>NC_073691.1:32214927-32577269 GCF_029784155.1 Uranotaenia lowii | reverse complement strand
TCAACTGTTAAAATGCGTTTTCTGGCCTTTAGAAGCGTTTTTTCGGCCATTCTGAGCTTAATTTGGGATCACAACTTTAAATGCGTTTTCTGGCCTTTAGAAGCGTTTTTTCGTGATTCTGAGCTTAATTTGGGATCACAACTTTAAAATGCGATTTCTGGCCTTTAGAAGCGTTTTTCGGCCATTCTGAGCTTAATTTGGGATCACAACTTTAAAATGCGTTTTCTGGCCTTTAGAAGCGTTTTTCGGCCATTCTGAGCTTAATTTGGGATCACAACTTTAAAATGCGTTTTCTGGCCTTTAGAAGCGTTTTTTCGTGATTCTGAGCTTAATTTGGGATCACAACTTTAAAATGCGTTTTTCTGGCCTTTAGAAGCGTTTTTCGGCCATTCTGAGCTTAATTTGGGATCACAACTTTAAAATGCGTTTTCTGGCCTTTAGAAGCGTTTTTCGGCCATTCTGAGCTTAATTTGGGATCACAACTTTAAAATGCGTTTTCTGGCCTTTAGAAGCGTTTTTTCGTGATTCTGAGCTTAATTTGGGATCACAACTTTAAAATGCGTTTTCTGGCCTTTAGAAGCGTTTTTTCGTGATTCTGAGCTTAATTTGGGATCACAACTTTAAAATGCGTTTTCTGACCTTTAGAAGCGTTTTTTCGTGATTCTGAGCTTAATTTGGGATCACAACTTTAAAATGCGTTTTCTGGCCTTTAGAAGCGTTTTTTCGTGATTCTGAGCTTAATTTGGGATCACAACTTTAAAATGCGTTTTCTGGCCTTTAGAAGCGTTTTTCGGCCATTCTGAGCTTAATTTGGGATCACAACTTTAAAATGCGTTTTCTGGCCTTTAGAAGCGTTTTTCGGCCATTCTGAGCTTAATTTGGGATCACAACTTTAAAATGCGTTTTTCTGGCCTTTAGAAGCGTTTTTTCGTGATTCTGAGCTTAATTTGGGATCACAACTTTAAAATGCGATTTCTGGCCTTTAGAAGCGTTTTTTCGTGATTCTGAGCTTAATTTGGGATCACAACTTTAAATGCGTTTTCTGGCTTTAGAAGCGTTTTTTCGTGATTCTGAGCTTAATTTGGGATCACAACTTTAAAATGCGTTTTCTGGCCTTTAGAAGCGTTTTTCGGCCATTCTGAGCTTAATTTGGGATCACAACTTTAAAATGCGTTTTCTGGCCTTTAGAAGCGTTTTTTCGTGATTCTGAGCTTAATTTGGGATCACAACTTTAAAATGCGTTTTCTGGCCTTTAGAAGCGTTTTTTCGTGATTCTGAGCTTAATTTGGGATCACAACTTTAAAATGCGATTTCTGGCCTTTAGAAGCGTTTTTCGGCCATTCTGAGCTTAATTTGGGATCACAACTTTAAAATGCGTTTTCTGGCCTTTAGAAGCGTTTTTCGTGATTCTGAGCTTAATTTGGGATCACAACTTTAAAATGCGTTTTCTGGCCTTTAGAAGCGTTTTTCGGCCATTCTGAGCTTAATTTGGGATCACAACTTTAAAATGCGTTTTCTGGCCTTTAGAAGCGTTTTTCGGCCATTCTGAGCTTAATTGGGATCACAACTTTAAAATGCGTTTTCTGGCCTTTAGAAGCGTTTTTCGTGATTCTGAGCTTAATTGGGATCACAACTTTAAAATGTGTTTTCTGGCCTTTAGAAGCGTTTTTTCGTGCATTCTGAGCTTAATTTGGGATCACAACTTTAAAATGTGTTTTCTGGCCTTTAGAAGCGTTTTTCGGCCATTCTGAGCTTAATTTGGGATCACAACTTTAAAATGCGTTTTCTGGCCTTTAGAAGCGTTTTTCGGCCATTCTGAGCTTAATTTGGGATCACAACTTTAAAATGCGTTTTCTGGCCTTTAGAAGCGTTTTTTCGTGATTCTGAGCTTAATTTGGGATCACAACTTTAAAATGCGATTTCTGGCCTTTAGAAGCGTTTTTCGGCCATTCTGAGCTTAATTTGGATCACAACTTTGAAATGCGTTTTCTGGCCTTTAGAAGCGTTTTTTCGTGATTCTGAGCTTAATTTGGGATCACAACTTTAAAATGCGTTTTCTGGCCTTTAGAAGCGTTTTTCGGCCATTCTGAGCTTAATTTGGGATCACAACTTTAAAATGCGTTTTCTGGCCTTTAGAAGCGTTTTTTCGTGATTCTGAGCTTAATTTGGGATCACAACTTTAAAATGCGATTTCTGGCCATTAGAAGCGTGTTTTTCGGCCATTCTGAGCTTAATTTGGGATCACAACTTTAAAATGCGTTTTCTGGCCTTTAGAAGCGTTTTTTCGGCCATTCTGAGCTTAATTTGGATCACAACTTTAAAATGCGATTTCTGGCCTTTAGAAGCGTTTTTTCGGCCATTCTGAGCTTAATTTGGGATCACAACTTTAAAATGCGTTTTCTGGCCTTTAGAAGCGTTTTTTCGTGATTCTGAGCTTAATTTGGGATCACAACTTTAAAATGCGATTTCTGGCCTTTAGAAGCGTTTTTTCGGCCATTCTGAGCTTAATTTGGGATCACAACTTTAAATGCGTTTTCTGGCCTTTAGAAGCGTTTTTTCGTGATTCTGAGCTTAATTTGGGATCACAACTTTAAAATGCGTTTTCTGGCCTTTAGAAGCGTTTTTTCGTGATTCTGAGCTTAATTTGGGATCACAACTTTAAAATGCGTTTTCTGGCCTTTAGAAGCGTTTTTCGTGATTCTGAGCTTAATTTGGGATCACAACTTTAAAATGCGTTTTCTGGCCTTTAGAAGCGTTTTTTCGTGATTCTGAGCTTAATTTGGGATCACAACTTTAAAATGCGATTTCTGGCCTTTAGAAGCGTTTTTCGGCCATTCTGAGCTTAATTTGGGATCACAACTTTAAAATGCGTTTTCTGGCCTTTAGAAGCGTTTTTTCGTGATTCTGAGCTTAATTTGGGATCACAACTTTAAAATGCGATTTCTGGCCTTTAGAAGCGTTTTTCGGCCATTCTGAGCTTAATTTGGGATCACAACTTTAAAATGCGTTTTCTGGCCTTTAGAAGCGTTTTTTCGTGATTCTGAGCTTAATTTGGGATCACAACTTTAAAATGTGTTTTCTGGCCTTTAGAAGCGTTTTTCGGCCATTCTGAGCTTAATTTGGGATCACAACTTTAAAATGCGTTTTCTGGCCTTTAGAAGCGTTTTTCGGCCATTCTGAGCTTAATTTGGGATCACAACTTTAAAATGCGTTTTCTGGCCTTTAGAAGCGTTTTTTCGTGATTCTGAGCTTAATTTGGGATCACAACTTTAAAATGCGATTTCTGGCCTTTAGAAGCGTTTTTCGGCCATTCTGAGCTTAATTTGGGATCACAACTTTGAAATGCGTTTTTTCGTGATTCTGAGCTTAATTTGGGATCACAACTTTAAAATGCGTTTTCTGGCCTTTAGAAGCGTTTTTTCGGCCATTCTGAGCTTAATTTGGGATCACAACTTTAAAATGCGTTTTCTGGCCTTTAGAAGCGTTTTTTCGTGATTCTGAGCTTAATTTGGGATCACAACTTTAAAATGCGATTTCTGGCCTTTAGAAGCGTTTTTCGGCCATTCTGAGCTTAATTTGGGATCACAACTTTAAAATGCGTTTTCTGGCCTTTAGAAGCGTTTTTTCGTGATTCTGAGCTTAATTTGGGATCACAACTTTAAAATGCGTTTTCTGGCCTTTAGAAGCGTTTTTTCGTGATTCTGAGCTTAATTTGGGATCACAACTTTAAAATGCGTTTTCTGGCCTTTAGAAGCGTTTTTTCGTGATTCTGAGCTTAATTTGGGATCACAACTTTAAAATGCGATTTCTGGCCTTTAGAAGCGTTTTTCGGCCATTCTGAGCTTAATTTGGGATCACAACTTTAAAATGCGTTTTCTGGCCTTTAGAAGCGTTTTTTCGTGATTCTGAGCTTAATTTGGGATCACAACTTTAAAATGCGATTTCTGGCCTTTAGAAGCGTTTTTCGGCCATTCTGAGCTTAATTTGGGATCACAACTTTAAAATGCGTTTTCTGGCCTTTAGAAGCGTTTTTTCGTGATTCTGAGCTTAATTTGGGATCACAACTTTAAAATGTGTTTTCTGGCCTTTAGAAGCGTTTTTCGGCCATTCTGAGCTTAATTTGGGATCACAACTTTAAAATGCGTTTTCTGGCCTTTAGAAGCGTTTTTCGGCCATTCTGAGCTTAATTTGGGATCACAACTTTAAAATGCGTTTTCTGGCCTTTAGAAGCGTTTTTTCGTGATTCTGAGCTTAATTTGGGATCACAACTTTAAAATGCGATTTCTGGCCTTTAGAAGCGTTTTTCGGCCATTCTGAGCTTAATTTGGGATCACAACTTTGAAATGCGTTTTCTGGCCTTTAGAAGCGTTTTTTCGTGATTCTGAGCTTAATTTGGGATCACAACTTTAAAATGCGTTTTCTGGCCTTTAGAAGCGTTTTTCGGCCATTCTGAGCTTAATTTGGGATCACAACTTTAAAATGCGTTTTCTGGCCTTTAGAAGCGTTTTTTCGTGATTCTGAGCTTAATTTGGGATCACAACTTTAAAATGCGATTTCTGGCCTTTAGAAGCGTTTTTCGGCCATTCTGAGCTTAATTTGGGATCACAACTTTAAAATGCGTTTTCTGGCCTTTAGAAGCGTTTTTCGGCCATTCTGAGCTTAATTTGGGATCACAACTTTAAAATGCGATTTCTGGCCTTTAGAAGCGTTTTTCGGCCATTCTGAGCTTAATTTGGGATCACAACTTTAAAATGCGTTTTCTGGCCTTTAGAAGCGTTTTTTCGTGATTCTGAGCTTAATTTGGGATCACAACTTTAAAATGCGATTTCTGGCCTTTAGAAGCGTTTTTCGGCCATTCTGAGCTTAATTTGGGATCACAACTTTAAAATGCGTTTTCTGGCCTTTAGAAGCGTTTTTTCGTGATTCTGAGCTTAATTTGGGATCACAACTTTAAAATGCGTTTTCTGGCCTTTAGAAGCGTTTTTCGGCCATTCTGAGCTTAATTTGGGATCACAACTTTAAAATGCGTTTTCTGGCCTTTAGAAGCGTTTTTCGGCCATTCTGAGCTTAATTTGGGATCACAACTTTAAAATGCGTTTTCTGGCCTTTAGAAGCGTTTTTTCGTGATTCTGAGCTTAATTTGGGATCACAACTTTAAAATGCGATTTCTGGCCTTTAGAAGCGTTTTTCGGCCATTCTGAGCTTAATTTGGGATCACAACTTTAAAATGCGTTTTCTGGCCTTTAGAAGCGTTTTTTCGTGATTCTGAGATTAATTTGGGATCACAACTTTAAAATGCGTTTTCTGGCCTTTAGAAGCGTTTTTCGGCCATTCTGAGCTTAATTTGGGATCACAACTTTAAAATGCGTTTTCTGGCCTTTAGAAGCGTTTTTCGGCCATTCTGAGCTTAATTTGGGATCACAACTTTAAAATGCGTTTTCTGGCCTTTAGAAGCGTTTTTTCGTGATTCTGAGCTTAATTTGGGATCACAACTTTAAAATGCGTTTTCTGGCCTTTAGAAGCGTTTTTCGGCCATTCTGAGCTTAATTTGGGATCACAACTTTAAAATGCGTTTTCTGGCCTTTAGAAGCGTTTTTTCGTGATTCTGAGCTTAATTTGGGATCACAACTTTAAAATGCGTTTTCTGGCCTTTAGAAGCGTTTTTTCGTGATTCTGAGCTTAATTTGGGATCACAACTTTAAAATGCGATTTCTGGCCTTTAGAAGCGTTTTTCGGCCATTCTGAGCTTAATTTGGGATCACAACTTTAAAATGCGATTTCTGGCCTTTAGAAGCGTTTTTCGGCCATTCTGAGCTTAATTTGGGATCACAACTTTAAAATGCGTTTTCTGGCCTTTAGAAGCGTTTTTTCGTGATTCTGAGCTTAATTTGGGATCACAACTTTAAAATGCGATTTCTGGCCTTTAGAAGCGTTTTTCGGCCATTCTGAGCTTAATTTGGGATCACAACTTTGAAATGCGTTTTCTGGCCTTTAGAAGCGTTTTTTCGTGATTCTGAGCTTAATTTGGGATCACAACTTTAAAATGCGTTTTCTGGCCTTTAGAAGCGTTTTTCGGCCATTCTGAGCTTAATTTGGGATCACAACTTTAAAATGCGTTTTCTGGCCTTTAGAAGCGTTTTTTCGTGATTCTGAGCTTAATTTGGGATCACAACTTTAAAATGCGATTTCTGGCCTTTAGAAGCGTTTTTCGGCCATTCTGAGCTTAATTTGGGATCACAACTTTAAAATGCGTTTTCTGGCCTTTAGAAGCGTTTTTCGGCCATTCTGAGCTTAATTTGGGATCACAACTTTAAAATGCGTTTTCTGGCCTTTAGAAGCGTTTTTCGGCCATTCTGAGCTTAATTTGGGATCACAACTTTAAAATGCGTTTTCTGGCCTTTAGAAGCGTTTTTTCGTGATTCTGAGCTTAATTTGGGATCACAACTTTAAAATGCGTTTTCTGGCCTTTAGAAGCGTTTTTCGGCCATTCTGAGCTTAATTTGGGATCACAACTTTAAAATGCGTTTTCTGGCCTTTAGAAGCGTTTTTTCGTGATTCTGAGCTTAATTTGGGATCACAACTTTAAAATGCGATTTCTGGCCTTTAGAAGCGTTTTTCGGCCATTCTGAGCTTAATTTGGGATCACAACTTTAAAATGCGTTTTCTGGCCTTTAGAAGCGTTTTTTCGTGATTCTGAGCTTAATTTGGGATCACAACTTTAAAATGCGATTTCTGGCCTTTAGAAGCGTTTTTCGGTCATTCTGAGCTTAATTTGGGATCACAACTTTAAAATGCGATTTCTGGCCTTTAGAAGCGTTTTTCGGCCATTCTGAGCCTAATTTGGGATCACAACTTTAAAATGCGTTTTCTGGCCTTTAGAAGCGTTTTTCGGCCATTCTGAACTTAATTTGGGATCACAACTTTAAAATGCGTTTTCTGGCCTTTAGAAGCGTTTTTCAGCGATTCTGAGCTTAATTTGGGATCACAACTTTAAAATGCGTTTTCTGGCCTTTAGAAGCGTTTTTCAGCGATTCTGAGCTTAATTTGGGATCACAACTTTAAAATGCGATTTTTGGCCTTTAGAAGCGTTTTTCGGCCATTCTGAGCTTAATTTGGGATCACAACTTTAAAATGCGTTTTCTGGCCTTTAGAAGCGTTTTTCGGCCATTCTGAGCTTAATTTGGGATCACAACTTTAAAATGCGATTTCTGGCCTTTAGAAGCGTTTTTCGGCCATTCTGAGCTTAATTTGGGATCACAACTTTAAAATGCGTTTTCTGGCCTTTAGAAGCGTTTTTCAGCGATTCTGAGCTTAATTTGGGATCACAACTTTAAAATGCGATTTTTGGCCTTTAGAAGCGTTTTTCGGCCATTCTGAGCTTAATTTGGGATCACAACTTTAAAATGCGTTTTCTGGCCTTTAGAAGCGTTTTTTCGTGATTCTGAGCTTAATTTGGGATCACAACTTTAAAATGCGATTTCTGGCCTTTAGAAGCGTTTTTCGGCCATTCTGAGCTTAATTTGGGATCACAACTTTAAAATGCGTTTTCTGGCCTTTAGAAGCGTTTTTTCGTGATTCTGAGCTTAATTTGGGATCACAACTTTAAAATGCGATTTCTGGCCTTTAGAAGCGTTTTTCGGTCATTCTGAGCTTAATTTGGGATCACAACTTTAAAATGCGATTTCTGGCCTTTAGAAGCGTTTTTCGGCCATTCTGAGCCTAATTTGGGATCACAACTTTAAAATGCGTTTTCTGGCCTTTAGAAGCGTTTTTTCGTGATTCTGAGCTTAATTTGGGATCACAACTTTAAAATGCGATTTCTGGCCTTTAGAAGCGTTTTTTCGTGATTCTGAGCTTAATTTGGGATCACAACTTTAAAATGCGTTTTCTGGCCTTTAGAAGCGTTTTTCAGCGATTCTGAGCTTAATTTGGGATCACAACTTTAAAATGCGATTTTTGGCCTTTAGAAGCGTTTTTCGGCCATTCTGAGCTTAATTTGGGATCACAACTTTAAAATGCGTTTTCTGGCCTTTAGAAGCGTTTTTCGGCCATTCTGAGCTTAATTTGGGATCACAACTTTAAAATGCGATTTCTGGCCTTTAGAAGCGTTTTTCGGCCATTCTGAGCTTAATTTGGGATCACAACTTTAAAATGCGTTTTCTGGCCTTTAGAAGCGTTTTTCAGCGATTCTGAGCTTAATTTGGGATCACAACTTTAAAATGCGATTTCTGGCCTTTAGAAGCGTTTTTCGGCCATTCTGAGCCTAATTTGGGATCACAACTTTAAAATGCGTTTTCTGGCCTTTAGAAGCGTTTTTCGGCCATTCTGAACTTAATTTGGGATCACAACTTTAAAATGCGTTTTCTGGCCTTTAGAAGCGTTTTTCAGCGATTCTGAGCTTAATTTGGGATCACAACTTTAAAATGCGTTTTCTGGCCTTTAGAAGCGTTTTTCAGCGATTCTGAGCTTAATTTGGGATCACAACTTTAAAATGCGATTTTTGGCCTTTAGAAGCGTTTTTCGGCCATTCTGAGCTTAATTTGGGATCACAACTTTAAAATGCGTTTTCTGGCCTTTAGAAGCGTTTTTCGGCCATTCTGAGCTTAATTTGGGATCACAACTTTAAAATGCGATTTCTGGCCTTTAGAAGCGTTTTTCGGCCATTCTGAGCCTAATTTGGGATCACAACTTTAAAATGCGTTTTCTGGCCTTTAGAAGCGTTTTTTCGTGATTCTGAGCTTAATTTGGGATCACAACTTTAAAATGCGATTTCTGGCCTTTAGAAGCGTTTTTTCGTGATTCTGAGCTTAATTTGGGATCACAACTTTAAAATGCGTTTTCTGGCCTTTAGAAGCGTTTTTCAGCGATTCTGAGCTTAATTTGGGATCACAACTTTAAAATGCGATTTTTGGCCTTTAGAAGCGTTTTTCGGCCATTCTGAGCTTAATTTGGGATCACAACTTTAAAATGCGTTTTCTGGCCTTTAGAAGCGTTTTTCGGCCATTCTGAGCTTAATTTGGGATCACAACTTTAAAATGCGATTTCTGGCCTTTAGAAGCGTTTTTCGGCCATTCTGAGCTTAATTTGGGATCACAACTTTAAAATGCGTTTTCTGGCCTTTAGAAGCGTTTTTCAGCGATTCTGAGCTTAATTTGGGATCACAACTTTAAAATGCGATTTCTGGCCTTTAGAAGCGTTTTTCGGCCATTCTGAGCCTAATTTGGGATCACAACTTTAAAATGCGTTTTCTGGCCTTTAGAAGCGTTTTTCGGCCATTCTGAACTTAATTTGGGATCACAACTTTAAAATGCCTTTTCTGGCCTTTAGAATCATTTTTCGGCCATTCTGAGCTTAATTTGGGATCACAACTTTAAAATGCGTTTTCTGGCCTTTAGAAGCGTTTTTAGGGAATTTTAAAATGTGCGAGATGAAGAATACTTATGACGATTTGAAGAAACTGTCAAATCTCCAAATTACAAAACTATATCAATTCGTGACCAGACGTTTTCATATCGCAGCACCTGCCATTTGCCTGTTTATCGTCTGAATGAAAACCCCCTTCCTTTTCTTTCTTGGGTTTTTTTTTTCACCGACCCGGAAGGCAAATGTTGGTGAACTTGATGTTGTTTTCGGTGTTATCGTTGGCACGTGTAGTAATGATTATTTTTCCCAACTGCAGCCAGTCCTGCGAAATGGTTAACGAAGCAGCAATCGAGAAGGAGAAAGGAGAATGAATGAATAAAAAAAAACACCGCCACGCAGCTGTTACGCTTTGAATACCTATCCGAGGTTTAAGTACAGGCAGGCGTGTGGCAACTGACACCTAAGTGACGTCTAATTTCCACCTTTTCGGTTACGGAAAATTGTTTTTCACCGCTCTGCTTGCTGTTGGCCGGTGTGGCTGCGAGCAAATTTTCCACTTCTAGTCCACCTCCCCCATAAGCAGCTGAATGGCTGGCTGGCTGGCTGGATGAAAGATGTGATGAATTACTTCTGCCTTCGGCAGTTTTGTCTGATATCTACCGTTTCCGCACTTCGGCGGTTGTTCAATGTTCAAGTACTAGAAAGAGGACAGGATCTTGGTATTTGGTCGTCGTCGTCTCGTATGAATGGGGAAATAATTGTTTTCCGTTTCCTGGATGCCGCTTTATTCAGGCGGAGAAAGGTGATGACAATAACAGGTTTTCATTATGCAAATGGTGCACAATTTATTCAAAACAACACAGCACCGGAGGTGGAATTCTAAATTCGTCCCATCATTTTTATTCGTCTTTTAACATTTTTTTCTTCCCATAATCAAAACATATTTGAGATAATATTATCTGATTCCACATTATCAAGTATTCAAAAATTAGAAATTGAAATACAAAACATTTTAAGAAAGAGTTTTTTTTCAACATGGCGACCGTGAAATAAAATACTTTTAACATTCTCATCGTTCTTAAATCGGATTTTTGCTTTCATAAACGACCATCTATTTTGAGTTTTTTTTTCAATTTTTTTTCATTTTTGACAATTTTACCGTTTTTCTAAGATGTGACTATTTTAAGTACTAACATTTTTTGTTGCATTTCAATCGGAGATTTGTCGCTTCTTAGCATGTCCCATATTGTCTAGTGGTTAGGATATCCGGCTCTCACCCGGAAGGCCCGGGTTCGATTCCCGGTATGGGAAATTTTTTTGATTCTCTCCGCCACAATGTTCAAATCAACAATAATTCGTAAAATAAGTATTAACGAGACTCGTCTTGGGTTGTGTTTAGTGAAATAGGTAAAATTTTGTTGACCGTTCACCATTCATTTTTCTTTCCTATCTTCTTTGAATAGTAAATTATCCATACAGTTGGTACTGTACTTAAACGTCTAAAGAATAGTTTCCAGGCAGTTTTTCCTGAATAAAAACATGCAACAACAATTGGATTGTCCCAAACTTTGCTACGTCAGAATCCGATTAAAATGTTTTCAATAACATATGCGATATGATAGCATCGGATATTGTCGGGTCTCACACCTGTAGTATCCTTCAAAAGATTGGAATCCCCAGACAAGAGGCATAGTTTTGGCTTACGTGAGCACTTTTGCTCCACTTTAAACTATATTGGTTGCATATTTTCAAATGATATCTTTATAAGGGAGGAGGATAAACCTCGTTCCTCGTGTATGCCAAAATCCCTAAAAGCCCCGGAAGAGGTTTAGACAAGTGAAAACATTGTAAGCGTTGCTAGTCAGTCGAAGGAGGCCGCGGTGATCTTGCTGTAGTTTTAAATTAAATAAATGTTGCAGTGTTGTTTGTGGGGGTTAAGGGATTCTCCTTGGTGAAGCAGTTCACCAAGCCACGCTAACCAGACGAACGACCGGGCGAAAGATGGTCGTTCAACAACCCACCACCAGAGCGCAGTGCAAAGATGTGAGCCGTAGTCTTCAAGCGAAGAGGCGAAGCGAGCGATAGGGCGAAGCGAAAATGAGCGCGGGACGGGGGCAATGAACGGCAATGGGATCATAACTGGGAAAAAAGAAAGCGACCATTGACTCTGCTTTCAGTTCGCGAACTAACCAAACCGATCCCAAAAATATTCTGAAGGATCATAAATATTTGATTAAATTTTAACTGTGGTGATTTGTTCAACAAGATTCCTAAAGGAACAGGAATCACCACCAGCAGAAGGAAAAGCCAATCTCGAGCCGCTTTTGATTGGAACTCCAGGTAACCCCACGCCATCTTGCCCCTGCCCAAAAATACCCTTTTAATCTGATCCTGAACCTTACCAGGACCCCGCTGTTTCGGATTGTTTTTTTAATCAACCGAGCCCTGAGAGCGCCACAGCGCTCTACCACCTCAACCGACCGCCGTCGGTGTTACTCAATTCCGTACCTGGTTCAGCACCCAAGGTGGGGCCAGGTACGACGTCGCCACGCGCTCCGTTAATCGTCGAAGGACCTCGTGCGCCACCGATAACATCGACCGACCGCCGCCGGTGCTACTTACCATCGTACCTGATTCAGCACCTAAGGTGGGGTCAGGTACTCAGCATCCACGCCGCTTGCTTGCCGTCCAAGGACCATCAGTGCCCGGTTCAGCACCCAAGGTAGAACCGGGTACAACAACACGACCCGTTAGAGCCAGCCAGCTTCCAAGCCGACCTCATCGAACCCGAGCCCGAGCAAGGAAGAAACCAGTGCGCAAATAAAGGTTAGCTAGGTTAAGAAAGTGGTGGGTGAACAAAACTGCATCATTAAACGGTACCGAACTTTATCTGAGGAGTTTTCTTTAGCTCTCCCGAATTTCCCTGCAACTTAGTTTTGTGTAAGCTTGCCGACCCTAGGGATTGTTAGGGGTTCATCGTAAATCTGCCGATTGGCTAACAGCCAGTCTTACAACATACGTTCTCAAAGTTATTCCTTCTCGTTCCCAACCTCTGTCCTCGTTCAAACAGGAATGACTTTGGCAAAACCCAACTGGCATCAACAGTGTGGCGTTTTCCCATTTTCGTACACTTTCGGCTAAAGTTTTGGGTTCCCGTAAAAGGTAAACTTTTGGCAGCATGATTTTGCTCCGTTCGCTTTTGAAAGGTTAGATAGAATGCATTACACAATAACTTTTCCCAGTAGTTTTAAATGTGATTAATTTCCGGGATTTGCAAAACCAAATGGCGCTTCAAAGGTATGAACGTGTACATAATCCGGCAAAATCATCCACTTGTAGCAGCTTTTCGAGTCATAAAACTCACCTCTCGGTTCGAATCGTGCGGAATTGTTGAGCGGCAGTTAAATTTCCCCCCTTAGTTCGGTTCATAAATTACACGTAATAAAATTCAAACTTGTTCAAATTTTCGGACAATACCTTTCGGACGTTTCCCGAACCCCAAATATTCCATTTTAAAGCATGTAGCTTCAAAATAACACCACCGAACAGCGGGTCATGGTCATGTGTTGGAATTGTTGATACCTATAAAGAGGACCAGGAAGCGAAAAAAAAAAGTGTGCCTCAAAACTCCGACTGTATAATTTATGATTACATTTTAACGATCCTATCCAGGGATCGATTTTACTGACCTCCCCACCTACGACGGACGCGCATACGGATTTGTTAACACCAAGCTGTTTCTTGGCTGTTAAGAGCAAGTCCAATGGTGTTGGGAAAAAGTGGTAGGAATTTTGACAGCTGTAGCACAGATGGGAATTTTTATATCGTGAAATATAGAACAAAAATGTTGGCCGTCCACCGGTGTGATAGAATACGAAGGTATAAAATCGAAAGCGACCAGCGATGCCAAGTGAATTTGCTTTTCAGTAAAATTTTGTAATTTGAATTCACCGTTTGAAAATTTAAATCAATTCTCTTTATTCAACCATCGAATTCAAATAATAGTGTTAGTACATTGAGGACACTAAGGAAATCTAAGCCGTGAAACACAAAACCCTTGGCATTTTATACCTCGGAAGGAAATTCTAAAGATTTTTAAATTGTTTAAATTTTGTGGATGAAAGTTTCATTATAGAGTTAATAACATCTTAACACTTGCGCCAAGCGAAAAAACGAGAATTCTCGCGTTTGGTCCGCTATGTGTTAATACGAAAATTTCAGTATGTTAGGATCGCGCACATTGGGAGTGATTTACTATGTAAAACTTTTCGGATTTAAAAGTTTTACTTTTAACAAACTTACATTGGCTAGCCTATTTTTTATTATTACTCCTTTGAACATGTTAAAACATCGTTTTAAAGCAAGGTCTGCAGGTCGGTGGGATCGCCGGAAACCAACCAAGAGACCGCAGACGGATTTTTTTTTTCTAAAACGAATCACTTTAACTTTTGAAAACCGCGAAAACAAAACAAACGAGAAGAATTATACAGCTGTCTGGCATCTCTGCGTGATGGTTCGCGCGATTGGCCATGGGTTATGAAAATTTGGTTGTAATTTTTAAAGAGTTTATTAACTTGTTTATAATTCATATCAATTTTAGTTATGATAATTAATAATGAAACATGAAAATATCATATAACATAAAAATTTTAAATTGGCTCAATTTACATTTTTTTCCTTTAACCGAGGTTTCGAACATAAGATAGGTGGCAGCACCGAAGCGTTTCACGCACGAATACTGTTTTGCAACGCCGGCTCTATCACTCGGTTCGGTGTTGCAAAACATCGTGTTTTTCTATCACCCTCAGCCAAAAAGTGTTATACGATATAAATTTTGCATCGCGAAACTGTTCGAATATCAGATTTTCCCAACACCGGTGTACGGCAAAAATCTTGTGATGTGTTGTAAATCATCGAAATTTCCAACTCCATCTCAACCAGTGAACTTGCTCTAAGTGGAGAAATAGGTTTAACTGGGACAACAATAAATATTATAAAATAAATTCGACAAATTCTTATTGAAAAAAAAAAAAACTAAAATATAGCCATTAAATTTGGGATGACAGCTTCACAAATTCTATGTTACTCACTACTTTTATGTAGTAATATCACTGATGAACTGATGTCCAAGCTAAGCCTTGAAAAGTGTGTAAAGTCCTGACGACCGTTTTGAATCAATTTTATGTTTTTTTGGTTGAGCCACCAGATGTCTCCATGGACACAAGAGAGAACTGTCAAGAAGAAAATGAAATGTAAACAAAACAAAATAACAAACTTTTTGTCAATTATGAAAAGGTCGTATCTATTTGACGAGTTTCGCGCAAATTGATGTTGAAGATTCGTTACACATTTCTGATTTGCGTTATAAAAATTTTAAGCTTAAAGCTGTTTTTCGAATTTCTTCAAACTAGCATGAAGCACTTAATATAAACAGATATGATGCGTGAAAATGCCCCTCAGAGAAGCCAGAATCTGTATTTCTTCGTTGGATTGTTAATTTTAAGCTCAACTGGATAAATTGGTTCGTCTGGCTTGTTCAAAGTTGTTAGATAGCCTCTTTAGTAAAAAGAATCAGATGAAATAAACCAGATAAATTTACCTTGTAGTGAATATATTGAAGCCGTCTATTTTCTACGATGTTAGTTTATTAATTCTAGAGATCATATACAGTTGCGCTCTTCCAAGAATCAGGTACTTCTAAAGTTGATTCGTCTTGTTTAAATGATAGCCTTTGAAATTTTGAATACGTTTCTGGCATTTTATAATTCAAGCTTGTATATCTGTCATTTCGTCAGTCTCTCTAGTGACAACATTATAATGATGCTATTTTTCTCAGCTGAAATTTATTTGTAGTTTGTCTAATTATATAGAGCAATTCATCTAATTGTATTTAAATTTAATTATTAGTGAGTTCAAATCCCATTGCGCCCTCTCGAAAAATTCTTACTTTCAAAAGAGCTATCTAGAAACAGTGCCATCTATTGCGCCGTTCAAAAGTTACAAATCAAGCAATAGATGGCACTGTTTTTCGTCACTTTATAACGGCTTCTTTAAAAGAGAGCACTGGAAATTTTACACAAGTTTCTGAAGATTTTTTGTTCGAGCTTGTACATCAGTTCATCAGTGGTAATATACTCAGAAAGCAAACAGTACAAAGGCTACTTTGTGAAATTATTGTGAACACGATTTGTAATCATTTTTAAATATTATCCACCAAACTTTTTGTTGAAAATTATTTTTCAAAACTGCAACGAAAGATTTGAAAAACTGATTGGACAATTGTATTCGTATTTTAGAGTTTGTAGCACTATAATTAAGTACTTGTAGTGATTTCGTCTTGAATATGTAGTGAATCCTACCAGTAGGGTAGAAATGAAGCCAAAGATGCGTGTTTAACTTTAAGAGTGCAAGCTGTCAAAGGAAAACACATGGAAAACGTAAACGAGGAGTAAACAAATCCAAATAATTCAGCCGTACGATTCACCGTTGCTGTTTGTTTAGCGCAATCCGTTGCAGTCAGGGGCCGTAGCCGATGCAGGACCGGATTACTTCGCATCATCTGAAGGTGAGAGAATGCGCATGAAAGTGTTGAACGGAAACCAAATGCATTTAAGCTCACAGGCAAAGGGAGAATCAACAACAGCCCAGAGCGCAATTGAAGAAGAAGAACCAGAAAGAAACCACCTAAGACTCGATCAACGAATAAAAGGGTGAGTGGAACTATTTATATTTTGTCCTAGAGCTATTCTGAAATGATCTCTTCTTAGCAGAACAGAGTCTGTAGTGACCATCGCCAGGCAAAACGTTTAAGTTGCGTTTAGATGACACGAAGAAATATCTCTAAAGTTGCGATTCATTATTGGTAAGGCCGTAGCTATGCTCACTTTTGGTGACCTGGCCAGCCATCACATGGCCAAGCCGGAACAGATCCAGCCGGAAGCAGACATCGAAATGCTCCTGGCAATAACCACGCGCTCGTTAAGCAGTGCTGCTAGATTCTCTAATACTACCGTGATACCTAAAGAAACCGAGCTGTGATATTACTGTTGTGTGTATTGGCTATCAGCTGTTGTCATCAAGGTAGGAAACGGACCAGTGAGTAGAGATTATGTTAAGCTAGCTTAGGGTTTCAATATGTCGTAAGAGTAAATTGTGATTATTGCTACAAAGTTTTGCGTTTTGAGTTTTTGTATTTTGGGTTAAAGTAGGTCGTGAAGCACACACTGAAAGGCAGTGAACTGAAAACTGCACCAACTGGACGTTATCTGACCCCTTATTCGTACCTATCGGAAGAGCCATCTGGATGCACTACTGGTTGCAAAGAGAATATGACGATGATTTTCATACTTGAAGCCCGCGCGAGAGCAAAATCACTTCGAAATTTACTAACAGGGCGGACCTTCTATCATATCCGATTTAAACTGACTTCATACGACATTTTCTACAATATTTTTACCATGCAACACCACTGATGCATGAACATCCTTTCCCTTCGGTGAGATATAAAATTGTGGTCCAGGCAGAGTTTTATAGTCGAGTTGAATGTTGGTTCGATCATCTATGATAACACAACATACAACCCGAATTCTTTGTTAGAAGTTTATCGTAGAGTTTCCGAGCCCTCGGTTTCACGGATTCAGCCTGTTTGGTACTCCTCTTTGGTTGCTTCTGCTTCCGATGGGTCTGAAGTCCAATTCTCTTTTTGGCACGCATAACGTTAGTCGATGAGGTACCTAGTTGCTTAGCCATATCTCGTACTGATGCCAAAGATGTCATTTGAAGTGATCCTTGATTTTCTTGTCTATTGTATGGTCAGCAGGGCCAGAATCTTCGAAATTACACTGTTCTTCCTTCTTCCTTAGCTCGTTTTTTAATTGAAAAACCACTCACAAAGTCACATATTTTCAGATTTCTTTGCGGAAAACGACAAAACATGAAACCGCTTACTTCACTTGGATGTAAACAACAGTACGTAGCTTTTATAATGTATTTATAACTATCGGAACAGTCTACACGGGAAAATTAAAACACATTAAAGCATATTCCTCCTTATTCGATGCTTTCCACCATTCCCAAAATCAATTTGTGAATGTTATTTTCGAGGTATACAATTACTTCACTTTCACAAGTGAAGTATTACTACTTTCACACAGCGCGCTCCCGGGCACTCCACTCAACAACAAACACTGAATTCCACTCGGGAATAGAAATCAATTTCAACACTTATTCCCTCTTAATTTCCGAACTTCCGGTGGACACTTCTGCACTTCGTTCCAGCTTTCACTTTAAGCCATTTCTATCTACTTCAACACTGTTTTGCGTACTTAAATTAAATATTTTGTAAAATTTCGCCTACTCTTTCTTACATTCTCTTCTCAGGTCAAAATATTGCAGCTTAAATGTTAGGTTTCCTCTAACATATTTGATGTTAAATTTTTAATTCCCAATTTGGAACTGGTTTTTCTAATGCAAAGGTAATTTTTATCAGAAGGGGAAAAAACAAAAAAAAATTGGAAAAATTAGAACGATAATTGAACCCGTTGATGAACTAGAAGCATTTTCGTGGGAGTAAAAAAATTGCGATTTTTCTGAAGTTAGGGGAGACTTGATCCCCTATTGAAGGAGACTTGATCTTTTATTCAGAAAGCCCTAATCCTTGTATAAAAATCAAACAAAACCCCAAGATAGAATGTTAATATACTATTTTGGTCATGTTTGTTCTTATTTCACAATTTATAGCAGACATAAGAAGAAAATTCTATAACTTTGTCTCAACGCTAATAACATTGCATACTTAAAGGCGCTATTTTTAATAATTAAGATAAAATTAATTATTTTTGCTCTTTGCTTCAGACAATTGTTTGATAAATATTAGATTTTGGATAAATATGGCTAGTGAAGTAGACAATGTGCAACTCGAGACCCCATACACCCAACCCTCGGGTAGTGGTCATATCACCTCTTGTCTGCAACTCCGATTCTCTACCTCCCCGTGGTACTAGCTGGGGTGCGAGCAACCTTAGCGGAGATCGGGTACCCAACCCCGGTGGATGCTTTGGTCGCATGCAGAATGAGTTAGGGGGCTTCGTACGCGTCTGTTCTCCATGTTAGGGGCGGCGTGCGGAGTGCAACAACGTCCTGGTGGTGTTCGGGACCCAAAACAGCAACATCACGACGGTCCTCCTGCGAGATAGTGGGGTTAGCTGCGGGCCTTGCGAGCCTGTGACTACTAAAAAAACATAAGCAACGAACAACGAACAACAAATTTCGGATGGAAATCGGCAAAGACCCACGCGACGAAAAGGGACTAGCGATTGGAAACTTGGAACATGGAACTGCCGATCTCTAAATTTTGTGGGCAGTACCCACGTGCTCTCCAACGAATTGAAGAGCCGCAAATTCGACATCGTAGCGCTGCAGGAGGTATGCTGGAAGGGCTCCACGGTACGAACGTATCCAGATGGTCGTGCCATCTACCAGAGCTGCGGCAACACACACGAGCTTGGAACAGCTTTTATAGTGATGGGAAAGATGCAAAAGCGCGTGATCGGGTGGTGGCCGATCAACTCACGAATGTGCCGGTTGAGAATCAAGGGCCGGTTCTTCAACATCAGCATCATCAACGTGCACAGCCCTCACCTCGGAAGTACCGGTGACGACAAAGACGAATTCTACGCGCAGCTGGAGCGTGAATACGACCGTTGCCCAAAACATGATATCAAGATCGTCATCGGGGATTTCAATGCTCAGGTCGGCCAGGAGGAGGAATTTAAACCGACAATTGGAAGGTTCAGCGCGCACCAGCTGACCAACGAAAACGGCCTCAGACTTATTGATTTCGCCGCCTCCAAACGAATGGCCGTACGTAGTACCTTTTTTCAGCACCGCCTCCCACACAAGTACACCTGGAGATCACCGTACCAAACGCAATCACAGATCGACCACGTTTTGATCGACAGCCGGCACTTTTCGGACATCATCGACGTCAGATCCTGTCGGGGCGCCAACATCGAGTCGGACCATTATCTGGTGATGGTGAAGATGCGCCCAAAACTCTCCGTAGTGAACAACAAGCGAAACCGGCGCCCGCCTCGGTTAAACATCGCGCGACTGAAGCAACCTGAGGTCGCGGCAGACTACGCGCAATCGGTCGAAGCAGCGCTGCCGGCAGAGGGCGAGCTTGACGAAGCCCCTCTCGAGGACTGTTGGGATACCATCAAAACAGCCATCAACAGTGCGGCGGAGAACGTCATCGGTTATGTGGAGCGATCTCGACGGAACGACTGGTTCGACGAGAAGTGTAGGAGGGTGATGGACGAAGAGAATGCCGCGCGGGCGGCAGTAGTGCAAAGAGGCACCCGTCGAAATGTGGAAAATCACCGACAGCGGAAAAGGCAGCGAGTCCGACTTTTCCAGGAGAAAAAGCGCCGCCTGGAGGAGGAGGAGCTCCAGGAGCTGGAGCAGCTGCATCGTTCCCAAGAAACACGAAAGTTCTATCAGAAACTCAACGCATCCCGCAAAGGCTTCGTGCCGCAAGCCGAAATGTGCCGAGATAAGGACGGGGGTATCCTGACGGACAGTCGTGAGGTGATCAAAAGGTGGAAGCAGCACTTCGATGAACACCTGAACGGCGCACATGCAGGAGATCAAGACGGTGGGGGAAGGTACATCGCCGGCGTAGCCAACGACGAAGAGGAGCCACTCCCAACGATGAGTGAAGTTAAGGAAGCCATTCGCCAGCTGAATAGAAACAAGTCGGCTGGGAAGGATGGCATCGCAGCTGAACTCATCAAAATGGGCCCGGACAGGTTGGCCGATTGCCTACATCGGTTGATAATCCGGATCTGGGACATAGAACAGCTACCGGAGGAGTGGAAGGAGGGGGTAATATGCCCCATCTACAAGAAGGGCGACAAATTGGACTGTGAGAACTACCGAGCGATCACTGTCCTCAATGCCGCCTACAAAGTGTTGTCCCGAATCCTACTCCGCCGCCTAACGCCACAAGCAAACAGATTCGTGGGAAGTCATCAGGCCGGCTTCATGGAGGGACGGTCTACGACGGACCAGATATTCACATTGCGGCAAATCCTCCAAAAATGCCGTGAACACCAAGTCCCTACGCATCATCTATTCATCGACTTCAAAGCCGCATACGACACGATCGACCGTAACGAGCTATGGAAAATCATGGACGAGAACGGCTTTTCCGGGAAGCTGATCAGACTGATCAAGGCGACGATGGATGGAACGCAGTGCTGTGTGCGGATTTCGGGTGAATTGTCGAGTTCATTCGAATCGCGCAGGGGGCTTCGACAAGGTGATGGTCTATCCTGCATGATGTTCAACGTGGCGCTAGAAGGTGTTATTCGACGAGCGGTGGGCGAAATGCGGGGCACGATTTTCAACAGATCCAGTCAACTTATCTGCTTTGCCGATGACATTGATATAGTCGGCAGATCATCTGCGGCGGTGGAGGAGATCTACCGCAAACTGAAACGCGAAGCAGGAAGGATTGGGTTGATGATTAATACGTCCAAGACGAAGTACATGCTGGCCTGCGGATCCGAGACCGACCGAACCCGCTTGTCCAGTAATAACAAGGTCACGATCGACGGCGACGAGCTGGAGATAGTCGAAGACTTTGTCTATCTCGGCTCACTGGTGACCGCAGACAATGACACCAGCCGTGAGATCCGGAGGCGAATTATCAGCGGAAGTCGTGCCTACTATGGACTCCACAAGCAACTGCGGTCGAGAAGACTTAGCCCTCGCACGAAGTGTAACCTGTATATGACGCTCATTAGACCGGTTGTTCTCTACGGGCACGAGACATGGATATTGCTCGAGGAGGACCTGCGTACACTCGGAGTATTGGAGCGACGAGTGTTAAGAACCATCTTTGGCGGCGTACAGGAGAACGGAGTGTGGAGGCGAAGGATGAACCACGAGCTCGCGCGCCTCTACGGCGAACCCAGTATCCAGAAGGTGGTGAAGGCTGGCCGGATACGCTGGGCGGGACATGTTGCGAGAATGCCGGACGACTGTCCTGCAAAACAGGTGTTCGCTACGAATCCGGTAGGAACAAGACGAGCGGGGGCGCAACGAGCGAGGTGGTTAGACCAAGTGGAGCGTGATCTGGCGAACGTAGGGTGCCCGAGAAATTGGAGAACGGTTGCTATGAACCGAGTGAATTTTAGGAATTATGTTCGTCAAGTTATGTCGTGAGACGGAATACTATGTAAATAAAAAATAATTAAAAGGATAAATAAGTTTGTATTTTGATTTTTTTTTTCAATATTATAGATAAAAATCGTACAATCTATCCATTGCATCGTAGGAACCAAACATTGAATAGGATTCAGAGAGACATTTTCCATAACGTACTCGAATTTTATAAATTTTCTTCTAATCAATAGTTTTTTGGCTAAAAGCACCTGATATGAAAACTGTAAATGCTTCATGCTACTTCACTAAACAGCGTTTGCAGAAGTGATTATTTTGAATAAAGCATTTGAATGAGTCGATTTGGGGTCAAAATTTGGGGGCACGACTTCCGCTGATAATTCGCCTCCGGATCTCACGGCTGGTGTCATTGTCTGCGGTCATCAGTGAGTCGAGATAGACAAAGTCTTCGACTATCTCCAGCTCGTCGCCGTCGATCGTGACCTTGTTATTACTGGACAAGCGGGTTCGGTCGGTCTCGGATCCGCAGGCCAGCATATACTTCTTCTTGGACGTATTAATCATCAACCCGCGTTTCAGTTTGCGGTAGATCTCCTCCACCGCCGCAGATGATCTGCCGACTATATCAATGTCATCGGCAAAGCAGATAAGTTGACTGGATCTGTTGAAAATTGTGCCCCGCATTTCGCCCACCGCTCGTCGAATAACACCTTCTAGCGCCACGTTGAACATCATGCAGGATAGACCATCACCTTGTCGAAGCCCCCTGCGCGATTCGAATGAACTCGACAATTCACCCGAAATCCGCACACAGCACTGCGTTCCATCCATCGTCGCCTTTATCAGTCTAATCAGCTTCCCGGAAAAGCCGTTCTCGTCCATGATTTTCCATAGCTCGTTACGGTCGATCGTGTCGTATGCAGCTTTGAAGTCGATGAATAGATGGTGCGTAGGGACTTGGTGTTCCCGGCATTTTTGGAGGATTTGCCGTAATGTGAATATCTGGTCCGTCGTAGACCCTCCCTCCATGAAGCCGGCCTGATGACTTTCTACGAATCTATTTGCTTAGGCGGCGGAGTAGGATTCGGGACAACACTTTGTAGGCGGCATTGAGGACTCGGTAGTTCTCACAGTCCAATTTGTCGCCCTTCTTGTAGATGGGGCATATTACCCCCTCCTTCCACTCCTCCGGTAGCTGTTCTATGTCCCAGATCCGCACTATCAGCCGGTGTAGACAATCGGCCAACTTGTCCGGGCCCATTTTGATGAGTTCAGCTGCGATGCCATCCTTCCCAGCCGACTTGTTTCTATTCAACTGGTGAATGGCTTCCTTAACTTCACTCATCGTTGGGAGTGGCTCCTCTTCGTCGTTGGCTACGCCGGCGATGTACCTTCCCCCACCGTCTTGATCTCCTGCATGTGCGCCGTTCAGGTGTTCATCGAAGTGCTGCTTCCACCTTTTGATCACCTCACGATTGTCCGTCAGGATACCCCCGTCCTTATCCCGGCACATTTCGGCTTGCGGCACGAAGCCTTTGCGGGATGCGTTGAGTTTCTGATAGAACTTTCGTGTTTCTTGGTAACGATGCAGCTGCTCCAGCTCCTCGAGCTCCTCCTCCTCCAGGCGGCGCTTTTTCTTCTGGAAAAGTCGGACTCGCTGCCTCTTCTGCTGTCGGTGATTTTCCACATTTCGACGGGTGCCTCTTTGCACTACTGCCGCCCGTGCGGCATTCTCTTCGTCCATCACCCTCCTACACTCCTCGTCGAACCAGTCGTTCCGTCGAGTTCGCTCCACATAACCGATGACGTTCTCCGCAGCACTGTTGATGGCTGTTTTGATGGTATCCCAACAGTCCTCGAGAGGGGCTTCGTCAAGCTCGCCCTCTGCCGGCAGCGCTGCTTCGACCGATTGCGCGTAGTCTGCCGCGACCTCAGGTTGCTTCAGTAGCGCGATATTTAACCGAGGCGGGCGCCGGTTTCGCGTGTTGGTTACTACGGAGAGTTTTGGGCGCATCTTCACCATCACCAGATAATGGTCCGACTCGATGTTGGCGCCCCGACAGGATCTGACGTCGATGATGTCCGAGAAGTGCCGGCTGTCGATCAAAACGTGGTCGATCTGTGATTGAGTTTGGTACGGTGATCTCCAGGTGTACTTGTGTGGGAGGCGGTGCTGGAAAAAGGTACTACGTACGGCCATTCGTTTGGAGGCGGCGAAATCAATAAGTCTGAGGCCGTTTTCGTTGGTCAGCTGGTGCGCACTGAACCTTCCAATTGTCGGTTTGAATTCCTCCTCCTGGCCGACCTGAGCATTGAAATCCCCGATGACGATCTTGATATCATGTTTTGGGCAACGGTCGTATTCACGCTCCAGCTGCGCGTAAAATTCGTCTTTGTCGTCACCGGTACTTCCGAGGTGCGGGCTGTGGGCCATGCTCGTCTCGTTCCTACCGAATTGACTGCGAACACCTGTTTTGCAGGACAGTCGTCCGGCATTTTTGCAACATGTCCTGCCCAGCGTATCCGGCCTGTCTTCATCATCTTCTGAATACTGGGTTAGCCGTAGAGTCGCGCGGGCTCGTAGTGAGAAGAAAACAAAGTCTTCGACTATTTCCAGCTCGTTGCCGTCGATCGTGACCATGTTATTACTGGAAAAAAGGGCTCGGGTGGTTTCGGATCCGCAGGCCATCATATGTTTCGTCTTGGTCGTAGTAATCATTAATCCAATCCTTCTTGCTTCACGTTTCAGTGCGCGGAAGATCTCTTCTGCCACTGCAGATGATCTGCCGACTATATCAATGTCGTCGGCAAAGCAGATAAGTTATTTGGATCTCGAACTCGTCGAATAAAACCTTGTAGCGCCACGTTTTACATCATGCGGGATAGACCATCGCCTTGCCGAAGCCCCCTGAGTGATTCGAATGAACTCGACAATTCACCCGATATCTGCACACAGCACTTCGTTCCATACATCGTCGCCTTATTCAGTCTTGTCAGCTTCCCGGAGAAGACGTTCTCGTTGATGATCGTGTCGTATGCGGCTTTGAAGTCGATGAATTGATGGTGCGTAGGGACTTGGTGTTCACGGCATTTTCCGAAGATTTGCCATAATGTGACGATCTTGTCCGTCGTTAACCGTCCCTCCATGAAGCCGGCCTGATGACTTTCTACGAATCTATTTGCTTAGGCGGCGGAGTAGGATTCGGGACAACACTTTGTAGGCGGCATTGAGGACAGTGATCACTCGGTAGTTCTCACAGTCCAACTTGTCGCCCTTCTTGCAGATGGGGCATATTACCCCCTCCTTCCACTCCTCCGGTAGCTGTTCTATGTCCCAGATCCGGATCATCAACCGGTGATAGCAATCGGCAAAGTTGTCTGGGCCCCTTTTGATAATTCAGCTGCGATGCCATCCTTCCCAACCGACTTGTTGCTATTCAGCTGGCGAATAGCCTCCTTAACTGGTACCGACGTTACCTACTCCGGCAAAACCGCAGAATGTGTCACGGATTGCGCTAATTTGTTCGCTGAATTTTTTAGATCGGTCTTCCATAATGATAATGGACTCCTCCCTCCGTCTGCAGTATCTTTACTGTCATACAGCGTAAACATGCCGCCTTTTGTTTTATCTGTTGTTGATGTCTTCAATGCACTGACTGCAGTGAACTCCTCCAAAGGACCAGGACCTGATAATCTGCCACCATTGTTTTTCAAAAATTGTGCATCTGCTATAGCGATGCCTCTTACTAGGATTTTCAATTTATCTCTGTCTTCCGGAACATTCCCGCTAGCTTGGAAAATGGCGTTGATTACACCAGTACATAAAAGCGGCAGCACACATTGCATAGAAAACTATCGGCCTATCTCGATGCTCAACTGTTTAGCAAAAGTTCTGGAGATTTTAGTGTACAATGCTGTTTACCCATCCGCTAAACAATTAATCGACGATGCTAAAGAAAACGGTCAACCACCTCCAATCTGATGTCATTCATTAATCTCGTTTTGACAAAAGCTCGAAAAACGTCAGAAAGTTGATGTAGCTTACATAGATTTCTCTAAAGCCTTTGACCGAGTGCCTCATAAACTTGTGATAGAGAAACTCAGACACTTGGGACTTCCTGAATGGATTTTTAAGTGGTATGAGACGTATCTAAACTCCCGCTCAGCTTACGTTCGAGTAAACTCCGTCTGTTCTGTAAACTTCGTGATACCTTCTGGTTTTTCCCAAGGTAGTCATCTTGGGCCACTTATATTTATCATGTTAATGAACGATTTGTGCTATCAGCTGACCTCACAAAAGCTATTTTACGCAGACGACTTTAAGCGTTTTTCGCCAAATCACAACACCACTTGACTGTATTTTACTGAAGAATGATCTTGACGCTCTTCTAAGGTGGTGCAAGTTGAACGGGATGTTGGTGAATGTAGAAAAGTGTAAACTAGTGAGTTTCTCAAGATCGTGCAACTTGCTCCGCCATAATTACGTTATGAATGATTGCTCTTTGGAAAGGGTCGACACAATTAAGGACCTTGGTATAATCTTTGACAGTCGGATGAGATTTCACACACACGTTGCCATCACAATGCTTGGCTTTCTTCGTCGAAACACTGTTCATTTCAACGATATTTATGCTTACAAGGCCCTTTATTGCTCGATTGTCAGAAGCATTCTCGAGTACGCAGCTCCTGTTTGGGCCCCGTATCAATCGACTCTTAGCCAATCCATCGAAGGTGTCCAGCGAGCCTTTATTCGCTTCGCTCTACGGCAATTAGGATGGAATCCAGAAATCACAACACCTTACGAACACCGATGTAACCATATACACATAGAAACGCTGTCCCGTAACTAGAAGGAAAATTCTTACAGTGTCTTTTCACATATGACATTCTGAGCAGCAACATCGAAAATAGTGAGTTGTTACAGAATGTCCATCTATTCGCTCCTACACGCCCACTTCGAACTCAACAACTCCTTTGGATTCCCGCTCACCGAACAACGTATGGATACTTCAACCCAATGGACACGTGCAACCGTGACTTCAGTGAGTGTTCCAGCATTTTTGAATTTGGCATTTCAAAACAAGTGAACACAAATAGGTTAAGACGATTTTTAGCTTAATAAGTCTGTGCGAAATTATGCTTCGAAGACATTAAATGAATAAATTAACTTAACTCATCGTTGGTAATGGCTCCTCTTCGTCGGTACGCCAGTGATGTACCTTCCCTCACCGTCTTGGTCTTCTTCAAGTGCGCCGTTCAGTTGTTCATCGAAGTGCTGCTTCCACCTTTTGATCTCCTCACGATTGTCCATCAGGATGCCCTCGTCCTTATCCCGACACATTTCGGCTTGCGGCACGAAGCCTTTGCGAGATGCGTTGAGTTTCCGATAGAATTTTCATGTTTCTTGGTAACGATGCAGCTGCTCCAGCTCCTCGAGCTCCTCCTCCTCCAGGCGGTGCTCATTCTCCTGGAAAGTTCGGACTCGCTGCCTCTTCCATTGTCGGTAATTTTCCAAATTTCGACGGGTGTCTCTTTGCACTGCTGCTGCCCGCGCGGCATTCTCTTTGTCCATCACCCTCCTACACTCTTCGTTGAACCAGTCGTTCCGGCGAGAACGTTCCACATGACCGATGACGTTATCCGTAGCACCGTTGATGGCTGTCTTGATAATATCCCAACTGTCCTCGAGAGGCTTTGTGGTTTATCTATAGGTGGGGACAAGAGTACCCTTGCTCGAGTGTGAGAATCAGTTTTTTCAATGTTTTGATTCCTACGTCACAAACGTTCATGAGCGTCTCGACGTTGAAGTCGCCAAGTCGACGGTATACAATGTTTCATGTAATTTCATACAATCCCAATCAAAGCACCCTTTCGTTTATGCTTTTTTCTTGATGACGCACAACACGGCGACGCTATTCCTTCTAAACAATAAACAAGTTTATTTACGTCCCAAACATTCCTCCTAATAAGTATCCATGGCTACATTTGGGCGCTTAACACTTGACTCCGTGATGACGTCGTCGCGTTACGTAACAATCGTTCATAAACAACTGTATGGTGGATATAACGAACTAATACTAAAGCTTTTGGTTGTCCCCATCTATAGATAAATCACATAGCTCGAGAGGGGCTTCGTCAAGCTCGCCCTGCCGCTTCGAGTGATTGCGCGTAGTTTATTGTTTTATGTTTAAAACATCAACGGATCACATGTTGATCCTAATGACTACACTAAAACTAACAAATTAAAATTAATATCAACATAAAACTACACAATACTAGGGACACTTAAAATTTTTCTTCGGAATACGTTCCTTGAGACGTCGAAGTCAAAATGTTCGGAAAACCGATTAAAAGTTTTTAAAATGCCGATGAAAGCGCTGTTAGCACCGTAATTGTTCAGGCGAATAGGTACGTAGAGCTGCAGGTTCTGGTTTCGTAATCCTCGTGGTCGTACGCTGAGAGGTATGGCCTCCAACAGTTCAGGGCAGTCGATTCTAGATGTTAGAAGGTCCGCTACAACTAGAGCACGTGTAGCATTTCGGCGTACTTGAAGCGTATATAAGCCTATGAGACGGCAGCGGTTTTCATAGCTCGGTAAACGAAACGGATCTTGCCAGTTTAGGCGTCTTAGAGCGTACCGCAAGAAACGCCGCTGAATAGCCTCGATTCTTTCAGCTCCATTCTGGTAGAAAGGGCACCAAACAGCCGAAGCGTACTCGAGAATAGAACGAACTATGCAACAATAAAGACTTTTCAGGCAATATACGTCTTTGAAATCTTTGGCCATACGAAACAAGAATCCAAGGCTTCGAGAAGCTTTGTCAACAACTTAGTTCGTATGAGTCTTGAACTCCAGCCGTCGGTCAAGAATAAAGCCCAGATCGTTGATATGGTCCACGCGGATGATGGATTGGTCTCCAAGGATGTACTCTGCATGAAGAGGATGTCGCTTACGGGTAAACGATATTACCGAGCATTTACTGCGGTTCAAGGGCAAGCAATTGATATCGCACCAGTGAGCAAAAGCGGTGAATTGCTGTTGAAGGAAGTTGATGTCGTCTTGGCCGTTTATGGTGTGAAAAAGTTTCAGGTCATCGGCATATGCGAGCTTTGTGCCACCGAGGAGCGAGAGTACATCATTAAAATAGATCACGAAAATGATCGGTCCCAAATGACTTCCTTGAGGCACTCCTGAAGAGGCAACGAACTGCCTAGAACAGAATTCACCAGTACGAACGGATAACTTTCGTCCCATTAAGTAACTCCGGAACCAATCCAGTAGGGAACCACAGAAGCCTAAACGTTCGAGCTATAGCTAGCGATTGCAATATCGTGGTTCACCTTATCGAACGCAGCGGAGAGATCTGTGTAAATGGCGTCTGTTTGAGTTTTCTTGGCAAAGCTGTCCTGCACGAACGATGTAAAACTTAGTAGTCGTGGATCGTTTAGGCATGAACCCGTGCTGATCGTTGGAGAAGTGATGCTTGCAAAATGAGAAAATTGGATCCAAAACAACCAGCTCAAAAAGTTTGGCGATTGCGCATAAAGCGGAGATTCCGCGGTAGTTGCTCACTGTCGTAACCTGGTGATTTCGTTTAAGTAACAATTGCTTAGCCAATTCAAGATAAATCTCTTTGTTTGATTTAATGGCAGCAGTGAAAACTGCTGAACCATTATCGCAACGTTCTGCTTCGTCCTGGTGTCCGAACAAGGTGACCTCGACCAGCTTGCGGGCGACCACCGTCTTCAAAGCTGTCGGTTTTGGTTCGATTTTCGAACCGCTGCTTCGACCCGGCGCTTCCTTCTTCTTGGTTGTGGTGATGGTGGTTGGATTATCCCTTCTGGCAGAGGGACCCGGGGCTTCCTTCTTCGTCTGCGTCTCCATCTTTATTCAATTTATCACTGGTTATAAACAACCGTCACAAGAATATCTTCCAAGGTGTGCTCTGACATGAACTATCGAAGAGATGTCCGTGATAGTGAACACCATCTCAGAGCTCTTGCGAAACCAACCAACTTTTGAAGAATTTTATACCCAAAATTAAACTTTTCTTCAAAATCACACTTAAATCAATGTTTGTTTTGTGATGAATTGTTCGTTTAGGTAAATCCCATATTAACAGGGTTGTAAATAACTAACATTTACATAGTTATTCAAGCAAACGAAGGAGATATAGCCATAAATCTGTGTGATTTTAGTGGGTTTTCGAATGACTTCAACTTCATAGTCTTATTGTGCTATGTTTAATTTCAGTTTTATTTTCTTTATTATTAATCGCCTATCTCTACACTCACATCTCTGTCAAGGAAGGCTGTCAAGGAACATGTGGGACGGAAGTTCTGGTTCTTTCCGTTGATTTTTACGTGTTTCCAAAAAGATTTCGGACTGGTCTTAAAATTCCTTTGTAACCGGTTTAGATAATTTAAGTAGCTACGCTTACTGACTTTTTTATAAGCAGAGTTTAGTTTGCGGTATTCTCCCTTAGTGTAAGGGGATTTGTGCTTGTTGTAGTTTCGGAGTGCACGTTTCTTGGCCGTCTTCAGTCGCCGCAGTTCTTTAGTGACCCAGGGAGTCCGTAGATTTGTAGTCACCCTACGTTTCGGAACATGGCGATCAATGATATAGTTGAGAATGTTCGAAAATGTCTCAGCAGCTGCGTTTGGATCAGAAGGATCGAGCTCAACTTCCCATTCGATGGACTCAAGAACGAGAGATATAGCTTCAAGATCCACGTTCTTGAAATCTTGATAGAAGGATGCCGTTTTCTTCACGGGGGCAAATATCCTTGCGGCATCGAGAGAGACCACTAAGGCTGGGTGATGTGGAACAGCTTTGACAAGGGGAGCGGGTGCTAAGTCAATCGTCGGAATCCTGAAACCTTCGTTAACGAAACAGAGGTCGAGCATACGTCCATTTTCATTCTCGATATTGTTTATCTGACGTAAAGTCGCTGTACTAAGGGCTTCTAAGTATACGCCAGAAGATGCCGAGAACGAAGAACGCATAGGATCTGGAAACAGAAAGCCACTTCGAGAGGAGCACCATTTTAGGCCGGGCATGTTGGAGTCGCCAATGACGAGTATGTCATCCTCAGGAGAACAAAAAGAGCTGGCTTTAGACAGGCAACGCGAAAAGGACTCTGCTAAAACCAGGTCGCCAGAACGATCAGGTGGCACGTACAGATAGAGTTTCCGATTACCGAGATCAATGCGAGTCCAAAGAAGCTCCAGATCGTCCCAGGAAACGTCTTCGATAAGGAAAGCCGGGAGTGTAGATCTAACGGCAAGTAACACTCCACCACCAGTAGATTTTTTGCTGTTGAGGGGGCTACGATCGCAACGAAACACAGTATAATCTGGGCCAACAATCTGACTGGAGAGGGTACGGTCATTAAGCCATGTTGCGGTAAAGGCAATGATATCGTAGCAGGAGCACGAAGTAGCAAGCAGATAATCGATCACGCAGGAATTAACACCACCCGTGTTCTGGTAGAAAATGCTAATAGAGTAGTCCGATTCAGATGCAGTACCGGAACGAAGATCGCTGGAAAGGCAGATTTCATCACGCGGAGAAGAACTGTCTATGATATCATACTTGCCTGATAATGCAAGCTGGAGTAGTCTGCTGCGACCTCAGGATCGGGCGTCGGTTTCGTATGTTGTTCACTACGGAAAGTTTTGGACGCATCTTCATCATCACCAGATAATGGTCTGACTCGATGCTGGCGCCTCGACAGGATCTGACGTCGATGATGTCAGAGAAGTGCCGGCTGTCTATCAAAATGTGGTCGATCTGAGATTGCGTTTGCTACGGTGATCTCCAGGTTTACTTGTGTAGTAGGTAGTGCTGGAAAAAGGTACTACGTACGGCCATTCTTTTGGAGGCGGCGAAATCTATTAGTCTGGGGTCGTTTTAGTTGGCCAGCTGGTGCGCACTGAACCTTTCAATTGTCGGCTTGAGTTTCGCATCCTGGTCGACCTGAGCGTTAAAATCCCCGATGAAGATCTTGATACCATGTATTGGGCAGCTGTCGTATTCACGCTCTAGCTGCGCGTAAAATTCGCCTTCGTCGTCACCGGTACTTCCGAGGTGAGGACTGTGCACGTTGATGATGCTGATGTTGAACAACCGGCCTTCGATTCTCAACCGACACATTCGCAAACATGAAAAACGCAAAATCATAAGAAGCTTGTCTGATGCGGGAATCCATCTTAAATATTTGATAGTTTACAATTCATTTAATAAGTTGAATCATTGATTATCTTGAAGATACCATAACTACCGCATGCTTCGCCAGCTTTCAATTTGTTCGATTGCTTACCAGACCTTACCTGAACTAAGCCAACTTTTAAAATTAAGATTCTTTATGTGTTTCATAGTACTTCCGGCTCTGCTCAGCAAAAACATGTCGTTGAGAATCGCTAGCAAGAAAGGTGAAATTCATGGTGTAATAGCATAGCTTCGGATCATCTCCCGGAAATCTTATCCCGGCAATAATGATGATGGTGGGAAAACTTGTTCACAAACTTTAAATAAGCCGGAAATTATTATACTTACTTTCGCTTTCTTTTTCCCTCCCTGCAATAAAGATGTATGAAGGTATGTAGCTACACACCGTCGTGTCGAGACGTCGTCACCGGGAAACATTTCCTGCCTCGCCCAGAAAGACGCCGCCATTGAAGCAAAAAAGGAAACTCGATGGTGGAGGGGTCGTCGCCGAAATGGCAAAACTTTTCCACCGACAAAAATCTTTCCACCTTACTCAAATAACTAGACGAGCGAGCACCCACACCCACATATGAATTGGTACTTGTACTTGCACACTTACTAATGCTGCTGATTCAAACCATAAAACCTTTTGGCCACACAATTGTGTGTGCCTTTGTGTAAACATACTTATGGCTGAGTGGGTAATTGACTGTTATAGCAATCCCTCTAACCGGAAGAAACTGAGCCTGGGATGGGGGTGGGCGGAACACTCAATCAACCGCAGCATCTCTTGTAAGTAGAGTTTTTCTCTACCTACTTTAGGAGGGAGTTCAAATGGAGGAAAATTACGAATGTGAATTGTACCAAATGAATCTGGGAGGTGTAACGCCACGTGTTTGTTTTCTTCAATCGAGAAACGGACAAACTTACGATGTTGTTTTTTTAAAAGTTTGTTCATAAATAATTACAATTTGAAAGATTATCGTCAACTGAATGTTGTTCCGAAGAGTAGCAAAATAGGTTTCGCATACCACAACCGACGCAACTAAAGAAGTTAAAAATTTTAAAACCCATTTTTCAATTCTCCATCCGTCTGCAACACACAAATTATGCCATTTCTGTCATCTCCTCGAGGTTCCCGATGCAGAATCAAACATATCTGTTTGCATCAACCGTAAAAAATGCTCCAACATAAAACGTTGCGTTGAAGTAATTCCAAACAGAACCAAAACTCGGAAACGTGTGAGCATATCTGGATTTGTATAATATGTATCGAGTCGAGGAACATAGTTCGGAATTCCCGGTTTTGCAACGTTACCCGGAACAAACATCCGACAAATTTTTGTGGACACATGGTGAAGAATCAGAACATTTGTGCTAGCGGAACGACGAGAACCGGGGGGACGTTCGGTAGTTATTTTGTTGGCAAACATTAAATCAGGTGTGAAGCGACACTGGAAAAGTTTGTCAAAAATTAGTCCACTGGGGATTATTTTACGTTTTTGCCAGTGAGGACCATTTTATAGGTGGACGAGCCATTCCGGAACGAGGACGTTTGCCATACTGACAAACTACATGCTGGCTGACTGTAGCTGGCTGGGAGGATGCGACAGAACAAACAGCAGTTTTGTTGACGGTAAACACCCCCGGTTGACTACTTTCCGGGGCCAGGTTGCCTATCTAAAGGGGTCGGCTGCAATTCGGGGAGCTGCTTTGTTGTCCCTATAAATACGGCAAAACTGGCACTCGTGCAAATCCACTAAATAGCGTCCGTCGTCGGACAGTAAACGTACAGTGAAACAATATTTGAGCAAATGATTTGGTACTTTCGGCGATTTTGATCGGGAGGAATTTTTCCCTGGAAGTCAAGCGGCGGCGTTGAGGTTGAATTGGGGACTGTTGCCATTTGCTGGTGCTGCTGGAATTGTATCTACCGGGGTTTTCCAAACAATCAAACCAACTACTGATACGGATATGGTTTATGGTTGGGTCGAATATGTTTAACCCTTTTGGAATCGTGAACGGGACGTACAACTATAAGCATCCAAATACTTTTCTTGATTTCTTCTAGGAAACATTTTTGGAATCTGATATCTTTTCTGTCAAATTTAGGCTAAATTTTTTGGCTTCAGCGGGTTCAGCGATGGTAAAACTCCATTCTATATGCCTCAGGGTCGGCTTATGCTATAAGACGGTGCGGCTAGCCATGAAAACACTTTAATACCTAAGCTTCGAAACCTCTCACGTTTTTTTCACAACATTTTGAATATAGGTCCTGGGTCGTGTGCACACTTGAGACATCGTCCCACCCCTTATTGCAACTTATTTTCAGCGATTTCAGTCAAGAAAACTCTCAAAACTTTTTTTATTTCTTCATCCGACGTTTCGGCATTCATTATGTCTTTTTCAAGGAGTCTATTAATATTACAAAATAAAGTAATGTGTTTAAAAAAGGTGTAACAATATTTGGAGTATTTACTAAAAATTTTCGTTTCATTTTCGAAATTCGTTTTCGAAATTTTCGAAAAAGTTTTTAGGATCTGCTAAACTGTAAAATCTGGAAATGTAAGTCCAGTTGTCTGTGTTGTATATCAAAGATATTCAAAGTATTAAAATTTGAGTTTTCTATTGTATTCTTCGATAATTAAATACTTAAGGAAAATACTGAAAATTTTCTAGTTTGATACTGCACAGCCGTGACAGCAAGTCATGGCGATCTCGGCTATCCCTTGATATCTCCCCCTTTAAGAAAGATCGTAGTGAATCAGCCAACTGAGAAGCCTACGATTTCGGACTGGTCGGTCAGGAATCAGGGGACAGGAGACTGGAAATGGTCACTGGTTGACTCTGCATCTTGGAAATCGTCCTCTGCTTTAAATGTTGTACGATTGAAAGAACTGGTAGTTCTTCTGGAATCTCAGGAACATCAGGCACCGTCGTCGGTTGAAGGTTCAAATCATCCAGCAGCATGAATGTAGTGGTCAATTTATAACGAGAGCCCCGACACACTTCCGTTTCGTTAGCGGATGGCTTAAGCGCCACTTCCTTACGGAAGACCACCCAACTGGTTTTGGTTTGCCCAGCTGAATAAGACTCGGACGTGAGTTTCATTTTTGGTTCCCTATTTTGGGAAAGAAGCAGAAGGGTCTCTGAAAAGGGATCCGTATTTCGGCTTCGAATTGGAATCCGCCCTGAAGACGAGAACAACCTGCAAAATCATGGAAAGGGAAGTTATGCGTTTTTCACTACAAAGTTGAACTAGAGAAGTCTGAAAACTAACGGACGAATTCCCACCATCTTAACTTGCTCAAGAATGGAAAAAACCGTGATTGGATTCGCAGCCAATCACCGCAGTAAACGAAGAAAAGGAAACAACGAATAACCTGTGACCCCCTTCCCAATGCCCCACGCTAGTGTTTTCGGTCCAAAATACCTGAGACGATTTAATTAGGTACATTCATTGGATCCTTTTATTTCGGCCTCTACTGTCGTGTGTTAGTTTTACAATTTCATGTGTGTTTCGATTTTCAATGGTAGTGCTGGTGGAGACGCTTGGTGTTTCGTTCGCTATACGGTGTGCTCGATTATAAAATTTTCCCCATACAAATGATTTGCATTTTCCTTGCGGAGGTGGAAATAGGCTACTTTTCCGGCACCCCAGTCCTAATTAAGTCGATTGCACGTCCAAAAATTGTCATAGGACGAAATTTGCAAATTGCAAATTTTGCGAATTAGGATTTGTCGGAAGAATTTCGCCAGAAAATTCGTTGGAGCGGAGTATCTCGTTCGTCAACCAGGATTTGGCGGTACATTTGTTTGATGTCAGCGATCAATGACACTTCGTTAATTCGGGTTCTCTATATTCTGACTCGTAGATCATCCTGTATAACTGGCCCGACCATAAGCGCGTCATTGAGGGATTTTCCTGTCGCGGACTTGCAAGACGCGTCAAAGACGATTCGCACCTTGGTAGTGGCGCTGTCAGCACAAATCACGGCATGATGAGGCAGATAGTATTATGGAGTGGAGTGGAGTTCAAAACCTCGTCTACACGCCGCATTTGTCCAAGGGCTAGGTATTCCGACATGAAGTTCTGATACTGATACCGTAGATCACAATTCTGTTGCGAGCGAGCCTCAACCATGTGGAACCGACGAAGGGCAATGCTGCCATTGTCACCAATTCTGGAATCAGCCTCTTTCAAAGGAAGTCGTACTATGTATCGGCCGTCGGAATCACGTCGAACTCTTTAGCGGAAGTAATTTTCGCAAGCAGCCTCTTCAACCGACAAACAAGAAACTGAATCGTCCTCTTCGATGGCCCCAAAAATGTTGCATTAAGCTGTTCACGTCTGCGACCGTTGCGACATTGTAGCCTCCAGTGCTAACAGTATTGAAATTCGATACCTTTTCCTCGATACTACCCAACCATGAACGGAGTTCACTAGAGTAGGAAGAGAATATCCGACGAGAGGTATTCTTCCAGAAGTTTTGAATAGTTCGAAGAAGACATCGGCTCCCAGAACTACATCGATATGATGGCTTTCGTAGAAAACCGGGTTCGCTTTTGTTTGTTATCAAACCTAAATTTAGTTTTTTGTTATATGTAAAATTTCTTTAAATATTTCTGTAATTGTCGAATCGTAAAAAAGTGAACAACCCTAGTACAAGAAATAGCATAGCAGTGATTTACGGCATGAATTGTAACTCACTGCGGTTACTCACCAACCAGCGGATGCAACAACAACAATAAGTCAGTTGAAATAAAGTCTCAAAGTGGCAACATCGGCTCCGTACTATTGTTTGCTTGTTTTGTCGGTCGAAAGTTAATTCAATAAAGTGGTGTTTTATTTGTTAGTAAATCGGTCGTCTATTGCATTCCAAAGCACATCCGAAAGACGGCACGGGGTGAACCGTGCGGAATTTTGTATGCGGATTGAATTGGTGCAACGAAATCGGACCTCCCGACCTAGCAGCAGTGAACGAGCAGCGAACAAACGGTAGAACAAAACGACCCACCAGCGGTGAAGAATTTTGCGTTCTTTGGTGCTACTTTCCCGTACCGTTGGCGAAGCAACGGAAAGTAAACCCTCCGATCATAGAACCCGGTAAGCTACCCCCTGAATCCTCAACAGTCGTGGATGGTAAGTTCAAGTAAAGTTTTGATAACACAAACAGTTCGACAACAGTAGAGAATTCTGTAATTCGGGAATGCACGGTGGCCCGAAGTTTACAGCGAGCTTGAACGGATGTCTGGCTAATGCCAGAGATCGCTAGATGAACTTGTTGCATTGAGCCTTGAGTTTTTGAGAGAGTGCTGCGGTGATAAAACTGCACTCGCTTCCAGAATAGAGTAGTGCTCTAGCTGGTTGAGTATTGCCACGATCATTAACGAGATTAATCACGGCCGTTGCGAGGAGTACCTTGTGAGAGCGAAATCAACTGGGAGACACTTCACTTCCATCTGTACCGTTGAGCCGTCAACACGTACGCCGGAGCATCGTATCGTTGCTGTGTACCTGCAGGAACATTTTACATTATTTATTTTTTCCTTACCTGTATTTCAATCAGCACTTTTCAGTGCTAAAATTATTTTCATTTTCTTTTATTCATATTTTCTCTTTTCTTTCCAGCATGGGGAAGTCTTCGGCCGGCTCAAGAGCCGGAAGAAAACGGATTGCTGAACCTAATCCAGGGCCATCTGCCAAAAAAGTTGAAATTTCCAATTCATTCGATGTCCTTCATAACATCGGTGATGAGGAAATATTCATATTTAATTCTGATAAGAGTACTAAGAAACCTTCTTCTTCTTCTTATACTCTTAAAAACGAAAAGATTCCACCAATAACGGTCACGATTCCTGACTTCAATGCCTTTCGAAAAGAAATCGTCACTTCCGTCAAGGATGTGAAGATTTCTTTTCAGATCGGTCGAAGGGGAACTGCTCGTATATTGGCGGAATCTTTGAATGATTTTCAAAAGGTTTTAAATTATTTGAATAATAAAAAACACCAATTTTTTACGTACGACACTAGAAGTGATCGTCCATTTAAAGTTGTACTTCGTGGTCTCACTGGCGATCAGACACCGGATGAGATCACAGCTGAATTAAATTCTTTGTTAGGTTTTTCTCCAATTCAAGTAATTCAAATGAGGAAAAGAACCAACACGAATAATACCAGTAGTGTTGGTTTTGCTCCTGAACTTTATTTGATCCATTTTAAAAAGGATCAGGTTAATAATTTGAAAATTTTGGAAAAGGCTCGTCTTATGTTTCATTGTCGAGTAAAATTTGAACCTTTTCGAAAATCTTCAACCAATTTCCTTCAAAATATTACGCAATGTCGTCGTTGTCAAGCTTTTTGTCACGGCACTAAAAATTGTAGAATGAATGCCAGATGCATGCTTTGCGGCTCATTCGATCATGAAAAATCTAAATGCCTTTATGGTGGTGATAAACCAAAAACAGAATTTTTCAAGTGTGCAAATTGCGCAGGTAATCATTCCTCGAATTCGCTAGACTGTCCCATCAGGGCAAAAATTATTGCTTCTAGGAAAAATCCCAAAGTTTCCAGAAAAGTTTCTTCTCCTCCTTCCTCTTTTTCGTCTTCACACGTCGGGCCGGCAAACAACCTGCCTGTTCGCATTCAGCCTCGGTCTACATTGGAATCACGGCTGGGTAATACCCGAAGTGACTTTAATGTTACCTGTGCTGAATCTGCGCCACAGACTCGTTGTTTATCGTTCTCAGAGGTGGTTGAAAATGGGTTTCCCTCTCCAGGCATAACTAATAAAAATGGGAAAAAACCAAGTCTCAACGTTCATGCGAAGGCTTGGGAAAATCCCCGAAATTCAAATACTTTTTCTTCTCCTTCCTCTTCTGATTCTAACAATTTTGTTGATTTGGGTGAGATTACTGAGGAAAAATTAAAATTTTTGCATCAAAATTTGATGGAAATGATGCAACTTATGTTGAAAGCAAATTCAATGTTTGAAGCTTTCCAAACTTCTTTTAATTATGCTAACAAAATTATTATGACTTTACGATTCCCTCATGGATCCAAATAGATGTTTAAATATTATGAATTGGAACGCTAGATCTTTGCTGGCTAACCAAGATGAGTTCTTTTTATTTTTGAAAACCCAAAACATACATATTGCTGCCATCACTGAAACTTTTTTAAAGCCGGACAATAACTTGAAAAGCAATGCTTTCTTTAAAATTTTACGAAATGATCGACTCGATCGACAAGGTGGGGGTGTAGCTATTGTCATCAATAGTCGTCTCAAATTTAGACTTCTTCCTTCTTTCAATACAAAAGTCTTAGAAACAATTGGAATTGAATTAGAAACGTCTATGGGGAAAATTATAATTATTGCCGCATATTTGCCTTTTCAATGCAGCGGTGAACAGAAAAATTTTTTGAAGGGAGATTTACAAAAACTCACCAGAAACAAATCTAAATTTTTTATTATTGGTGACTTTAATGCAAAACACCGATCTTGGAATAATATTTCATCAAATTCAAATGGGAATATTTTATTTAATGACTGCTCTGCAGGTTATTATACCGTTGAATATCCTAATGGGCATACTTGTTTCTCTTCGATTAGAAATCCTTCCACAATTGATTTGGTTCTAACGGATTTAAGCGAGCATTGTAGTCAATTAGTTACTCATGCGGACCTCGATTCAGACCACCTTCCAGTAACTTTTTCTTTATCCCAAAGTCCCATTGAAAACCCTTTAAAATCAACTTTTAATTTTCAAAAGGCTAACTGGGAGCGATATATGAATTTTATTGAACGTAATTTAGATGTAAACGTTCCATTGAATTCAATAGAAGATATTGATTTGGCTGTAGAAAATTTGACAACTGCAATAGTCAATGCTAAAGCCGCTTCAATACCTAAAGTTAAACATAAATTCAATCAACCTTTAATTGATGATGATCTTCAGTTTTTGATACGACTGAAAAACATTCGTCGACGCCAATATCAACGTACTAGAGATCCTTATTTGAAATTTATTTATTGCGACCTTCAAAAAGAGATCAAACGTCGTTTAAATTTCATCCGTAATGAAAATTTTGCCAAAGCAGTAGAGGACATAAAACCCTACTCAAAGCCATTTTGGAAATTAACTAAAATTCTGAAAAAGCCCCAGAAGCCAATTCCTACTTTGAAAGATGGGGATAAACTTCTTTTAACGAATGCAGAAAAAGCTCAAAAATTGGCCCAACAATTTGAGTCTGCTCATGATTTTAATTTAAACGTTGTAAGTCCAATTGATGCTCAAATTTCCCTTGAATTTGATGATATTCTTTCTAAACAAAATGTATTTGAAAGTTCTTACGAGACAAATATTGATGAACTTAAATTGATTTGCAAAAAATTTAAAAATATGAAAGCCCCAGGGGAAGATGGGATTTTCTATATTCTTATTAAAAAGTTGCCTGAAAGCACTTTGAATTTTTTAGTTAAAATCTTCAATAAATGTTTTCACTTGGCTTATTTTCCAAATAAATGGAAAAATGCCAAAGTAACTCCAATTTTGAAACCTGGAAAAAGTGCTTCAGAGCCTTCAAGTTATCGACCAATTAGTTTGCTCCCTTCTTTAAGTAAACTATTTGAGAGAGTTATTTTGAATAGAATGATGATTCACATTAATCAGAATTCTATTTTCCCTGATGAACAATTTGGTTTTCGTCATGGACATTCTACTACACATCAACTTTTGAGTGTAACTAATATGATTAACGCTAGCAAATCTGAAGGTTATTCAACTGGTGTTGCTCTTCTTGATATTGAAAAAGCTTTTGACAGTGTTTGGCACAAAGGTTTAGTAGCTAAATTAGCTCGATTTGATTTTCCTGTATATCTCACCAAAATTATTCAAAATTATTTGACTAGCCGAACCTTACAAGTAAGCTATCAAAATTCATGCTCTGAAAGGACACCCATTAGAGCTGGTGTCCCTCAGGGCAGTATACTTGGGCCAATCTTATACAATATTTTTACTTCTGATCTTCCTGATGTACCAGAAGGAAAAGGTAGAAGATTATTTGCTGATGATACTTTGCTTTCAGCCAAAGGCCGGAATTTACGGGTGGTACGCAGTAGATTGCAACAAAATTTAAATTCCTTTTTGAATTACTTGAAAATGTGGAAAATTTCTCCTAACGCTTCCAAAACTCAACTTATTTTATTTCCCCATAAGCCAAGAGCTCAATTTTTAAAACCTAATGAAAATCATTCCATAACTTTTAATGGGGTTTCATTAGAATGGTCTGATCACGTGAAGTACTTGGGACTTACACTTGATCGGAATCTTACTTTTAAAAATCACATTGAAGATATTCAATCTAAATGTAATAAATACACTAAATCTCTTTATTCTCTCATCAACAGGAAATCCCGACTGTGCCTGAAAAATAAGATGCTTATTTATAAGCAGATATTCCGACCAGCGATAATGTATGCAGTTCCGATTTGGTCTAGATGCTGCGCGACGAGGAAGAAAGCCATCCAGAGGATTCAGAACAAGGTTCTGAAAATGATTTTGCGGCTTCCACCTTGGCACAGCACCGAAGATCTTCATCGGATTGCGGGCATTGAATCGATCGAAGAGATGGCCAACAAAATCATCTCTAACTTCAGAGGAAAATCGATGCAGTCTTCCATCGCAGAGATTCGTTCTCTTTATAATTAGTTTAATTTTAGTATAGTGTTTAGTTTTAAGTTTAAAATATTTTTGCCATTACAGGATGTTCTCCTACATTGAATACTTAATTGCGCTAAGCATATTTAATTCTTATAAATAAATTTTTAATATCTAGTTAACTATAGGGCTCTGAACAGTTCATTATTGAGCTGAACACCTAATTTAATGTAATAATGTAATATAAATGTAATGATGAATTGATACAAATAAAGACATATTTAAAAAAAAAAAAAAAAACTGGGAGACACTTGAACTGCCGCGGACAATTATAAAGACATCAGACATCAGATTTCGCTCTCACAAGGTACTCCTCGCAACGGCCGATTAATCTCGTTGATGATCGTGGCAATACTCAACCAACTAGAGCTCTACATTCATCACCGGTGGGAATGGGATCCTTGGGGGCGTTGAGATCAGTTTTCGATCGGTTAGATTCAACTTGAACGGAGTCCTGGCTGCAAAGTTGGCTATGGTGCTTCCCTCTACATTTAAGGCAGGTGTTCTTGGACTGATAGGTTCTGACTTGATGACCCTTTCGTAGGCAGTTACGAAACAGCTGCTGGCGACGCACGAGCTTCTCCTTGTCTTCGGGGATCATTTTCGAGAACACAGAGCATTGGTAAAGAGGATGATGTTCAGAACAGGCATGGCATTGCCGAAACGAAACTTGAGCGGCCCCATTGCTGACAACTCACGCTCGATATACTGTTTTTTTCGACGCAGGGATGGACGGAGTGTCCAGATTAACATTGCTGACGCTCTCCAGAACTGTTACTCTTCTTTGGAGGAACAAGACTAAATCCGGAAACGTGGCTTCATGAGTTGATGCAAGTTCTTCCCAATATCTTCGTGTTTTAGCATCAAGTCGAATACTTAGCATGCGGATAGGCAGAACATCCCAATCCTCAGATCGTTCCCCAGTTGCTTCAAAATTCGGACGTTGGCTTCGAAATTTTCTCCTAGGGAATGAAGCTCGGCTGCCGATTCTCGCTTCAATGGCGCAAACTCAAAAAGGGATTCGATGTACGCTTGCTTGAGACGTGACGGATTTTGGAAGTTAGAATAGTTGTTAGCGCTGAGCCCGATTGTTTGAATGAGTTTCAGTGCATCTCCAGCCAGGGAAGATCGCAAATAGTAAAACTTTTGTATGTTAGACAATTCACAGCGTTCCGTTGAATACGGGCAGTTTAACGTCGGGTGGTCGATTTTGAGACGACGCGACGCAGGGAATCCCTTGACACAGTAATATTCCGTTTCAAATTGAGCACGCTGCTTGAGTTGAATATCGAGAATTCTGGATCGTCAACTTCAGCGGCCTCCAACTCAGCCTGAGCTTTGCAGAAGTCTGCCCATAGTACTCCGAGATTCTCCAGCTAAACCGGAACTTCAAGACTGGGTTTCTTTTTTTTTAAATACGAACAACAACACATACAGGATCTCAATGAAACTAATGTTTCCTCGAAGAGATTCCATTTTCTTAACTCTAAGCGTACATCTTTCAAGGATGTAATGGCTAGCATCTTACAAATGCTAAAACCACCAACCCACAGAAAATGTACTATGTATGCCGTGACCGGGATTCGATCTCATGCCCGCTGGCTTAGAAGACTTGAAGGCTATCCTCTACGCCACGGGCTGCGGCAATTCTTCTCGAAAATTATCGAAGAACACCATTATTAGGCTGAAGGATGTCTCAATGCTGCATCATCTTAACTTGAGCGACTTGATTCTGCGCTCGGCAGCTATCGTGTAGGGTTATCTGGTTCCCAGCGGAGCACAAAACGTCACACGTATAGCGTTATAGGAAATATAAATACCTTTTTAAGGGCAATTTCGTGCCTTGTTTTTTTTTTAGGAACTTCTCCAACAGGATTGATGAAGGAACCATATGGTAAAGTACCTCATTTTCTGCCGGCTAACTTCCTCTGATTCCTATCCTTTCAGGTGTAATGATGATGTCCAACACGGTAATTATGACTTTCTTTTCAGGTTCGATTGTTATTCCCAGGACGGTAAGTGTGGTTTCCTTTTCAGCATGCGAATCAGTTTACAGGTAAGTTCTCGTTCTTAATATATTTCACGATAGAAACACTGATATCAACTTATATTACGCTTATATAACTTAATTTAAAATAAACTTTAACAACTTTAACATTAATAACAACGACCGGAGAAAGTAACTTGTTTTGGCTATAAGTGACGTCTTCGACTGCCAGCAACAGAAAGGTTCCACGTTTTTTCCCAAAGAGTCTTTCATAGACGACCTGGCGGAAACTACTTTTCGTAGTTTTTGATCGCTGTGAATTGCTGCTAACGCGCAATATGATAGCAAGCCTCATAGCCCAAACTTCACACTCCTAGTATTTCTCAACACCAGATAGCGCCACTGCACCCAAATTCGTGTATCGCGAACAACCTCCTAGAATCATGATGTTGTGTTTCGTAATTTAAACTAAGATTCTCCCTACACTAAACGGTAAACTAACACACTAGTTACTGTACGAGAACGGGAAAATTAGCCTCCAAAAATTTCAAAGCAAAAATCGGGCATCCGGCCGACGAACACGGTCGTTTACTAGGTTAAAATGTTCCCAAAATTCATAAGGTGTTAGTGAAACGCCCTAAATTATGACACGAATACCACTACTGGCAAAAAGGACTATAGAATTTATGACAGCCGATGATTGTAAACACAGTACAAATGTTTACATCATCACACGATAAAGCGAAAGTACTCAAGTTAGGTTCGTGGTAACACAGCTGTGTTGCCAGATACTCTGAGCGGCCAGCTTAGAACATCGCACATAATTGAAAACATTATGGGTGGTCGCTTTCACACACTGGCTGACCTCACTGTTTTTGAGGCTTCGCAGTTCCTGTTTTCATTCCTTATTTTCCAATTCTAAATAAACGCTGAAGAAGCAAGCAAACATTTGGGTCTTTATTAAATTTTCACTCTTACATTTTTAGCAATATTTTTCAGCTCAATTTGGGATACTATTTTTTCTGAAAAATATTTAAGTTTAATCATAAATTCAAAAATGGAATGAAAAGAGGACTGCAGTCATCAAAGGGTCATTCCGATGATCCTGAACACCAAAACCCATTTCTCCTAAGCAGCGGAATTAGAATTATAATGTTGGGATATTATGTGTTCCAACCAGGTTCGGTTCCGCGATTTCGCGATTCAAACTGGCATTTGCTGTTGTTTTGACTTTTCCGCCAATTAGGATATATTGACAGTTCTACACGAACACTACCTTAACAGGAGGCCTCAGCTCTAACCTCAATCCATGAGAGAACAGAATCGATTTTTGAGGAGGGCGCACGATAAACGCGATTTTCCGGTACTTATTTCGACAAATTCGCCCTGTGGAAAAACGATACCCAGATGTTCGTGTTTTGAATTTTTTGGGTGTTCAGGGGTGCCAAGTGCATTGATATTTGGAAAAAGATTATATTTTTTCAATTGCATTGTTATTGGAAAAACTTTTTTATGAGTACTGAGAATTTGCAACCTTCCCGTGGATTTACATTCGAATGTGAAATTAAAAGTTTCATTTATCTGAACGAAATAACAACTGTCTGTATCGCAAAACCAGTGCTTAAACGATGTAGCGAATTATGTGAATATGTTAAACATAATCAGAGCATGTAGGCGACTATTTTCAAAGTCAACATAAACGGGGCTTTCATTAATTTTCTTTTTGATAACAATGAATGATTTTGCATATGTTTAGAAGTTAGAAACAACTCTTTTTTAATGTATCAAGCAGTGCATTAAAATGTATTTCAAATGTTTAAAATCAACCTTGAAAATTCATTAGCAAAAGATGGCTTATCTTCATCCATTTAGGGACGCCGCGTAATGAATTCAAGCGTTTAGCTGTTGATAGTTAAAAAATTAATCAATTCATAAACATTAAAATTAGTTTAAACCAGGCAAAATGTGATTTTGGTAATGCACCTAGCATCACTGGTGAGGCCGCCAGCAAATCAACATTTAAGGTTATGGCTGAGGCCAATATTTCGCCAATAGTATCGTCCGTATATACCCTTATAGGCGTAGCCGTGGATACATATGTATTTATATTGTTACAAACCACCACCATTCCAGAAGTAGGAAGCTGCCCCTCAACGAATGTGTTTTGTGTCCACAAAACCGTAACCACATTTCCATAAAGCACTTAATTCTGGTTTGAAGCTCTAAATTAGCGGCGGTTGACAGGAGCGGGGGAGCTCCGGATGCTTTCCATTCCCCCCGAAAAATTAGAAGGACCAGAGAGATGATGTTTAGTTTGACTTTTGATACTATCGCGAGAAATATTCCGGAAAGGGCAACACGGTGCTCGGTTTTTGGTCAATGGCCGGTCAAGCGATTGGTCATGCATGAATGTATGATTATTCTAAGGTTGAGCCTACCTTTAGGAGTAAATAGTTGATTTTAATGCTGTTTTTAAAAAATGTATTAATAGATTGTTTGAGTGCTTACTTATAAAAGTAAAAAAATGTTCAGTAATAATTTCAAATAATCACAATATTAAAAATTCCACATCCTTAAGACACTACGCCAAATCTAAATCTCATAAAACGCTCCCCCAGGAGCATCGTCGAAAACGGAACTTCGCAAATTGAAACTGTCGCTTAACTCTAACCCCAAAAGCAGCTGCCATGTGTCGTTGCCCCTGAGCTATCGCACACTGATTAACATATTAATTAGAAATCGCGGGATGTGTTCCAAATGAGTGCCAAAGTAGCGCTACGAGATGCGAAACAGATATTTTCACCCCAAATCGGTGGCACCGATGGAAACCAACTAGCGTTACCATAGCATATTTAACGATATACCAAAATTGGTTGTTATCCGGACGATCAGGAGTATCCGGACTAATTTTCTATTATGTAGGCATTTTTAATTAGACGTTTTTGGGAGTTTCCCCCAACTTGAATCGGTATCTCATGAATAATAAAATACCTTAATAGTTAACTGTGGACTCGTTGAACTTTGTTTCTTAAAAAAATGGAAACGGATCAAAGCTTAAATTTGATCCGGCTGAAAGTCTACATATGATTGAGCTGCCATCATCAACATTTCTCCGAATATATGCGAGAGTGGAGAATCATGGTCCACTATTTTCTTTGTTCCACAACTTTTTTATTTTAAAAGATAACATGAAAATAAAAAATGGTAATGGTTTTCTACCTTTTTAATGTATCAGAAGGATTTTTTTTTTAAATTTTTAATAAATTATTTACTCCAAGTTCTGACTGTTTTAAAAAAAAGCAATAATTTGGGCCACTAAATCCCAACTGACCAAAAAACATGCTAACTTTATGAGTTGACCCAAAACTGATATTTCTAAATTTATTTCGTTATTTAAAGCAATTTCAGGTAATGGAATAAGAAAGCGAGTTGTGTATGATCGAATAGATTCAAAAACCTGGCTCGCGAACGTTTTGGCAAAATTCATTATACAGGATGGACAAAACATTTTCCGTTAGGCATGAGAAAACTTTACAGATAGAGAATACGTTTTTTTATTTTTTTTATTTTTTAGGGGATTAACCCCATGAAGATAGAAATCCAAGGAAAATTTTCATTTTAGCAACGGAAAATTATTTCATCTTAAAATGTATTTGAAATTAAGTGTTAATAAGCAAGTCAGAAATTTTTATCGCCTCCGGCGGAATTTAGTCTCACATCACCCTTGGCGTGAGACATTTCGATCTCCGACACTATTCGACGTTCACGAATTGAAACCAACTTTGATACTAAATTTCAATTTGCAATTCAATCAATCTTTTGCATCGGAACTCTAAACTTGATATGCAAAAACCCTACCTCGTCTTCAGTAAGTGACTAAATAAGAACAGAGTTTGAAACGAACCATTTTTTTTATTAAAAAATCGTTTATGGCATTACAAATCTTTTGCTGATATGAAATATTCTTCTAGAAACCAATTTTAGATTAAATTTTACTTCGTAATTCTTGTTTTTCTAAATGCTCAACACAATAGGTTTCAATAATTTACACTAGGCCATGAAATCAACATTTTTCTGAAGTGCAATGAATTTAAAAGGTAATTTCGACTAATATGGGTACCCTGATTCTAAATATGCTATATTTCTATCAGCTTTTGTTATTGAAATGCCTTTTGGAAATATATGAAAAGCATTTGAGAAATTTATGCACATGTTTGTTTACAAAAATTAAAATCAGAAAAAATATTATTGAAAAATAAACGTTTTAAATAAATATTTAAATTTCCAATCGACTGACCCAGTAATGTTAAAAAAGTTTCTCGGCGATTTCAGTCTAAAAAAAAATCATAAAACGATATTTATTTACTACATTCGACGTTTCGGCATATTTATTTTGCCTTTATCAAGGAATTTGGCGAGTTGGAAATGTTCATCATAATATTATCCCCTTATTGAATGAAGTATGATAAACATGATCAGAATAAGAATTTTTCATAAATATAGGTTTTATGGTTAATCAGTTATCAATGTTTGATTTAACTAAAAACTGATACATTTTAAAACTCCTCATCACCAAAACTAAATGTGTGCGATCAAATTTGACAAATGATTCGACTTCAGGACGCTTGAAGCTACCAGATCAATCATTAAAAAATAGCACCAAAATGCTGTTGCCTTTAGTTATCCATTAAATTCTGTAAATGGTTATGGTGAAACGTGTTTATTAAAAACAACCTTCTGAAATGATTTAAAAAACTTACATTTTTCATTTTCATATTCTTTTTTAAATTTTCAAATAAATTTACCGAATTTTAATTTACAGTTTTTTTTCAATTTTCTAATTAATTTGTCAAATTTTATAGTCAAACTATTTAAATTTTAGAAATATTTTTAACACATTTGTATGTGTTTTTTAATTCTGAATTTTTGTGTTCTTGACACATAAGCCCTAAAATCTAAAATTCTAATGCGAAAACATAATTTCAACTTTCTGTTTTTTTCCTGGACCAAATATTTCAATCAAAAGTGACAAAATACTCAGAGCTTGTAATTTAATACTTTAAAACCTGCGATTGAAAATTTAAAAACTTCTCATTAATTTTTTTTATATATCAAAATATTTTAATGAATCGATCATGATTCTTTAATTAATGTCTAAAGGTTTGAAAAATGATTCGAAGTAGCTGAATTTTAATGCGCAATATTTACTAACTTTGTATTTGCTTTGTGCTTTCAATATTTTCAACCAAACTTTGAACTCCTTATTTTTAATTTTCTTAGTTTTTTTTTATCTTTCACGAAATAACCCATTTCTAAACATTGTCATGTCAGTATAATTGAACATGAAGTTTTTATTTAAAATTTTAAAAAATAACTTTTCAGGTCGTTTTTTTATATTTGCAGAATTTTTTTAATAAAAAGTTTTTTCTCTGACTTCTGTAACTGGCACTTTTTGAAGCTATAATAGATATATTCATCTTTTCATCAAATTAAATTAAACCATCAACAATTAAATATATTCTCCAAAGTTCAAAATGGATTTTTATTCGGTTATCAAAACTTCACATTTAAAATCGCGATTAAATATTTTTTGTTCAAATTCGAAATACTACAGCGTAATTTTCCAACTAACCCTTCAGTTGAAATTGAAGAAAAGAATTTAATTGATAAATACTCTTTTTTTATTTTAACTTTAAAAAAAATTAACAATTATTATCATTTTCCTATCAACTAATTGTTTTTAGTTTTGTACCTGATTGGACATTTATTGAAGAATTCAAACCATGAGTTTTGGAAACGTTGATTTTAAATTTGCTTAGAAATTATTTTGAAACAAATTTCTAGTTCACAATAATCAATGAATTAGAACATCAATTTAAAAAAATATCAATAATTTACCAAAAATTTGAAACTTTCGTTATGATATGATATGAAATTTTTTATTTTTTTATCGGTCAAACTTTTTACTAGTTTGTGTGGTAATCATGAGTGAGAAACTGTGTTCGAAATCCCTTTCCTTTTTTATTGTTTATTTTTGGTATTTTTATTATTTTTAGCTAAATTTGAATTTCGAAATCCTTTCCGCCCCCCCTGGACGGGTCCTTCGCACGGGCCTGAGAGCATATATTGTAAATCTTTACTTACTGAAACCAATATTGAAAATTTACTAAAACTTAAATCATATTATTTCTGGACTCAGATTAAGATTTCAGAATCAGGGTGAATAAAGCAAAACATGGAACAGAAGTCGTATTCGAAATTTTGTTGATGGAATAGATAGCATTTTTTTAATCTTAGCAAGGATTATCTAAAGAGATAAAAGAAACTTACTGGGACGTAAAATAAAAAAATTAAACCGGTAAACCGAAACCGAAGGAAAAATTGAACATTTTGTACTGAAAAATCAACATCATGTTTTTTTTCCTGCGGAACCGAGCCTGCTAATGGTTTATGTGGAAATTTATGAATACTCTAAAGGAAGTTTTCCACTGAAAAACTTTGTTCAAGACCGTTACCTAGTATCTTATTTGACAAAAATGTTATTAGCTGTTTGACAGGGGAATGTCTTTTGGCGTTGAAAAACAATAAATTCATTTGACATCACTGCTTGTCCCTCACGATTGTATGAAAATTAGTCATGCAACACCTCGCTAGGCAACCAGCAGTGATGTCAATTAGTATAGGTACTCGGCATAGTTTCAAAGACAATCATTATTTTAAATTATTTTTTTCACAGAATGTTTCAAAACAGGTAAATCTAACAATCCACTCTAATAGCAGTTGTTTGACAAGCAGTTCACAAAAGCTACAGCATAGGGAAACTAGAAAACATGATAAATATGACTTTTTTTTTTGAAAATTAGTTTTTTGGTAGCTTCATAAAAAAACTGTTGACATTAAGACGAACAGCTGTTTAGATTTTTTTTTTGAGATTTTTTGAGTAAAAAACGACAACAAATCGACAAATACGTTCGTTGTTTAGGTTTTTTTATACATAAGTTGAAATATCTCAGTTATTTGTGCAACAATTTGGAAAAAAATATATTAAATAATAGATTTGAGCCAATCCTTATATGTTTCAAAATGTAGGAAAAAATTGCTGAAACGTTTAAAAACTACAACCGAAAAGCTACCGTAGATGTAGTTCTAGTATACCATGTTACTTAGCAGCTGATGATCATTCGACCTTGCAACCATTCGGTCTATCGTCCATTCGGCATAATGATCATTCGGCCTAACATCCTTTCGGCCTACAATCATCGGCTAGACAACCATCGGCCGAAAAACCCATTCCGCTTAGTGACCTATTCGGCCTGATAACCCATTCGGCCGAATGACCACCGGCCGAATGGCTTGACCAAGCCTCAGACCGAATGGTCGTTAGGCGGATGAGATCCTAGGCCGAATGGTCATTCAGCAGAATGATCGCTAGGCCGAATAAATACTAGCCCGATAATGGTCATTAGACCTATATGAGGTCGAATGCATAACTAGCCCGAATGGATGCTAGGCCAAACGGTCGTTAGGCTGGATGATCATGAGGCAGAATAAACTTTAGGTCGAATGGATGCTAGGCAAAATGGTCATTAGGCCGAACGACCACAAGGCCGAACGACCACAAGGCCGAATGGAGATTAGCCGGAAAAGTAGTTATTCCGAGTGGTAGTTTGGCCAAACGGTGATTCAACGAAGTTTTGCCGCGTGAGCGTGAGCTCCAGATTACAGCAATTTAAATGGCATGAACCCATGAACGTCGGCTGGATAACCGTTGGCCGAATAACCCATCCGGCTGAATGACCCAGCATCAGCCGAACCGAATCCTTTTGGGTTTTAGAAGAAAATATAAATCAATTAGTGTCACGGAGCTGATGATGAAGAACTTTGTGGAAAGTGAGTTGTGTTGCGTTTTAAAATTTGAACCTGAAGTTAAACCAGCCGTCCACAGAAAACTGATCAGTATTTTTCATTGCACAACAATTTTCGTCGAAATTGCAGGCCTGAATCTTCTTGCAGTGCAACAAACGGCGGTATTTTTCGATAGAAAAGGCCTCGATCTTTGTGAATAGTGGATAATTGTTTTTTAATATATTTTTTTTTATTTAAAGAAACAGCATTGCCACTCTATAGGTCCGTTACCCCACCACTAACTTTTTTATATAATCAGGCTGTTTGTGGGAAAGGTTTCAAAAATTTTGAACGTTTTAATTAAAACGGTTTAAATAGCTAAAACAATTCATTTCAACTCATTAATCTCCATTTCGTCACACAAAAAACTATTTTCTTAAGAAAAAAGTATAGTTTTCGAAATCAGCTATCCAAATAATACTCTCCCCCACGAAGTCAATATTTTATTACCGGACTTTAACTCTCCAATTTTTCTGCAAAACTGTATGTCGCCACTATACTGCTTGTCGACAATCCTAGATCAAAGCTCAGAAGAAGTGTCCCTAAAACGTGAATCTCATAAAGTAGTCCTTCCCAGTTCCAATATCCCAGATTTGCCGAACAAACATATTCAATTCTTTCGCTTTCAACGCGCTCCTGCCGAGATTCATCTAATCAAGTCGCTACTAAACGGTGGCGGTTTAGTCGAGTGGCTTCCGCAAAGAAAAACCTCCAATCCCCATTTAGAGCACCCAAAGGGGAGAAAAGGGAAGGAATTAAATTACCGCTGAAAATACGACCTCGATAGCAATCGTGGAAAAGCCATACATAAATTTTGCGGACCAACCACTTGACCAGCATCCGGGGTTTCAGCTGAAGTCATATGAATCGCCACAAAACGAAGGGAAAATCGTTGGCGACCGATTGAAATCGTGCGTGGAAAGCTTGAGGTAATGCAATGCGGAACAAGACGAGCGCTGGCAACGTATGTGAATAAATTAACAAGATAATGTGTGGTATCAAGATAGGAAATGGAAACAACAAAATCCGGATGTAAATTAGTTGCTCTAGAAGAGAAAAAGAAATGAAAATAAAAAAAATGAGCTTGTTGAGAAAGAACTTTAATAAAAAAAATCCCAAAAACCTGGAAGTCAAGAATAGAATGAAAAAATCAAGTAAAAAGGAAATTATATCAGTGTAGAATTTGAAATAATGTTGAATAGTATTTATATTTTTTAACCAGTAACCATTTCAATAGTAAGGTATTTGATATTTTAATTGAAAATGCAAAAGAATAGAGTATTTTCCACGTGCGCACGACACCTACGCATTGAAAGCAATTAGTTTTCCGAAAGTGGCAATCAAAACTCAATTTGTCTGTTCTGGAGAGCAGACAGCAAACAGTAAAACAGTTCATTGTTCAAATTGTGCTGTGACGAACACGATGAAACAATCAATGTGCTTAGTTTTTGTGATGTTCTGTTCAATGATAGTGTTGAGCGTAAGTGAAAAAGAGTTCCATTTAATTAACCACCAAAAGAATATTGAAGAAAGAAAAACTTCCTCTCTAGGATGGAATTGTGGTCCGGGTAAGGATGATGCCCAGAATCGGTATCAAATTGAGAGGCCCGGTGCGATCGGGTGGATCAGGATTGTTGGCTTCCATGAGAAATTCTAATAATTTGAAACGATTTGGAGGAGGTAGTTTGAATAATGGAGCTGCAGCTGTCAATGTGCCTAGTTCGAATCCTCCTAATGACCCTCATCAGTTAAATGACAATATAATGCGATTTGGAACGAATTAAAGGTATTTTTTTTGTCTTATTCAGTCTTTTTAATTCTTTAAACAGTAAATGGTAAAAACATCAATGAAAGCGATCCAAATTAAACCCTCCACCTCGAAAGTTCATAAACATCCCACGAAATGTTCTTTTCTATAAATAAAATTTGAAATTCCTTTCAAATTTTTCGAATAGCTAAGGTGATTCAAGACTCAAAAACTTAATACAAAACTGAGAACAACATCACGAAAAAAAAAATCATTTCAAGTTTCATTTTTTACCTGTTTTTGTATTTTTTTTTTTTTTTTCATTTGTAAATTATGCAAAATGGTTAAAATTGTGGGATACCATAAGACGAGCTATTTGAACAGAACTTACTTACTTACTTAATGATCCCGCGCCGATCCTCCGGTACATAGGGCCGTGGTAAAAGACCTACACTGTTGATCTGGAGCCAGCGTCTTCACCTGGTCCCAGTCAAGATTCTCGTCGACAGTTAGGATTTCAGCGGCTACGCTTCGCCGCCACGAGCTTTTGGGCCTGCCTCTTCTTCGATGACCTTCTGGATTCCAATCGAGCGCCTCTCTGCAAATCTCGTTCTCATCTTTTTGCAGCGTGTGCCAATCCATCTCCACTTACGTTCCCGAATCTCGATTTCTAGCGCCCTTTGATGACACCGGCGATGTAGTTCCTCTTTCGAGATCCAGTTGTCAGGCCACCAAGCGCGGATGATATTCCGCAGGCAACGGATTACAAATACTTGCAGTTTACGCGTCGTTACTGCATATGTGCACCAAGTTTCGCACCCGTACAGCAATACGGATTTGACGTTTGAGTTGAAGATTCGGATTTTCGTTCGTAGAGAGATCTGGCTGACCGCCAAATGTTTCGGAGACTCGCAAACGCAAATCGGGCCTTTCTGATCCGGGTTTCGATGTCTTTCCTGGTACCACCATCAGGCGTTATCTGGCTATCAAGATACTGGAAGCACTCCACTGTCTCAACTGGTTGCCCAGCTACCATGAAACTGGAGGGATTTCCTGTGTTGATCTCCATCGACTTGGTCTTTCAGACATTGACTTTGAGACCTGCTGTCTTGGAACTTTCGGTGAGGTCGTCGAGTTTGCTCTGCATATCCGGTTGTGTTTGGGCGAGCAAAACAATATCGTCAGCCAGGTCAAGGTCGCTCAGTTGTTCCATTGTGGAAGGATTCCGCGGCAATCCTCGGTTCGGTGCATAGTCGATCGATCCAGTCAGAATCTCATCCATTACGATGAGAAAAAGCAGCGGTGACAAAATACATCCTTGTCTCACTCCAGCAGTTACCGGGATTGGTTCGAACAAGACACCATCGTGCAAAACCTTGCACGAAAATGACACGTATTGTGCTTCGATGAGATGGACTAGTTTCTCTGGGACCCCTCGTCGCCTTAGAGCCGCCCAGATGTTTTCATGGTTAAGTCGGTCGAATGCTTTTCGAAATCAACGAAAACCAGCAGAAGAGAGTCCTGGAATTCGTTGATTTGTTCCAGTATGATTCGTAGCGTTGTGGCGTCGATTTTCTCCTGGATCCTGTTCAGGATCACTTTGCAGAGTACTTTTAAAGTTGTACAGATCAACGTTATGCCTCGCCAGTTTCCGCACTCTGTCAGGTCTCCTTTCTTCGGGACCTTTACGAGGATACCCTGCATCCAGTCGGCCGGGAATGTTGCAGTATCCCAGATGTCAGCAAAAAGACGGTGCAACATTTGTGCTGACAAGGCAGGAATGCAATCGATTCCAGGCGCTTTGTTGGATTTCATGTCCTTGATTGCCGCTTCTATTTCAGCCAGCGAGGGCGCTTCCGAGTTGACGCCATTCATGCGACTTACTGTTGGCGCTTCGAGCTGCGGGTTTTGTTGGCCATCGCTATTCGTGACTCGAAAGAGTTGTTTGAAGTGCTCAGTCCATCGTTTGAGTTGATCTGTTCGATCGGTCAATAACTGACCTGCTCGGTCTTTCAGCGGCATTCTTGCATTAGTCCTCGCACCACTGAGGCGGCGAGAAATGTCATAAAGTAATCGGATATTTCCATTGGCGGCGGCTCTTTCTCCCTTTTTGCCTAGGCAGTTTGTCCAGGCTCTCTTGTCTCGTCTACAAGCTCGTTTAACTGCCTTTTGCAGCTCCGCATATCGTAAGCGGGCGGCTGCTTTGGCTGACCCGGTACATGCCTGCTCAATTCCGACTTTCGCCTTTCTCCGATCATCGACCATCCTCCAAGTTTCATCCGACATCCATTTACTTCTTCTCACACACACACTACCGAAAGTACCATGGCTCGTCGTGATAAAGGCATTCTTGATTCCACACCACTGTTCTTCGACTGTTCGACTGTTCGTATGCCTTTTTCACCTCTGGATTCTCCAACCGGCGAAAGTTGTATCGACACCCGCGATTTTCTCCTCGCGCCGTTGGACGCGCGCAACCCTCAGTCGCATCTCGCCAAGGACGAGGTGGTGGTCAGATGCAATGTCTGCGCTTCGTTTGTTGCGTTTGTTGAACAGAACGAATAATTGTAAATTACACAATGCAACTATTCGACCGTAAAGACGCCCCTCGGCGATAAGTTGTCAAATGCGTTCGGCTTTCACGCACACATTCACTCACATCATCGTCGTCAGTCGAGATCCAGCAGGCCAAGCGCGACGACCACCGCTTTCGACAGTGATGCGTAACCCAAGCGGTCTGCCGTCGGAATGTCCAGGTTATCTCCAGATAAGCGACGTGTGTCTTCGGGAATAAACAAACTGACCTGACTAGGCCGCACAAAAATAAATTCCAATTCCGGTACACCGGGGTAAGTGGGGACGATGGCTATTAAAACAGTATTGTGAACTATTTTTTCAAACTTGCAATACAGAATGTTAAATTTACTTGAAATCTCTCCAATAACTATGGAAAATATTCGTTTCCCTACTGTGGGAATGTGGGATGTTTACAGCGACTTTTTGAGAATTTTCTATTTTGCTTTTCTAGTAGTACCATGAACTTTTTTCAAATTTTTGGACGGTTCGAACAATAAAGTATCGTATTCAAGCTTATCTTTTCAGCATTTGTAAACAACATGTTCTGCATCACATCCCAAGCAACCAAAATTTCCATATCTTCTTAAACTCGTGCCTCTAAAGTTCGAATTTCGCTGAACAAAGGTTCCAAATGGAATTGGTACCGAATTTTATTGAATGTGAGCATGAAACTTGCAAAAGGTTCCTAAAATAGCCTTCTATGGACTTGAAGTTCCAAAAAGTTCCTCAAACAGCCTTTTTTTGTGAAATGTCAATCGCATCCACACAGTATAAAAGTTACAAATTAGGTCTCAAATAGCCTTCTGTGAACTTCAAGGTCTAAGAAGTTCCTCAAAGAGCCTTTTTTGTGACATGTCATTCGCACCCACACAGTATAAAAGTAACAAATTAGGTCTCAAATAGCCTTCTGTGAACTTCAAGTTCCAAGAAGTTCCTCAAAGAGCATTTTTTGTGACATGTCATTCGCACCCACACAGTATAAATGTAACAAATTAGGTCTCAAATAGCCTTCTATGGACTTGAAGTTCCAAAAAGTTCATTAAATAGCCTTTTTGTGACATGTCAATCGCATCCATTCAGTATAAAAGTTACAAATTGGGTTTCAAACAGTCTTCTATGACTCGAAGTTCCTAAAAGTTCCTCAAATAGCCTTTTCTGAGACATGTATGCCAGTTCATGAATATGAAATGTTAACTAACATCACAAGAGGGCATATCATCAATAAATCATTTTTGTAGCTTAGAAATTGTTGAAATGTATAATTTATATTGAAATTTCAACTCAGAACAACTTAAAGCTAACTCGCAAAGAATTGTTTTTGAAAAGAGTTTTTTTTTACTTTAAAAAATTTCGTCCAAATGTAATTACAAGGTCCGGCAATTGAACTGCTACAAAACTTTAGGAGCGATTATTAAGAAGTATACAAATCCGAGTTAGATGACACCTTGTCACCTTATTAACATTATGTCTAAGATGTCAGAGGATATTTTTGTGAATTTTGTAATCAAGTGTTTTTTTGTAAAAATAGTCCTCGAACCTTAACGTAGTGCTTTGATTGCCTAGTTCCAGGCTGTGAAACTGTAGAAAGACATATTTCGTGAGCTGTCCAATGAGTGTATGTATTTTTTTTTATCTTGGCTCGCACTTGGAAGATACCTGGAGATCAGAAGTACCAAAGTATAGTATGGTGGGGATCGTCAAGATGCACCCTGAAAGAATTTCTTGGCGTAGTATCACTAAATTGGCGATAGATTTTAATACACCGGATAAAAATCACCGTCGGATCTTGGAAGATGATCTTTAGACCCAGCCTTACAAGATCCTAAAATTTCAAGACCTTTCGTTTGAACAGAAGCAAGAGCGGGTAGAAAGGGCGAAGGCGCAGCTTATGCGGTCCGCGCATGAAAAATTTGGAGAATGTCGTGTTTTCTGCCGATGAATTCATCGCCATTCAGTGGTTCGTGAAAAAACAGAACTACAGATTTTGGTTGCCAGAAAGATCACGAACCTATGCAAATGTATTAAAGGCCACAAGACGACAGAAATCAGTCTTATTAAAGGTCTGGGACGCAATCACCCGTTCTTCCTGGTGAAAATCAACCGAACACCCTGAAGAGGTGTAGATCAATCAATTTACGTATCGAAAATAGTTCTACGGCATGTCCTCGAACTGTGGACACGTCCCAATTTTGGTTTTGGTTGGTGGCCTTTCAGCAGAACTTCACATTGGCTTACCAAGGAAAGAAGTCCCAATTTTTGTGTGGGTTTTTTAGGGTTAATTTTGAGTACGGAGGGGTCGGGGAGTTCGCCGCACCTGAACCCTATGGACTTAGCTGTCTAGCGTATACAGAAGCCCGAAGTCTACTCCACAAAACATGACGGGTTGGATGTTCTGAAGCGCCATCTAGTTGAGTCTTGGGATAAAACACCACAAAAACCACCTGCGGTTTTTTTTAGAATATGTGCTTTGAACTTCTGCAGCGAGTGGTTCAGCTCAAGGACAAAAAATCGAAAGGCGCCAATGGATTTTGAAAATATGATCTGCTTCGATGTAAATCGTATTAAATTTGAATTTTTTTTTTGTTTTGATCGGATTATTTGTTAGTTCAAAAATGACAAAAATTATAAAAAAGACAAAAATGACAAAAATGACAAAAATGACAAAAATGACAAAAATGACAAAAATGACAAAAATGACAAAAATGACAAAAATGACAAAAATGACAAAAATGACAAAAATGACAAAAATGACAAAAATGACAAAAATGACAAAAATGACAAAAATGACAAAAATGACAAAAATGACAAAAATGACAAAAATGACAAAAATGACAAAAATGACAAAAATGACAAAAATGACAAAAATGACAAAAATGACAAAAATGACAAAAATGACAAAAATGACAAAAATGACAAAAATGACAAAAATGACAAAAATGACAAAAATGACAAAAATGACAAAAATGACCAAAATGACCCAAATGACAAAAATGACAAAAATGACAAAAATGACAAAAATGACAAAAATGACAAAAATGACAAAAATGACAAAAATGACAAAAATGACAAAAATGACAAAAATGACAAAAATGACAAAAATGACAAAAATGACAAAAATGACAAAAATGACAAAAATGATAAAAATGACAAAAATGACAAAAATGACAAAAATGACAAAAATGACAAAAATGACAAAAATGACAAAAATGACAAAAATGACAAAAATGACAAAAATGACAAAAATGACAAAAATGACAAAAATGACAAAAATGACAAAAATGACAAAAATGACAAAAATGACAAAAATGACAAAAATGACAAAAATGACAAAAATGACAAAAATGACAAAAATGACAAAAATGATAAAAATGACAAAAATGACAAAAATGACAAAAATGACAAAAATGACAAAAATGACAAAAATGACAAAAATGACAAAAATGACAAAAATGACAAAAATGACAAAAATGACAAAAATGACAAAAATGACAAAAATGACAAAAATGACAAAAATGACAAAAATGACAAAAATGACAAAAAAAGACAAAAATGACAAAAATGACAAAAATGACAAAAATGAACAAAATGACAAAAATGAACAAAATGACCAAAATGACCCAAATGACAAAAATGACAAATGTGACAAAAATGACAAAAATGACAAAAATGACAAAAATGAACAAAATGACCAAAATGACCCAAATGACAAAAATGACAAATGTGACAAAAATGACAAAAATGACAAAAATGACAAAAATGACAAAAATGACAAAAATGACAAAAATGACAAAAATGACAAAAATGACAAAAATGACAAAAATGACAAAAATGACAAAAATGACAAAAATGACAAAAATGACAAAAATGACAAAAATGACAAAAATGACAAAAATGACAAAAATGACAAAAATGACAAAAATGACAAAAATGACAAAAATGACAAAAATGACAAAAATGACAAAAATGACAAAAATGACAAAAATGACAAAAATGACAAAAATGACAAAAATGACAAAAATGACAAAAATGACAAAAATGACAAAAATGACAAAAATGACAAAAATGACAAAAATGACAAAAATGACAAAAATGACAAAAATGACAAAAATGACAAAAATGACAAAAATGACAAAAATGACAAAAATGACAAAAATGACAAAAATGACAAAAATGACAAAAATGACAAAAATGACAAAAATGACAAAAATGACAAAAATGACCAAAATGACCCAAATGACAAAAATGACAAAAATGACAAAAATGACAAAAATGACAAAAATGACAAAAATGACAAAAATGACAAAAATGACAAAAATGACAAAAATGACAAAAATGACAAAAATGACAAAAATGACAAAAATGACAAAAATGACAAAAATGACAAAAAAAGACAAAAATGACAAAAATGACAAAAATGAACAAAATGACAAAAATGAACAAAATGACCAAAATGACCCAAATGACAAAAATGACAAATGTGACAAAAATGACAAAAATGACAAAAATGACAAAAATGACAAAAATGACAAAAATGACAAAAATGACAAAAATGACCAAAATGACAAAAATGACATAAATAACATAAATGACAAAAATGTTCAAAATTAAATTTCAGGGGTTTTCTTCTGATTGCATAATTTATCCCAGGAACAATATAATTTAATTTATCAAATTATACGGAAGAGTGAGCATTGAACTCAAAACACCTTTCTCATCTCGTCTTGCCAGTTGCATCACTTTGCCATGTGTTCTTTCTGGGTCAGTTGCACTGGTCGATTTATTCTATTACATTCTCGTTGGCCCCTGTCGTTTGGTCTTTGGTTGTTTCCATCCATTTTTGGTTGTCTTGTGGTGAGATAGGGAAAAATGAAAAAATTTGTAAACGCCGATTATGTGTGAATATTCGAATGTCATGATTGGAGTAGATCCTGATCTGTGGGTGTATTTTGCACTTGCTGAGCATGCCTTTCAACTTTCAAAGAATGTTTGTCACGATCTTCGGTAAAATGTAGCAGCAAAATGTATATTAGTCTAAACAATTCATAAACACAAACCGCAATGTAGCATTTCAATGGCCGGACCCTGTACTTATCACGAATTTATCACACATTGAAAGTCAGTTGAAACAATTCATGAATTAAATATCAAAAATTACTCAAGAATGTGTAAAATTTTATGCCTAACAGTTATAAACATGATATTCCTTTTTTTTTAATATGCTGTTTCGTAATGTTTCTGAGTAATAATACACATGCGTCTTCACTGATGGCCGCTGGATGCCCTAGCGGGTATTCTAGGGAAGCTTATTACCACTTCGAATTTTAGCTGCCAGAAAGGCAACATCTAGGCGTGGCGTCGTGGCATCGCGTTTGGTTATCATCTCGAAGGGTCGCGGTTCAAATCTGGTATCAGGATTAAATTTTTTTCATTAGGTTGTTTGATTGCTTGAGTAAGCGAATCAAACAAATCTGTAGCAGAGCTGGCGTACGTGCCGGTATGTATTGAACAAAGTTAAAAACGAAGCAATTAAGTAAGATGAATTGAGGTGATGGGAGGAATTAAGATGGATGCCGTGAAACCGGCAGCACCACATGGCCTAGTGGTGACCAAGGTAAGAGAGGAGAGGAAATTGTTTTTTGTTTTTACTGATTAATCGACTACTTGTGGGCTGAACAGAAGGCCGTTCAAATCTGTAATGGAACTTTAAAGTTTCTATAAGAACTGAATTTTGGGGCTGGTTAAAACGAACTTCAACACATTGATTATGCTGATTAAGCTGTGTTGACCTTTTTAACGAGACTTTTGGTTGCTTGGGATGCCACTTATATTCAATCCTTTTTTATGATTGATTCTCGATTTTCTTTGAATATTATGTATCCAATAATAAATCTTACAATACCTACCTAGCTACCTAAGGGTCCAGCGCCGATTGACCGGCGCATAGGGCTGAGATAAAAGATCTCCACTGCTGGCGATCCGGAGCCAGCGTCTTCACTTGCTGCCAGCCAAGATTCTCGTCAACTGTGCGGATTTCAGCGGCTAGACTTCGCCGTCACGAGCTTTTGGGCCTGCCTCTTCTTCGATGCCCGTCTGGATTCCAGTCAAGCGCCTCTCTGCAAATCTCGTTTTCATCTCTTCGCAGCGTGTGCCCAATCCATCTCCACTTACGTTCCCGAATCTCGATTTCTAGCGCCTTTTGATGAAAATCTTACAATAGATCTTACTTTATTTCTCTAACTGAGTTCATGCATCCAACCATAATCGTAATTGCTACACCCACGAATCAGTTTCTACTCCAATAAAGAACTCCGGTAGAATTATCGGTAGGAGATTCTTTGCCGTACCGGCAAAAAACACCGTGTTTATGTAAGTAAACCGTCCGGCTATAGTTTATACTTTCCCATTCCCACCTCATTCCTCTCTCATTTTCTTCCCTTTCCCATCAAAGACAAAGGAGGATGTTGTGGGGCCGCTCCGGAGTCTATCGAAGAACCCGCACGACGATCCGGGTTTCTTTTGTCTGATCCACCGTATTTCGGTTGTTCGCAGCTAGGTAAAAGCGCACGACTGTTCTGGCTCACGACAGACGAGCCGACTGACGAGTGACGAACCGGTCGGGTCTATCCCTGTTGGAGGGAGTGAGAGGATTGGAGCGAGAAAGATATAATTCATGACAGATCAACAATGCTGGCAAATAGTGATGCCAGTTGTATTGTTTGACTTAATCCAACATTTGACATGATTCCTTCTTTCATATCCCACAGATGTTAAAGAAACGCTGGCAAATGGCAGACGGCCAATAGACGGCCAGCGAAAGCAAAACTTAAATTGTCGGTTGGTTTATCTCCCAGTGGGGCAAAGATTGTGTTCGACAGCGCTGCTCCGAGAATCAAAGAAATAAAATTTGAAAGAGAGACGTTTCTTCTCCAGTTGGAATTCTCAACTGAGTGAGGAGCTACCTGATTTTCAGTTTCTTTTTTCAGTCAATAACTTTTCTTGCTCAATCACTCACTCACTCACTCGTTTACTGATCGATGATCGAATGCTGTCTGCCTGATACATCTTGCTTTGTTATTGCTGTTGTTGGGGAGGATTAAAATAGTCATTCAAACATGCAGGCAGTACGTATGAACATATGTTTCTGTCGCTTTGCCAGAAAGTACACAGGCAGTATGAACCGATGCAAGGCCGCATTGATTGAGTTTGAGTGAGTGAGTGAGTGGATTATCGAATTGGATCTTGTATCAGTCAGTGTCTCAATCACTTCTGATACACCAGGTAGTGAGCTTGAGAGATCGACTTAGATGCGAGTCCGCTCTCGCTTTTGAATCTTGTTTACATTGACTTCGCATTGTCGCTCTGCCGATTCTCTAGGGAACAACAGGCAGCAGCAATCGGCTTTGAATGTTTCCAACTAGAAACCTATCATGAGCGTTTCTTCCGAGTGATTTTCGGAAGACTGATTTGATTTTTGCAACCTCTTTTATGGGCAAATGAATATGATTGATTTACTGATATTTCTTCAATTGATTCACGCCTTCAACTATTAAAGGCTGTATTCAATTTTATATTTAAGGTTAATTTTTTTTTGCGAATAAATATAGTAGTTTCAACTATATTTTTCTGATTGGTTTGTTGCATTTAATTCTCCATAAAATTGATTTAACTATATTTCTTGAACTGTCATTAATCATTACGAAATCTATAAATAATAACTAACAAGAACAACTTTGCAAACACTTTTTCCTAGAAATAAAAGAATCTTCCACTTTCCGATCCCACCGCAGTAGTTCCGGCGACGTCGGAAAAAAGCAGCCATCTCTTTTAAACCGGAAAACTCCGCAACAAAAGTGGAAACGGTAGCGCTTCTATTGAACTTCAATTACCGGAAGCATCAGGATGTCGCTCACCCGGACCTGCACCTTGTATCGTGTACTCAACCCAATTCATAGTTCATCCGGTTCTTCGGAGAAGCATTTTGCCGTTGTTGTTGTTATTGACATTCGAAATCCTGCGGGAGACTTTTTCGTTTGTTTTGTGACTTTTGCGGTACATATCTAGGGTTTTCTTTTCTGAAGGCAAGCTCCAACAAGAGACACTTGGCCAGTTATAGTATGGAAAGAATAGCGAAGAAAAAACTCCACTCAATGATGCTCCATTAGCCAAAAGGAGATTTCGCTTGGATGCACATGACTGCAGGTAGTCGTACATGGTTTGGTGTATTTTGTGATTTTTTTCTCTTCATATAAAAACGCAACGTGCAAAATTCTTCGAGGTAAAGGGAAATTTAGCTTCTCTGTGTAATCAGATTTTTGCGATTCCGTTGTAAAAGAAAGGTAACATGGAGCAGCACAACACATTCAATTTTATATTTCGAAACAGGATCAAATTGACTGCATCTTACCAGAATGCGCCTAGATGTATACTTTACTTTAGGCAAAAAATTCATGAAAAACAACTATTTAAAACTTTTGTGTAGCTTAAAGTTTAATATTAAAAGATTTTAAGAGCACTTGTTTCCGTGGTCCAAACAGCCGGTCTAGACCGAAATTCCGACCAAAGCAACCGCATCCGTGGTCCATCATATAAGTTTCAACTCAAATTTGTTAAGAAGCGGTATAAGAATTGATCCAAAACTGATGAGATTTGGACCCAATTTGACGCAGTATTAAACTTTCTAATTTCGTTGATCCTATTCTTGTATAAATTAGACCAAGAATAGACCTTGGACACAGGTGCTCTAATGTTTTTTATAAGCAAATTTTAATTACTCCAACACAAAAAAAAATCTCGAATGTTCAGAGCGTTGTAGCATTATTACTTGAACATGTGTGACATAAAATAAAAAATGATTTATTTATGAAGCTCTATCTATATGATTCTTTCACTTGAACAAGAATTACGATATGATCAATTGTTGAAAAGGTTATTCATTACCCTTTGATTACTGTTTTCGTATTCCTAGCTTGATTTTCTGGTCCGTTTTGCTAGACTGATTTGAGTGTGTTTCTTCAGTAGCAGGACCTTCGGCCGACCCATCGTCATCATCTGTTGGCTCTTCGGGCTGTTCTTCCTCCTCGGACTGTTCCTCGGACTCTTCCTCTGATCCTTCCACAGACTCTTCTTCCGATTCCTGCTCCTCCGATCCTTCCTCCTCCTCCTCGTCAACCTCTTCCTCTTCATTTTTCAAACCTGATTCTGGCACCGAATTCGGCAGCGGTTTCTCCGAATTGGCCTCATAAGTAAAGGGTGTATCGAATGCTATCTCTTCTTCAGACATCGACAGGTGAGCGGGCCGATTTTTTTCCCGGCCATCTTCCGATTTCACGTCCCCGAAATGGCTTCCCGCGGCTTTGGGTTCAGATCTTAGAAGCTTCTGCAGGGCCCCTTCGGGACTCATCTGAGAGTAGGTCGAGAGCATCGACGCATCTTGGGCCGCCGTTTGGTAGATCGATCCGATCAGCAGAAGTAGCGCGCATCCGGAACAGAACTTTGAGATCGTGAATGCCATTTTTTCCTTGGCAGACGTGTTACTTTCGAATGGATCAGATCAACGACGAGAATGGGCCTTTTGTACTGCGTGCCAGTAATCAAAATCGCATTCGAAAACCATTTGTGCGAATGATTGGCATTTTAAGTGATAACAAGGTTAACAAGCTTCAATTCAGGTGAAAGTTGTCCAGACGACTCATTTGGAATCTGTTATACAGTCATCGAAATTGGATCAACTTGCTTTTAATAAAATACATGTGTTACAAAATTCAAATTACGCATTAAAGTGCAAATTGAAAGCCACGCAGTCTAACGATTAGCTCACACATTTTGGCAAAACTTTAAATCATTACGCATCAGTTATTTTGAATAAGTGGGCGTTTTAGTACCGAATGCAGATTTAATTTAAAGAAGTAGAGAGAAAATCGAAGTGTAATGTCGAAGAGCGAGGTTTTTCCATTTTACATTCTTCAGTTGTTTCCTTAAAAAAAACATTATCACCATTTTCCATTTGTTAACTCTTTACAATCTCAATATGTCTTCTACTCTTCTATCATAAATTCTTCCGTTTTCAATTCCCCTATTTTTTATCTCCCGTTGTTTACTTCATACATTTACAATTACACATTCATATTAAATTTTTCATTTTCTTTCTTTTTTTTTCAATATTTTGTCCTCCATTTTTCTCTTTCCATGTTGCAGTGTTAAACTCCATCTAGCTATTTCAAGATTTTTTTCACTTCACCATACCTCTTTTTGAATCTTCCATCTACCATTCCAAATTTTTCAGATAGATTCACTTTTGGATCACTGTTCTTCCAGGAGATTCAATCTTTCATTTCGCATTAACAGATTATCACCGTTGGTTTTATGATTTGAATGATAAATGGCGTTTCGGTGAAATATACATACATACTTATAGGAAGAATGATGCAGTTCATTTGCTTTGGAGGCGGTGAAATATCTCACCTGATACAAACCCATGAGAGGGGCAGTACCAAGGGAAGAAACTTAAAAACCACTAAGAGGGGCAGTATCACGTGAAGAAAGGTACAAACGCTTGAGAGGGACAGTACCAAGTGAAAACCCGATTTAATACACTTAACAGTGGATTGTAGCCTTTCTTACAGTCTAAAAATTATATGTGGATACACATGACACAAAATCATAAATAAATGATAGATTCATAAATTCTGAGTAATGATTAAGGGGGGGGGGGGGGGGGTAGGGTCTAACACTTTCAAAAAATCGATTTTTTTATTTTTTTATTTTCTTATTGTAAAACATTTCAAGAATGTTGTGTCAAATTTTCAAGTCAATTGAAACAAAACTGTAGAAGTTATAGGCATTTATCTCCTGCTATCTAATACTGCAAGAAAGCAAGAGCAGAAACTTCAAACGCGTTTTTCTCGAAAGCACATTTTTAAAGTCCGTGGACATCGTCATTTGAAAACTACTTATCCGATTCTTTTCAAATTTGGAACATATTTTCTACATATAAAATACCAGACCCCAACGTTTTTCTTTTTTTGATTTTTTTACTTTTGGGAGATTTTACAGGTGAAAATTGCGGACTTTTAAGTGAAAAATCGTAGTTTTTACTTCAAACAACCATAAAAATTTCATAAACATTTTTTTAAGTTAAATAAAAACGTTGGGGTCCAGAAAAACATCTATTAAAAATATTTTGCTCTGATTTTTTGACTTCAGATGATTCTGTGCTGAGATACAGTGTCCACCGCAAATCCTGTTTTCTAAAAGGCATCCTCGAAAGTGCTCCGTCACCGGCTCACTTTTCAATATTTTTCTACGAAAAAATTACTAAATGTTCTTATAACAATGCTTTGTAAAATGCAAAAAATTTGAATACATTTGTTTGAACGATAGCTCTAGAAAAAAATCGTGAAAATGGTGTTTTTTTATACCCGTTAGACCCTACCCCCCCCCCCCCCCCTTAAAGTATTTCGAACGTAGTAAATCCTTAATGAACTTAAGACATTAGGATTCAAAATTTTTCATAGGATGAAGGTATTTTGAAATAATTATAATTTTCACATAAATAATAACATAATTGTAAACTAATTGAAAAAATTTTAATGATTGAATTCTGGGATATCTTGTATGATCCCGTTTCTATGGCATTATGATCTTATATCTATTAAAAAAAGAGGTTTAAAAATGAAGGGTATAATTTTTAAAAAAGATGCCTAACCACGTGTTTCAAATAATTCAACCTCTCAAGTAAAGGAAGCGAATAAATGGAAAAAAATAAGTAAATTTACAACTGCTAGACTAAAATACGATGCTTCAATGTAGATAACAATAATCTTTCGAATTAACTATAGATATTAAACATTTTGACAACTTTGAAATGACAATATTTTCAATTTTGTCATTTGGTCAATTATGTCTGTTTTATCATTCTTGTCAATTTTGTCAATTCAATTAGTTTTGTCAATTTTGTCAATTTTATCATTTTTATAAATTTTGTAAATTTTGTAAATATTGTAAATTTTGTAAATTTTGTAAATTTTGTAAATTTTGTAAATTTTGTAAATTTTGTAAATTTTGTAAATTTTGTAAATTTTGTAAATTTTGTAAATTTTGTAAATTTTGTAAATTTTGTAAATTTTGTAAATTTTGTAAATTTTGTAAATTTTGTAAATTTTGTAAATTTTGTAAATTTTGTAAATTTTGTAAATTTTGTAAATTTTGTAAATTTTGTAAATTTTGTAAATTTTGTAAATTTTGTAAATTTTGTAAATTTTGTAAATTTTGTAAATTTTGTAAATTTTGTAAATTTTGTAAATTTTGTAAATTTTGTAAATTTTGTAAATTTTGTAAATTTTGTAAATTTTGTAAATTCTGTAAATTTTGTAAATTTTGTAAATTTTGTAAATTTTGTAAATTTTGTAAATTTTGTAAATTTTGTAAATTTTGTAAATTTTGTAAATTTTGTAAATTTTGTAAATTTTGTAAATTTTGTAAATTTTGTAAATTTTGTAAATTTTGTAAATTTTGTAAATTTTGTAAATTTTGTAAATTTTGTAAATTTTGTAAATTTTGTAAATTTTGTAAATTTTGTAAATTTTGTAAATTTTGTAAATTTTGTAAATTTTGTAAATTTTGTAAATTTTGTAAATTTTGTAAATTTTGTAAATTTTGTAAATTTTGTAAATTTTGTAAATTTTGTAAATTTTGTAAATTTTGTAAATTTTGTAAATTTTGTAAATTTTGTAAATTTTGTAAATTTTGTAAATTTTGTAAATTTTGTAAATTTTGTAAATTTTGTAAATTTTGTAAATTTTGTAAATTTTGTAAATTTTGTAAATTTTGTAAATTTTGTAAATTTTGTAAATTTTGTAAATTTTGTAAATTTTGTAAATTTTGTAAATTTTGTAAATTTTGTAAATTTTGTAAATTTTGTAAATTTTGTAAATTTTGTAAATTTTGTAAATTTTGTAAATTTTGTAAATTTTGTAATTTTTGTAAATTTTGTAAATTTTGTAAATTTTGTAAATTTTGTAAATTTTGTAAATTTTGTAAATTTTGTAAATTTTGTAAATTTTGTAAATTTTGTAAATTTTGTAAATTTTGTAAATTTTGTAAATTTTGTAAATTTTGTAAATTTTGTAAATTTTGTAAATTTTGTAAATTTTGTAAATTTTGTAAATTTTGTAAATTTTGTAAATTTTGTAAATTTTGTAAATTTTGTAAATTTTGTAAATTTTGTAAATTTTGTAAATTTTGTAAATTTTGTAAATTTTGTAAATTTTGTAAATTTTGTAAATTTTGTAAATTTTGTAAATTTTGTAAATTTTGTAAATTTTGTAAATTTTGTAAATTTTGTAAATTTTGTAAATTTTGTAAATTTTGTAAATTTTGTAAATTTTGTAAATTTTGTAAATTTTGTAAATTTTGTAAATTTTGTAAATTTTGTAAATTTTGTAAATTTTGTAAATTTTGTAAATTTTGTAAATTTTGTAAATTTTGTAAATTTTGTAAATTTTGTAAATTTTGTAAATTTTGTAAATTTTGTAAATTTTGTAAATTTTGTAAATTTTGTAAATTTTGTAAATTTTGTAAATTTTGTAAATTTTGTAAATTTTGTAAATTTTGTAAATTTTGTAAATTTTGTAAATTTTGTAAATTTTGTAAATTTTGTAAATTTTGTAAATTTTTTAAAATTTGTATATTTTGTAAATTTTGTAAATTTTTTAAATTTTTTAAATTTTGTAAATTTTTTAAATTTTTTAAATTTTTTAAATTTTGTAAATTTTGTCCATTTTGTCCATTGTTGTGAATTAAGTCAATCTAGGCTATTTTGTCAATATAGCTTAGGTAGTCGATTTAGTAAATTTAGTATATTCAGTCAATTTAGTCAATTAAATCAATTTTGTCAATTGTCTAAATTTTGACAATTTTGCAATTTTGTCAATTTTGTCAATTTCGCAACTTTGTCAACATAGATTTTTTTTCATTTTTGTCGTCAGTTAATTTTGCCCAGTTTGTCAATTGTTTCCAATTTTGTAAATTTGGCCTCAATTTAGTTATTTTTGTCAATTTTGTCAATTATTTCTACCTACTTTTTCATTTTTCTCATTTTTTTTTATCGTAATTTGTCAGTATTAAACTTTATAAGAAATACTATCAAATGAAAGATATAAAATTATAGACAAATAGATTAATAATAGTAATGATGATGATATTATACAATTGAATTGAAAAACGATTATTTGTCAGTTAATTCAAAGGAAAAGATCGTTTGGAATGGCAAGTGGAATTGAATGATGCAAAAACTTATTCTCGACAATATTTAATATATTTATTTTTGATTTTGTCTTTAACTTGTCAGGATACATGCTACTGCTAGATGAGTCGATCCTAGCATTACATTATTTTTTTTCCAAATTGGTTCTATTCTCCATACCCAGCATGAGAGCAGCAGTGGTATCAATTTTTTTCAAAAGGGCGTGCGGCCAAATGTCAACAAATCGAATTATCAGCTGGGTGAAAAAGTACCGTTTAAAGACCTACATTTTAAACCTAATTACTTTCAACGCAATTTTCTCGAAACAGCTTCCGCCCTTTACTAAAATGAATCAACATAGGAATCAAAGTTTTTAGCATACCTTGTATACTAGTAAGAATGCCCCTGAAGGGTATGCTAAAATTTTATCATTTCTGTCATTTTTATCATTTTTGTCAATTTTGTAATTTTTTTTCAATTTTGTTTTTTTTGTCAATTCTGTATTATCAAGTTTTTCAATTTTCTGTTTCAAAAATATTGACAATATATTTTATCAATTTAGTTAATTCAATTTTGTCAATCTTGTCAATTTGGCCAGAATGGTCAATTTGGACAGTTTATCCTGTTTCATCAATTTGACCTATATGTTCTGTCAATTTGGTCAATTTTTTCAATTATCTCAATTTTTTCAATTATGCCAATTTTTCAATTTTGTCAACTTTGTCAATTTATTTCAATTTTATCAATTAGGTGAAATTGATGAAACAGAAAAAAAACTGTCCAATTTGACCATTTTGGCCAAATTGACAAACTTAAATAAACAAAACTGATAAAACGGATTGTCAATATTGATGAAACAGAAAACTTAATAAAATGATTATATAAAATCGGCAAAAAATAAAAAAAATAACAAAAAACTTTGATTCCTATGTTGATTCATTTTTGTAAAGGGCGAAAGCTGTTTCGAGAAAATCGCGTTGGAAGTAATTAGGTTTAAAATGTAGGTCTTCAAACGGTACTTTTTCATCCAGCTGGCAATTCGATTGTTAACATTTGGCTGCACGCCCTTTTGAAAAAAATGGGCGTACTGCTGCTCTCATGCTGGGTAGGGAACATAGAATGTTTTATTGGAAGAAAATAATGGGATACTGGGTATGCCAACGAATGACGCGCAACGTAAGGTCGATTTTTGAAAAGGGCAAATTTTTTGCCATATTTGCAAAATTTGTCAGGTTTGTAAAATTTATCAAGTTTCATGATGTGGTCATTTTTTTTGTATTTTTTATCAATTTTGTCAACTATGCAAGTTTGGTCCAATTTGTAATTTTTGGCGATTTTAACAATCATGTCATTTTTGTAATTATGGACTATTTTTAAATTTTTTAAATTATGTCAGTTTTGTAAATTTGTTCAATTTTTTTCTATATTGATTCTGTCAATTTTGCATATTTTGAAAACTTTTTCAGTTGTATGATTTATATTTATTTTATCTATCCAGTTTTGCCAAATTTGTAAATGTTATGATTTATGTCAAGCCATTCAAAATTGATCAATTTTGGCAAATTTTGTCAGGTTTGTTAGAACTTGATAAAAGTTTATAAATTTTGTGTATTTTGTAATTTTTATCAATTTTGTCAATTTTGTTAATCTGGTCAACTTTGTAATTTACGAAAATTTGAACAATTATGTCATTTTTTTTGTATTTGACCATTTTGACATTTTTGTCAATTTTGTCGGTTTTGTAAATTTGATTTGTAAATCGTCTAGCGCTGGATTGCATCTGAATTTTTGGATTTTAATCTGAATTCTGAAACTCACTATTAGACCCGATTTTTTTAAATTAAGTTTAAAATCAGAAAAACTTTAAAGTCCAGGAAATTCAACATCTTGAAATTAACACGTCTGTACAAAAAAATCACTTTAAACTTTAAAAAATTTGATAAAATTAAATTGGGTGAAACTTTTAATTGATGCATTTTCTTTGGAACAGATTGGAACGTGAAATTACGCCTATTTAAAATGGATTTCTTTATTCGGGTAGGGCTAATAGATTGCGTCGATTTTTGAAATAGGATTTAATTGGGATTAGATGTTCCGAAATTTCAAAAACGTTTTTTTTTGTTCCGAGCTAACTGGTAGTTTCGCCCTTATGATATGTTACGCTAGGTTTGTTTACATTTGGCGCGTTCACCCTTTTTCAAACTTACTACAAAATTATCTGACAGATTTTCGCTTGCGTCGTAGTATCAAAGCCAGCAATCGCTGCAGAAGAATGCGGTGTTGAATCCTACACCCATCGATTGAATATGGCTAGTTCGGGGTTGTATCCCTTTAAGAAAATCCATATTAACATTATATGGTTTAGGAGCCTCGGCTCCAAAGTTTTTGGAACCTGTTTGGACAATGCTGAACTGTGGTATAAAAAATAAATTTTAATGATTGCTAGAATTTTAAACAATTCTCCAACTCCTTCCTCCCGCTCGTTTTGTCGTAATGATGACATCATGAGTGGGAGAGGAGGCTCTAAATTTTACCCTATACACAGCGAGCGCGCCCATCGTGTATATGACGTCATGTATAATTTGACGTCATATATACGATAATCTTGATACTGATGATTGCTGATTGTGGCTAGCGAGCCAAATTGACACATTTTTTGGCTAGATGATTTGATGATAATTACTTTGAAAATTTATTTTTCAAAATATTTTGTTTTTTTTTCTTTCTTTTATAAATTGAAGAAGAAAAAAAAATCAGTTTTATCAAGATAAAAATCATTTTTAATGTACTGCCCAGTTTCGCAAAAACGCGAAAAAAAGTTCACAAAAAACCCACCAATACACACAAATACACTGACATCGTCTGAACTCGACGAGCTGATTCGATAGGTACCTATAAAAGTATATCTAAGACCCATAATTAATGAGAAGTTCAATACCAAGTGAAGAAAGGTACAAATCCCTGAGAGGGGCAGTACCAATAAATGGAAGGTACAAACTCTTGCCATTAATCATTCATAAAAAATCAATCTTTCATCTCTTGGTACTGACCCTTTCAGGGGTATGTACATTCCCTTAATTGGTACTGCCCCTCTTAAGGGTTTGTACCTTTCTTTTCTTGGTACTGCCCCTCTCAGGGGTTCGTACCAGGTGAGATTTCACAGTTGAGATATTTCACCGCCTCCAAAGCAACTGAATTGCATGAAGCCTTTAGATACGCCTTTCTATTAGTTCATCACACGGCGAGCCACCGCGTCACCCTAGTATGCAACTCTGGGTCCATGGGTGCAATTGGTCAACTCTTGATACTATGTACCCCTACGTGATAAAGACCGTAATTCCCATCCGGACCTGCAACTAAGGTTATACCCGTGAAGGGAAACCAAATCCGCGCTTCTGCGTTCATCTACCTACGCGTTTCCAAGTCAAATCTAACATATATACCCAGCCTCTTATTAAGATTCAAGGCTAAGGACCCCTTCTCTAACGACTTGAGGTCCGGGCTTTACGCGTAACTTGAGGCCTTCTCGGTAACCACAACTCTTTTTGAGTCCACTATAAGAGAACAGACCTCTTCTCTTGGTCGCTTGTGTTAACTCAAGGCCCGTCCGTGGGCCGGATCTTCTCCTGGACACGCACCTGTCACATCACACGTCCGGAACCCTATGGAACTACTCGGAAGATTTCAGGGGAGGACTCACTCGGCGGCGACGTGGAGTAACTCTACCCAAGAGTATTCCGTGGCGTGGATACTACTACCGTACGAATTCGGCTTCGAAGAAGGTATTGTGTTATTCCCTCAGCTTCCGCCGTAAGAGGCGCTTTCTACTCAGATAATGCGCAACAATAGATGTATCCTCATATGAAGCCAACTCATTTTGTTCTTGACATAAACAGCCAGCCCGGCGATTAGGTTTTGGGAAGTCCTAAAGCGTATTCTTTGATACCTTTGACGTATTAACGATATGGCGTTGGACTACTGCAGAAACACGAACACAGATCCACTTAAGGGAAATCTTACTTCATGATCTACGGAACCGTCAGAAGACGGCCAGTCTGTCATCGACTGAAGCTGAGAGAGTTGAAGTTCTGTACCAAGCGGTGAAGGATATCAAAATTCCTGAGTGAACTGAATGAGGTTAGCACTCCTTTCGCTTTGATGGAGAAGAATATCCTTCATCAGTGGTTGAAGCTCTTGGAGAAAGTATAGATAGTACATCAGGGAGATCGTGAGAAGTGGTCAGCTCTCTTTGCAACAAATTTCTACTGAGGGGCAAGTCAGCTGATGTGTTCACGAAGGCGTTACCAAGGGCTAGGCATCGAAGCTGTACAGCGTTCTCAATTTGGTAATTGAGGGTAGGTGTTGAACTTTAGGTTTTAGATCCTCCGGTAGAAATATCGGGCATATCCTAACCGCCTAAGCCACCTCCCTCCTCCCCGCCCTTTTATGTAACCTGCGAGATTTCGAAAATTAAATAATTTTCAAGAGTATCAATAAAATAATTTATTTTAAATCTGAACAAAACAGTTTGAAAAGATTCAGTTTGAACGCTTGGTGGTGGTCGTCCTCGTCGTTGTCGCCGCTGCTATTGCCTTGCCTGCTTTAGTGGTAACCTTCCGCTTCATCTTCTTACGTGTTCCGGTCGTGGCGTTTGTCTTCGGTGTCGTACTGGCAGTCGGTGCTGTGGTCGTTTTCTTACGCATATTCGCCCTCTTTGCTCCCGCTGTTCGCTTCGTCGTTGTAGTTGTCGTCGGTGCCGCCGTAGTCTTCCTGCGCTTCTTTTTCGACTTTTTGGTTGTTGCACCAGGAGCAGCAGTACTACTGTTTGCTTTGGCAACCACGTTTTTCGCCACTGGTTCGGCACCAGCAGATGCAGCGACAGCCAATCTGGGACCACTGGCTAAGGTAATCTTCATTTCGTTTTTGAGATCATCGTTTGATTCGAGGACCCCTCGCCTATTGGGATGTGCCACAAGAACTGGTCTAATGCTCATTATAGGTTTTGCAGTGAACTTGGTATCATTTTTCGATTCTCCTTTAAACACCGGAAGAAAATCGTGAATCGGTTCCGGGTGTCCATCATCGGCAGCCCAAGTTATAAGTTCTGGCTCCAGGGATTCATTATTGAAATTCCAAGTAGTAGGGCGATTGATTGGGGGCAGTCCCAGCCCCAGTATTGGACCCAATGGGAAGTAATCATCAAACGGATACAACTGTCGATCTACTTCAGATCTATTCGTATCATCCACATGATATTCTGGCCATGTGAAGTTTACAAAATCTGGGTAAGGCACCATTTCTGGATTTACATGAGGATATGGATAGAATGTTTCATTGTGAGGGAACGGCTTCAGAAAGGCATCATCAGTTCCATTAACTGATTCAACGCAGCAAGTGATCGACATTATCGGGTCATCTGGAATATTCGGCGTTATTATCGACCAATCATCGTTAAAAGATTCATTCACTGGACGAGCCAAACTCAAACAATCACAATTGTTGAGAATCTGAAAATCAAATCAATTTGTTGAAAAAAGTTTCCCAACATTAAAGAAAAATACTCACCATAAAAATCCCCAAAATGGGAATATACAATATCGGGGTCATCTTTCGGGCGGCAATTCCATCGGCTGGAATGCTACTAATCGCCAATGTCATCCGTCAAGGAGCTTTTAAATCCCTTGGGACTCCGGCAAACGACCTTCATCAAAAAAGTGAAAAATAATAATCTCGATACTAATACTGATCGAGGTCAATTAGTCATGGTCGCATTCATTTCGCATTAACACCAAATTATCGTAACTTTTTAGTTTGGCACTGAAATTTACTAAACGTGTAATCGTCGCTCAAATACAATTGAATGTTTTTTTTTTTTTGTAAATTGGTCTTAATACTCAAATTTATTAAAGTTAGTTAAAAATATCTCATTTTCATTAGGGCTTGTGATATAGCTCAGTTGGCAAGTCTGTTGTCTCCTGAGCCGATGTCCACGAGTTCGAGCCCAAGAGTAAACATCGAACACAGTTGTACCGGATAAGTTTTTCAATAACGATCCGCCAACTGTACCGTTGATAAAGTCGCGAATGCCATATAGATGGTAAAACGACTATAATCGAAACAAAAAAAAAATCTCATTTTCATTAAAATAGTTATAACCACATAAACATTTAAACACAATTCATGTGTTCACTAACAATAGCTTGATGCCTATATTCTATCATTAGCAATCAAATCACTATGAAAACAAAAAAATCCTTCTAGCCACTCAGAAACTAGTTCATTGTATCAATTGTCCTCTTATTATTAAAAAAAATCTATCACAAAAGTATTGCAAAAAATCTAAGAAAAAAAAATATGTACAGCATTCTTTAAAATAATCAAATTCGTTTACTCGAAAAAGAAAAAGAAAAGAAAATTTACGCAAGTTAAGTTCCAAAACAACATGTCGACGGATTCACAAAGTACAGCGCAGCTTTTTGCTGAGTTTTTCAAAACGAACTATCGAACAACGAAAGCTTGGGGTCCTATAATGATGCCCATTGATCCTGTCGTTCACGATATTTTTTTATCGAAGAAAAAGAGACATGTTCGAAAAATCTAGGCACAGTTTAATCAGGGAACTAGAAATAGACAGAAAATTACAGGGAAGTAGCAATATTATCTGCTTGGCCAAAAACTTTTGAAAAGTTGGTTTATCACCGACTATATCCAGCAGTAGAATAGAATTTCGCCCCATCAGCACGGATTTTTCGGAAAAAGATCTGTTGTCGCAAATCACTGCAAGTTCACCACTCGCGCATTATATTTTATGTTTGTAGTACACCATACATGTTTCTTCAATAATATTTGGCAACCCTGCATCCAACGATGTAGAATATGAGACTAGACTGGCAGACAGTTTGACAGACGGACACGCGGTGGAGAATCCGCCTTGAGAACAGCATTCATTGTACGGACGCGGACGGCTCGATACAACAACCTGGCGACGAGGATTTTTAATCCAAAATATGAAGCTTTCTAAAGGAAAAAATGATAAGTTATCCAGTAAAAGTGAAAATATAGTGAATGAAGATAGAAAAGAAAGGAGGAAAAAGCTTTGATTCGAGAAAAAGTGATAATGTGATTTTAATATCTCGAACGGAAAAAAATAAAGAACGATAAGGAAAAGGGGCTCCGCATTGGGGCCCGATGTTTAGAGGTTGAGGAATGAGGCAGAAATCTTAAGGATTTCTCCAGAAAGATGGCGGAAACTGTTTTCCTGGAGTAGGCAGAAATCTGAAGGATTTCTCCTGGAAGCAAATGAAGCGAAAGTCGTACGGACTTTCCCGGGTAGATGGCGGAAATCTTTGGGATTTCTTCGGAAAATATCGGGAAGCTAGAACTGATTGGGACGATCGGACACTGAAAAAAAAAAAAAATAATTAAAATTTTATTTCTAATCTTGTTTCAGATGCAAGATTCTCGACCAGTTCCAGCATTTCGATGCAACCAAATCGAGGCTGGGAAGCTCGCAAATGAGTGGAAGACGTGGAAGGAGGGGCTCGAATGTTACTTTGCTGCCTATGACGTCACCGACCAGTTTCAGAAGAGAGCAAAACTCCTGCACCTGGGTGGTCCGGCCCTGCAAGTCGTATTCAAGAATCTGGAGGATTACAATCATGTGCCGCTGGTAACATTGGATCCTAGATGGTATGGTTGTGCTATCGAGAAGCTTTATGAGTTTTTCGAATTTCGACACCAGAGTACATCGGAAAGACGGAAACTTCGACTGATGAAACAAAAGGTAGGAGGACGCTTCGCTGATTTTGTGATTAGGCTGAAACAACAGGTTTCCCAGTGCGGATTTGAAAAATATGGTACTGAAGTTAGTTCCATTTTGAGCGATATTTATCTGACTGACGCAGTAGTTGAAGGGTATACTTCGAATGAGGTGCGCAGAAGAGTCCTCCTTAAAGATTTATCCTTTTCGGAGATTGAAGCTTTAGGGACCACTCAGGAATTTGTAGATCAGCAGATAGAAGAGATAGCAGTAAGCCAGCAACCCGAAAAAGTATTTAAAATTGAGCACCAGGGTAATTCAAAGGGCAAACCTGTCACAGGTATGGCCAAATCAGCTGAGAAGACTTGTTATAACTGCGGGAGGTTGGGACACTTCGCTGCCTCACCTAGATGTCTTGCACGTGAGAAGCAATGCCGTAATTGTAAGATTTACGGGCATTACGAAAGCATGTGCCGGAGACCGAAGGTATCTGAAGCCAGAGTAGAAGGAAAATTAGTCCAGACGGTTCTAGACTCCTCAAAATCAACCAAAGTACCAAAGGAAGATCCAGGAAGCGCCAAGGTGTACTATGCCTTTTATTCGGGTAACGAGTCTAATGTTATTGCGTGTGTGATTGGAGGAGTTTCTGTGGAAATGCTGGTCGACTCTAGTGCCGATGCCAATGTTATCAGTGGAGAGATGTGGCAGAAGATCAAAAGCGAGCAGATAGAGGTGTTTGCATCAAAGAAAGGCAGTTCCCGGATCTTACGTGCCTACGGAAGTATGGCGCCGCTTGTTATTCTCGGATCATTCGTTGCAAATATTTCACCCGGAGATCAACGCATCAGGGCAGAGTTTTTCGTTGTTAAACAGTATCAAAGGTCGTCCTTTCTCGAAGATGAAGTGTGTAAACGCAAAGATACGGATACTTCCAGAAGTATATCCAGTTTACCAACCTACGCGACGGATTCCCGTACCACTGGAAGAAGCAGTGGACAGAAAACTCGACAAGTTACTTAATCGCGACATCATTGAAGTAAAATCAGGACCTACGACCTGCGACTATGCCTCGATTTGCGGAGAGTGAATGAAGCGGTGTTGAGAGAACACCATTAAATGCCATCAGTGGATGACTACTTGGCAAAGCTAGGACGTGGCAGATTGTGGAGTAAACTTGATATTAAGGAGGCGTTCTTACAAATTGAGTTAGAAGAAGATTCCCGAGACGTAACAACCTTCATGACACGGCGAGGACTATATCGTTTCAAACGATTGCCATTTGGATTGGTCACTGCTCCGAAGCTATTTCAGAAAGCGATGGACGAGACTCTGCGTGGCTGCGATGGGGTATTCTAACACTTCTGCTTTAGTATGGCAAGATATTGTAGAAGCCAGCATGGCAGACTCAGAGATTCAGGAAGTTCTGGAACTGTTAGAAAAAGGAGAGGATCAAAATCTACCGATCAATTATCGTGTGATTGCTAATGAGCTCTTTGAAATTCAAGGCGTCCTTGTAAGGGGCGACCGCATAATTATTCCACTTTCACTTCGGGATAAAGTACTCTTGACTGCCCACGCAAGTCATCCAGGAATCACAATGATGAAGAATCATCTCCGATCTCATGTTTGGTAGCCAAAGATGGACGCACAGGTAGAGAAGTTCGTAAAAAGCTGCAAGGGATGTACATTGGTGCACCAGAACCTCCGGAGCCATTACAACGAAGTAAATTACCTAGTACTCCGTGGCATACGATAGCACTGGATTTGTTCGGTCCTTTACCGGAAGGGCAATACCTTATGGTTGTAATAGACTTTTATATCCGTTTTATGGAGATTTGCGAAATGGATAAAATAGCTGCGCATGACGTCATTCGGGAGCTTTCTATTATGTTCAGCCGACACAGAATTCCATGATCATGTACTGGCTAAATGAATGCGGAAATCCAATAAGCTTGATTCGGATTTCAGTAGCGAAGAATTTGTTATTCGCGAAAAGAGCGGAACGGATACCATTATCCAGTCAGCTGACACTGGTAAGCTGTACAGACGGAGCTCAGCTCACCTGAAGAAAATTGCAAGTCAATGTGAATCATCTGAAGAAAACGGAAAAGTTCAAGGTGAGATTGATTCGTCAGCAGCAGTTGCCGTTCCGCTCACTGAACCTTTTGCAGACCTTGAACCGATTCAACCATCAGCTGGTGTTGACAAACGTATTAGACAACCACCAGCAAAACACGCCGACTATGTGCCACACTAGAACACACCTCCTTGATGGCATTGTCACATTTTATAAAATAAATAACTAACATAACAAATACTTGTTTTAATTTATTCTAAGGGGGGGTTGTAGTATATTGCATTTACACCATACATGTTTCTTCAATGATATTTGGCAACCTTGCATCCAAATATGTAGAATATGAGACTAGACTGGCAGACAGTTTGACAGACGGACACGCGGTGGAGAATCCGCCTTGAGAACGACATTCATTGTACGGACGCGGACGACTCAATATAACAATGGTCAAGGGATTCCAAATGAACTTAATCTACAACGACATCTCGAAAGTCTTCGATGTAGCAGAAATCAACGGAATTTTGTATGCATTAGTGAGAATTAGTATTGGAGGAAATATCTTATCCTTAATCAAGTCTTATCTGGTGGACAGACAACAGTACGTGACTGTCAATTCGTAGTGCGTCTTCTGGAGTGCCTGAAGGTAGTCACTTGGAACCGTTGCTTTTCATTCTATCAATAAACAAGCCCTTTCGGGTATTTTCGTACTGATTTACGCAGACGACGAAAAACTATTATTGCCTGTGAAATGGATTGAAGATTGTAAAAAACTTCGAAACGATTTAGTACATCGATCCTGTTTATGCAATAGTAAAATTCTCTACGAACGGCACAATCAATATCTGCAACCCATTTCGTAGTACAAATGTTCTTATTATTTTAAAAGATTTTCAACAGAAAATCATTTGATATTCCTTTCAATGCTAACAATATAAATTGTGCGCAAAACGAGCTCAAAATATGTGAACATTTAATTATTTCGAATTTATTTTCACAAATGTTGTTTACGGAAATCAATTCTCAATAAATGGGTTTCATATAAACACTCAAAAAGTGCTCATTAGCATCGACATTAGCATCGATTTGAATACTGAATATGTTCTTGTGTTCCGCAACCCATTATTCGCTAATCAAGGTCTTGGTATAAAACGATGCTTCAAATCCATTTTTAACCGTCACAACCAAACTGTATTTTGATTCGCACTCGAAAATGCGAATTTCCAAATTTTTACTGCTGCTGGGTACTCTTCTATCCTTGGTCGCCTTGGTAAATTAAATTTTGATTTAGATTTTGATGATCCTTATTTTATTCGTTTTTCTCTCTATTAAGCAAGTGACGGAAGGTCACAGAGATGGCAGCTACGATGTTGCACGTGGTGGTAAAGGTGAAAAATCTTCGGGATCCATGAAAGGAAAGGAAGCACCTGGTGGTAAACGGAAGGGCAACAGGAATTCATCTTCAGCCTCGTCCTCTTCGGAAGAAGATGACGATGAATACGATGAGAAGGTCCGCATTTCAGATCAAGCAAAACGAGCGGCCCGTGAAAAGAATCAAAAGATGAAGGTTACGACAACTGTAAAACCTGCGAAAGGGAGAAAACAAACAACTACCACAGTAAAGCCCACGAAAGGTGGAAAAAAGACTACGAAGAAACCCACAAAAAATGGAAAACAAGTTATGACAACCAAGAAAAAGATTGGTTCAACTACGAGAAAATTGACCACGAAGAAGCTTACTACGCTCTTAACTAAATCCACAAGAAGAGTTCCTACAAAGAAACCACTGTCTACTACATTTAGACCGTTCAACAATACCATGGTAACACCAGTAAACTGTTCAATGATGAACTGGAACTTCACGACGCCGGCTCCTCGCATCAACGCTTCTTCGACAATTGACGCCATTGCAGTAACTAGTCCGTTACCTGTGGAGTTGAGTACTACCACTGAGGAACCAATGACAACTACCACAACTACTGAAGAACCGACAACAACAACGGAGGAACCGACTACAACAACTGAAGAACCAACCACCACGACAACGACAACAGAAAAACCAACGACTAGAAGAACGACAACCACGACTGAAGAACCAACGACTACGACGACGACAACAACAACAACCACGACTGAAGAACCCACAACAACAACGACGACAACAACAACCGAAGAACCGACAACCACGACAACAGAACAGACGACAACCACAGAAGAATCCACTACTACGACAACAACCGAGGAACCAACAACGACTACTTCAACGACAACCGCTCTTCCGACAACAAAGCAAGCCATTGCTTCGACGCTCTTCCCTTCCAGAGAAAACGGTCAATCGGGTTCCGGTGGCGTCCGAGTGACAACGACGACAACAACAACATCAAGAAGCCCATTCGGGAACAACAACAATAACAACCGAGGCAATGATGACCGAGGTGGACGTGGAGGACGCGATAATGGTAGAGGCGGTCGTGACAAAAGCCGTACCGGTGATCGAGGTGGACCCGGTGCTGCTGTCGATAGCACCGAAGAACGTGGAGCAGGAGGAGGTCCTCCCGGTGGAAACGGTGGGGGAGGTGGTCGTGAGTTCGGTTTAGGTGGAGGTAACGGCCGTAATGATGGTCGTGGATCTCGGGATATGACACCTGTCAGACGGAACGAGCCTAGCAATGGTCGAGGTTCAGGTGGGATGTTTAACCCACGAAATGGATTGTTTTAGATTAGGAATTGTTGGAAAATAAATGACAGAACTTGATTATCTTCCGATTTTTAGCTAACAGTCATCGTTTATCTCTCTTTAACCCAGTTTAACTAGATTTGTCATCTCTGTCTTAAACCAGTGGCTTTCACGCACGACTGAGCAAAGTATTTCAGTACAAATATTTTACTTCAGAACTTCAGCACGATTTTTTCCGATCAACTCATAGTTATGCCAATTTCTCATTAAAAGAACCATGGGAAAAAAAAATAGTAAAATAGATATAAAATAAAACAGAAAAATATTAATGTTGACTACTTCAGTAAGGTCCTAACATAGCTACACTCTACACCAGCGATTGCTAGTTCCATCAGCGATCATCAATAGGCAAACTGCACAATCAGTGGTTTTCAACATCTCCATTCAATTCGTAGATTGAGAATGTTTATAAGCATCGTCGATTTTCAAGCGTTTCCGCAAAACCAACAACTTCTTTCAGCCATCGTTAATCAGCAGACGCATGCTAACAGCAGTGTTGTGTTGAACTCTGAGCTTTTTCCTCCCCAACTCGATCCAAGTAGTCGTCATCAAGCTTGGCTCTCGAGTCGGCAACTGACCGTCACCCTAACAACCTTCTTCAAAGTGCCAGAAAGCTCTTCTAAATAGCAGATGAATGCGAGCTCATGCATCCTGACCGAAGCATAACATCACACCACGAGAGCAACACACCTCGATCCAAGGCCGTGCGAACGGGGGGGGGGGGGGGTTTAGGGGTTAAACCCCCCCCCATGGAGATTTTTTCAAGGTAAAATTTTTCAGTTCAAGAAATGAATTCACCATAGTAACGGGAAATTACTTCATCCCAAAAGGTGTTTTTAAATAAGTGTAAACAAACATGTCTTAAAATTTTCTCGCCTCCGGCGATTTTCAATCCTATATCACTCTAGGTGTAAGATATTTAATTCTGCAACAGTACATAACATTTATCTTGTATTTGAAATTGGATTTTATTAAGAAATATATCTAAAAAAGTTCATTCATTACGTTATTACTAATCATTTTTTAAATCATAAAAAAAATAATGCTGATCTGGAATATTCTTCAAGAGGCCAACCAATTTCAACATCAACTTTAGTTTGTGTTTTTTTCTAAATACTCAACTCGACGTTTAGAGGATTTTGATAAATTACACAAGGCCACCAAATTCACATTTAAATCAGTTGCAAATATTTTAAGAGCTAATTTTGATTTATTTTGCTGTCTTACATCTTTTCAAAATATTTATAAATTATATAAGAAAATTCTGCACTTCTCTGATAAAACTTTGAAACATTTCAAACAAATTCAAAACAAAGGTATTTTCCTCCAGACCGTAAGTCATTTCTCATTCGTTCGCTAAATTGCATTTAAGATACTTTTAAAGCAAAAATCAAATCGTCTTGCAGATTTCTAGAAGCTCGTTTATTTGAATCATCAATTGAACTCTATAAAAAAATAGGCAGATTGAAAGAAATGGAATGAATAAATATCAAAAATTTGCAAGTAGAATTTGATAAGAATTAATTTCATCAAATGACATCAATTTGTTCCTAATGGAACAAATTTTCATACTCACAATCTTGAAATGTTCTTATTAAAATAACATGACTTTTACCGACAAGGTCGATCAATTGAGTTAACATTTGATTATAATTTTCAAAACAAATTTACCGAATTTTATAGTCAAACTTTTAAGAAAATTTGAACAATTTTTAATAAACTTATCTTTGTTTTCAAGTTCAAATTTTTGTGATTTCGAAACATTATCTTCTTGGAAGCCTAAAAATCTAAATTTTAAATAAGAATAGCTTTTGTTCTAGCTTTTGTCCATGAAAAGTTCGAAAAATGATTGAAGTAGCAACTTCAAAGCTTAATTTAAATGCTCAATGACTCAATTACAACTTGATTTTCTTAGATTTCCTAAAGCTTATGACAAACGTTTCACCTCTAGATCGCATAAGCGTTATCACAAAAAAGTTAAAGTGGTTTCAAGTTTTAAGTGATTTTTTAATCTTTAATCTTGTTTATTAAAAATTCCACCAATGTTTTCACTGTCAGAAAACCAAAAGAGAATGGATTCATACCTATATAGACTCAGATAATTACAGATACTTTTCATGTTTTCAGAAAATTCAACACTCAAAGACTGCTGACAAGATTTGCCAGCCGATTTTAAAATTTTAAGATTGGGAGATATTTTTAAAAGCAATTTTCTTTGTTTTAATTGCGTATTTTCTGTAACCAGTTTATAATAGTTTTGATTTTTACTATGGAATTTGATGAGAATGTTAAGTTAAGCAGTTCAATTAATGCTATTGAAAGTTAAAATTAAAGAATTTTAAAACGCCTTAAATATATTTTTTTGAGAATTTATTAAAAAGAAACATTTCAGAAAAATATGTGGGGTCACCGACCAAATATTTTAACATTTGGTGGAAATGAACTGGAAAAGGCTCTACTTTCAGCCGATGCAAAAATTAGCGTTACCATATCTTTTATTTTAAGTCCTTCTGCTAAACATACCGTGCCTTTTTTTGTATTGTTGGTATTTCTTGCTAAATTTCAATTTCGAAAACCCCCCCCATGGACGAGTCCTTCGCACGGGCCTGTCTCGATCTAACCCTTTTTTCACTTCCAGACGTATTGGAACCAGCGATGCCAACTGTTTTTCAGAAATGTCTGGAAGATTTTGAAAAAATGTCTGGAAAAGTCTCGAAAAGTCTGGATGACGAACTCTTTATAGGTGACAACCTTTTTTTTTGGTCGCCACGCAATATTGCAGTCTAGGGAATTACTTCATAATAACCGTACATTCTATACACTATCACTGCCTGAGACTATTGTGGTGATGTCGGCGGTACTACGTTTTATGCTTTACTTCCTGTTTAACTACCATCTTCGTAGCATTCATCACTCTTCAATTACTAATTAGAATCATTTCCTGCCATTTTGCAACGAAAATTTTGAATTTTTATTGTTCTGTAAGAAAATTCATGTCGAAACTCAAAAGTCTGGAAATGTCTTGAAGAAATGACATAAGTCTGGAAGTCTGGAAACCTAAAAAAATGTCTGGCAAAAGTCCAAAAAGTCTAGAAGATCCAGAGAAAAGCTGGAAGGTTGGCAACGCTGATTGGAACCCATAACCATGATGCCTCTAGATATGGTGGTCTTACTTTGGCAAAAAGTAGACGAGGGTTGGATGCGGAGGAGGAGCCGAAATTTGACAGCTGTTCGGCTGGCTGCTGGCTGGCTGGGATGCCAGGTGCTCTGATTTTTTGTAAAACACGAAGTTTAGCCAATCACCAAGATATTGCTTAGACAAAGATTTCGCCTTGATTTTTGCAAATATAATTCATAGAATCGAAACAAAATCTTCCGGCTGAGCTCCGGGCTGGTAAGCAAAGCTGGAAGAAGTTGGACCTATAAACGACGGTGCCAGCTTTGTCGGTAGCGGTGAGTAACATTAATTTTGCATTACTTATGACAAATTTATGCTTATTCAACACTTTTTTCTTTCAAGAACTATCTAGAAGCAGCAGAAAGTCATCGAATCGGATGGTAACATGGCGAGGCGTTATATTACATCGTCCGAGAAGCGCCCTCCTGCAGGAACATCCGATCTTCATCGAGATGAAAAAGCTGCTTCAGGAGGACCCCCGTCTGTTGCCATCGCTGCTCCAGAAGATCCAATCGAGTAATCCGGATCTGATGGGTAGCATTTGGGAAAATCAGATGAAGTTTTTGGCACTTTTGAATGATGGGACCGATGAGCTGAAATAGGAAAATAGGCGCAACGTTAGGCGCCTGAGCAGCATGACGATAAGTCCGATGAGTGGGTTGGGGAATCAGTTCGATCCACTGCAGACTGTTGATTGTCCGGAATGGATTGAGCCCCTGAAGGATTCTGCAGGTAATGCTGTCCAATTGCTATAGTCATCCTCAAGTGCAGCAAAGCTCCAGCTCAGCGCTGCTCGTGGGTGGTGGTGAAGGTACATTAACTGAATATGTTAATATTGAAAAAGGCTTAAGCAGTATTTACATGATGCAACAGTTATTTGAAAAAAAAATTTCGAACCATAAAATCGTTTATCATTTAATCATGAAAATTATCAATAGCAGAATTTATAGCATTCCTTCAGCAGAACTGATTTACTTTTATTTTCATCCAACACTTTTTGATTGGAGGGAAACAAAATAGCTCTTTGGATAAGGTTACAAGAATAAGGAACAAGCAACATCCGGTTTAGGGTTTTGGTTGTTTGTTCCACCCTTTAAGATCCTTTCTATCATAACGGTCAATGAAAAGTTTTTCTTTTTCGGAACATACGGATAGACCGAACTGTATTGTAATTTTATTATAAAAAAGTGTTTAGAATACAAATTAATTCATTAAATATACTCATATCATTGCTTTTTTCCGAAAACTCAATTTAAATATAATAAAATAAACTAAACCCCAGTACGGGTTTAAATCTTTTGATCTTTCGTTTACGATTGGCTTGTGCACATACACACTTTTTTGCCATCTGATTTTTTATCTCTAACACCTGGCATCCCTGGACCCCTTTTTTCGTAAATACTACAGCCAGCTGTCAAATCTTTTTTCAATATGGCGGAATGGCGATTTGGCATATGAGATCACCATACTAGAGCCATCATGCCCATAACAGTTCAGTCCGACGAGCGGACTGAAAGTTGGAAGGAGAGCGCGAGAGAAGAGATGAGAGCCGTCGGTCAATCAGCGAACAGCAGCCGACCAGCCGCAGATATAAAAACGCGTGCTGCCGCGCGTGTGTCGTCCGACGGGATGAATCATCCAATAGGATGAAAATCCCTGAAAAAAAAAAAGTGTGTCGTCCGTCAGTCGTTATTAAACCGCCAAGCCGTCAAGATGGGGCGGTAGTGTACATAGAAAGTGTAAATATTATTTGTAAATAAGTACTCAAAGACAAAATATACAAATGTAAAAGAAAGAGTGTCTTGTTCTTCTTCGCTGCTTCGTTCCGATGCCTTGCTCCCGGGTCCAGCTGCCACAATCGGCTCTTTTGAGAGCCCCCGCATCCGAAAGAGTTTGGATCTCGTCATGAGGACCTGCCTCCACTGATGGGGCAACCATGCGTGGTTGTCTCCAATTTTTGCTCTGCGGCGTAGTTTCACCTCCCCGTGGTGCTGAGTGGAAACGTGTCTACAGACTTGTCACCTATAGGCATACGGCCAAGAGAACTACACGTCACACTTGGTGCAGCCAGCCCGCCGACGAGCTGCGTGCCGAGTGTGGTGCAAACGTGGTGCGACTGGGTACCTTGGTACCAGTGTCAGTTGCAAGAGGGAGGGGTCGTAACGTGTATCGGGTAGTTGCGACCCCGATATGCGGGACGACCAAATGTTTGAGCGGGTTTTTATCGATCTGCCTTTTGGGGAGGTTCCTGGCCCCGATTCGCGGATACGATCGACTCACGACGGACAGAGGGGCCTTGTGCCGTAACGTGTGGCGCCCAGTGGATGGGCCTCAGGTTGAGTCTCGAAGAGTCGAGACGGAGAAATAGTTGGATGCGTGGATATCTCCAGACCCGAGGAGAGGCGAGTTGTTCTCGTCTTGAATTGGGTCAAGAGACGATTTGAGTGAGGATCCTCAAGACACGAGGAGAGGTGGGTAGATGTAGTAACTTTGCAAATCTTACTTCGGTAAAATAATATTTTCGAAAAGCCGCGCGTCTATCTTTCCCGAAAATCGTTAAGTGAATGACCAATGAATGGATGTTGCTCGTTCATCCCAGTATCATGCATTTCGTTCATACCTTCTCATTCTTGAACTTTAACCTTACTGTCCCGCTCTTACACATAGTTACATCGTGAGAGATTCACAGTTTCCTTGATGCTGTCATCTCTCTTTCTTTTTTATTTAACACGCTCGAATCCAACTATGTATATATTTATGAGAAAACACTGAACTCATTTTTGAGCTTCACCAGCTCTCGCATACTACAGTAGAGTCGCCTCGAATTGTATCAAAAGGATGAGCGTGAGAGGGTCTCGAGTCTCGAGGAGAGGCGGGTCATGACCTATGTGGTTTATCTATAGGTGGGGACAAGACTACCCTTGCACGAGTGCGAGAATCACTTTTTTCAATGTTTTGATTGCTACGTCACAAACGTTCATGAGCGTCTCGACGTTGAAGTCGCCATTTATCGGCGACATGCAACGTTTCGTGTTATTCAAAAAATCTCAATCAAAGCACCCTTTTATTTACGCTCTTTCTTCCTGACACCCAGTACGGCGACGCTATGAGTTCAAAATAATAAACAACTTTATTTGCGTCCCAAACAATCCTCCTAATAAGTTTCTATGGCTACATTTGGACGCCTTATACTTGACCCCGTGATGGCGCCGCGTTACGTCACAATCGTTCATAAACAACTGTCTGGATACAACGAACTAATACTAATGTTTTTGGTTGTCCCCACCTATAGATAAACCACATAGGGTCATGACGTTTCGAATTGTGGCAAGGGACCGAATGTGGGACTCGAGTCACGAGTAGCGGCGAACGGACTGCCATCCCGTGAGTCGTGACAATAAGTGGATGACGATTGCTGGTGTAGCACGTATAAACGAGTATTTGCCGTGGAGCGCGTTGCGTGAGTATGGTCTTCCCATCACGGGTATAGCCTTTGTTGCAGGTCCGGATGGGAAATATGGCCAGAGGCCCCAGGTGGACGTTATTGCCTAGGGGTACATAGTATCATGAGTCGTCCAATTGCACACATGGACCCAGAGTAGCAAACGGGTGGGACGCAGTGGCTCGCCGTGCCTTGGAATGCAATCCGTAAAAAGGATTTACCACCTGGGTGATCAACTAATAAAAAAAGGTCCAATCCCACCAGGGGAGCGGACCATCAGTGGTAGTTTTCCCAAGCGCTCACATTGTCCCAGCCTTGGCCCCCAGGCAGACAGTCTGCGGACCTGCCTCCACTGTTTGGCAACCACCAGGGGTTGTCAAAGCCAAATCCATGAGGGGGAAAGGGCAAGCAGTGGTAGTTTTGCCAAGTGCCCTCCCGAGTACAGTCCAATGGCTTTTCATGGCCACAACATGAAATGGTCCTTCGAACCGGATAAGGAAGCCGGTACCTTCTGACGGAATACCTCCGTCTTTGAGAGAGCGGATCGGAAAGCAAAGTGATGCGAGCGAAGCATAGAGGAAGCAATCAAAGCAGACAAGCCAACAAGACAAGATGAGTTCGAGATCAGCGAATAGAAACGAGAGGCTTCAGGCGCTTAACTACTCCCGTGGATTAGCTCAGCGCAACATTCATCGAATCAAGGCGATTCTCCAGCGACTAGAGAAGGTTGAACTAACCGCAGCTCAAGTGAGGGTGTACCAACGAATTGTCGAGGACTCCAAGGCAGCGTACACAGGCAGCATCACCATGAGATCATCGCCTTGTCGTCACCAGCCGAACGAGAGCAGCAAGACGACATTTTTTTCGATTTTGTGAATCTCTACGAGGAAGAGCTGTGACAATCGAGAGTCGGTTCGAATGGGTTCGAGCACTGCCAATTCAACAGCCACAGCCTGACAGTTACCGGCGACAATTGGTCCCCCCAGAAGAGGCGAGTCTTTCATCGCAGGGTCGCAACAAGGTCGGACGATCCAAGCAAGTGGGTCCAGCGGATTCGAAATCCATGCCAGGTTCATCAGCCCGGGTTCACGTTCCAGCGAGCCATTGACAAGCAGTACGTCGCCGAACACAGCTGATTTTTTTTTTTGTAAACAGGCTTGATTCGAAAGTTCCAGAAAGTCCGTCGAAGGTTCCAGGAAGTTCGACGACAACCACCAACCAGGACAACTTCTCACTTTCCGGTGGGGAGTATGTTCAGCCCGACGAGCGGACTGAGGAGACAGCGAGAGGAGAGGAGATGCACGCGAGTGGAGCGTCAGCCAAAAACATCGGTCCAGTGGAGTGGTCGACCCAGGAGGAGGCGAACCAGCCAGGAATAGTCTAATCCTAGACCACCGGAAGCAGAGACAAAAGTTGCATGCCAGGAACAGTGCATAGGAAGAAACAAGTGTAATTAGTAAACCAAGAAAATAAACCAGAATGTTCCACCGCGAGTAAAAGTTGTTGTTCCTCTGGCTTCCTCCTCGCTTGCTTCAGATCCAATCGGCTCTTATCGACCATTTTGTCCAATCCAACTCAAAATCGACCATTTTGTCACTTATACCCCTTTGGCTCTGAGGGCCTCAATTCAATGAGCTGACTGGGGCAAAATGCAATAAAATTCAAATCAGAACTAAATCTCATGAATCGCGTTCCCTTACGCTGGAATATGATTGTTTTGCATTATGCGTTTGTTAACATAAAAATTTCATCAATCCCAAGATTTTTTTACATGATTTAAGATCATGGAATATTTTGTAGTATTTTTTACCCCTATATGTATGCAGCAGATTAACACTGTATTCTTAAAAACATTTTTGACAGAAAAATGTAAAATTTAATTCGAACAAAACCAAAAATTACTGCAATTGGTGCTTTATGCGTTATGACAACACATATGTATCAAAAACTTTCAATTTTTAAACGTTTTCATTTGATTTTTCATTAATTACAGAATTTTTTGCAAATTACCCCTTTTCCTTAGTAGGGTGAGAATCGCATGTTTTTGTAAATTTAAAAATAACGGGTAAAACCAATAATTTTTCAGACTACGTCAGTTTGGTGACCCATCAACCTTAAAACTTTTGATGTACAAGAGGTATGATTATCTGTAAGCATTAAGATTTTAGGAGCCATTGAAGTTGAAAAGTGTTGCATGTTGCCCCAGTTAACGGTAACTTTCAATGCCTTCATTCAAGTAAATATGTGACTTTTGGTTGCTTGGGTACTTACTGCTCACGTATCACTTCTCAGTTTTCTGGTTTCTCGTCTCACAGTACCTATGCCCGTATAAAAAAGGTATATATTAAAAAAAAAGTTTTATTTTGTTCCGGAATCGACCATAATGGCCATGGCCATGACCTGGTGTCCTCATAGAACTTCAAACATGGATTTCTAACATGTAGATTGTAGATTTAAAAAGTCACGATCCGATAACTTCAGTCGTGAATCAGTCAGTTTGACCTGAACCATCATTTGTAATGCTATAAATGATTGTTGTCAGAGACAGAATAATGACAAGATCGCAAGTCGATTTAGTTGCTTGTTTTGATTCAAAATCAATAATAATATAATTTACAAGTCACGTGTTCAAAATGAAAAAAAAACATTGGGCGCTAGGTGATTGTGAAAAATATTTTAAGGCTACAATACCAAGATAATGTTCTTATTTTTAATAATTTTTATCGGGAAATATTGCATACCGGCAACTGGGGCAACATGCAACAATTTTCAACTATAATGGCTTCTAAAACCTTAATGCTTACAGATAATCATACCTCTTGTACATTAAAAGTTTTAAGGTAGATGGGTCACCAAACTGACGTAGTCAGAAAAATTATTGGTTTCACCAGTTATTTTTAAATTTACAAAAACATGCGATTTTCACCATACTAAGAAAAAGGGGTAAGTTGCAACCAACTCTGTAATTTATGAAAAATCAAACGAAAACGATTAAAAATTCATAGTTTTTGATACATTTGTGATGTCATAACGCATAAAGCACCAATTGCAGTAAATTTTGGTTTTGTTCGAATTAAATTTTTAATTTTTTCTGACAAAAATGTTTTTAAGAAAAAAGTGTTAATCTTCTGCATACATTTAGGGGTAAAAAAATACTACTACATATTCTATTAGCTCAGATCATGAAAATAAATCTAGGAATGGATGAATTTTTAATGTTAACTAACGCATAATGCAAAACAATCATATCCCAGCATATGGAAACGCGATATTTATGAGATTTAGTTCCGATTTGCATTATGTTGCATTTTACCCCAGACGGGTAACTGAATTATAAAAATATTGATTTAATAAAATTGAGTGATTGTTCGAAAAATATTTCCACATGATCAATGTCGGTATAGGATGAGGAAACCAGTATAAAGTTTGTAGGTGATATTATCAAGCCAATCCGTCATATGAGGTAAAGTTTTTTACGGCAGCGAAAAATGTTAAAAATTGTACATTCATTGTTCGATTTTTCAAATTTTATATGAAAATCAAAAACTTAAAAAAACTATCTTAGGATTCAAGAAACTATGTCATCATCATTTTGTAATCATTAAAAGATAACTTTATCTCATTACATTAAATTAAAAATTGAATCTGTGTGGTGTTATATAAATGTTGCATTCAACCCCGCTATTGCATGATGCCCCGTTTGACGGTACCATATAGAATCCTAATGACTTCCAAGATTTTCTCCTGGAAACCTAAAAGAGCCTTTCGATTTTGTTGAATTCCTGAATTCGCTCGTGTTTGTGAAATACCTTTGTGATTATAAAAAACATGAAAAATAGATCATCTAAACCTTGTTAGATACTTGTTTGAATACCATAACTATTGTTAATGGTATTTTGACGAAATCAACGTAAAATTGAATTTTGATGGAAGGTCTAAAATGTTTGAATGAATATTCTAAAAATATCCATCGTTAATATCTTTTAAATTGATTCAGTCAACCGTTCAGTCTGTCAAAATGTAATAGGGAAAATCATTGTCCTATCTTCAATTTCCAAAATTCATTCATGCCGGTCGGAAGTTTATAAATATATCCAGGATGAAATCGACGTACGTTGCGTAAAGGTTAAAAATTTTTCAATGATGTTGGTGGTGTTCATAGTGCTGTTGATAAGTCAGTTAAGCGATGGCGTAAGTAATTAGCGCAGTTATACGATTTTTTTTTTTAAACATTAACATTTCTAGCATGACCTTCATCACGAGGTCGGCAGCCAACGTGTCATCGGTAGGCCTATTGCACCAACAATTTGCCGAAAAGTTCCGGAACCAAAAGTAGTGATCAGAAAAGTGATCCGACTGAGATCCAGTACAGCCCCTAGTACCACAACTACTACTTCAACCATAGCCACTTCTGCAAATCCTCAAAAAATCGTCAAGAAACGTCGAAAGTCAACCACAAGTGCTCCGGATACTTCAATTAGAACGACGAATTCTGGCTTTTCAATACGAATCGATTCGGTAGGTGTTACAGTACCATCTTCTGAGCTGGACGGCAATGTGACACCTCAGCAGCGAATGCGAAAAAGCTCAACTGCGAAACCAATTTTGACTACGCCTTCTACGAAAGATGCGACAAGGTTGACAACGTCACCAACAAAGGCAGCTTTGCAAACAGGCAAACCAAGTACAGCGAGACTGGTTCCGACAACCACAACCAAAAGCTTCTTCACAACGGATAAACTAAAACCATTGATTCGATCAACTTCGACAACAGCTGCAGCAAAAATTTCAACGACTTTCTCAAGCAGAACAAGTCCATCTGTCACAACACAAACGACGGAGTCTACTTCAAGAAGGAAGCGGCGACGGTCGACTACAAGACCGACGAGTACTGATTCAACTTCTACTAGCTCAATCACAAGAACAGTTGAAGCGGAGACCCTTAGAACACCAGTGTTTATCCCATTGCCTGAAGACGAAACTCAATGGAACAAATTTTCGACACAGAAACAAGCGGAATCATCCACTTCGGCACAGATTAGCTTCGAAACACCTACAACGATAACATCCGAGCTGTCGAAACCATCGACAAAACTGGATTCCAGAGCAGAATTTACTCAAGAGTTTAATCAACCAGAGCCTACTTCGGGACCTACTACTTCACCCAAATCGACTTCAGAAGCAGAACGCGCCTTTGAAACAGTAACTTCGAAGCAAGCTGCTCTTACAAAAGAGGAGAGAACAACGGCAGATCCAACAACTGTAACCAAATTGTTGGATTCAACAACAGAAGACGAATTTGGACGAATTACCACGGAAATGGAATTGTCCAGGAAAACCACGTCATCCGAGCCCAGTTCTGAGAATCTTTCCTCTTTTGCTTGGGAGGATTCGACCCGGACAATTCCGTCAGTTGTCGAAGATTCGTTCGAAAATCCTACGACTTCGACTTCCAAACCGATTTTCGTTCCCAAAACTAGTGATCTAGACCGTTTTGAGGAATCTACAACAACTTCTGCTACCATCGATTTTGATAGGGCACCTCAATCGAAGACTACTCTCTCGATTGATGATTCAACTCAAGGATTTGATTTCCCTTCAACAAAAAATTCAGCGTTCACGACACGAGAAGCTCCAACGTTCACATTTGAAGAAGATAAGATGGACGCTCCAATTCCAACGTTCAACGATAAATTTCCTACTGATTTTGGTAAGACTACAACATGGGAGACGGAAGAAATCAAAGACATCACAACCGAAATCAATGATAAACCAACCGAGAGTCAAACACAGCGAGCAACTCCGGAAGAAAATCGAACAACAGTTGCTGACCTTCAACCAATTACGGAGCTGGTTATGGATCGACATACGGATACCATTACTATCACAGAGCCGATAACCTCTTCAACAACAACTGGCAGAACTTCAACGAACCGAAAGGCAACCAAACCACCGAAAACAACTAAACCCACGAAACCGAGGAAGAAACCAAAGGCTCCAAATCGAAGCAAGGAGAGCGATGAATTCAAAAGTGGTGAAGAGAGTAATGAGGGCGGTAAAAAACCCAAACCCAACAGAGGACGTGGGAATCGAGAGCGGGAACGAAACGACCGGCGGAAAGGCAATCAAAACAAGAAGGGTAACAAAGAGTCTTCGCGTCCCGTGATGACGCAAAAAACAATGTGTTTAATGTATTTTTCAAAACCGGATGATCAAATTGTAGAATAATTGGGGTTAACTTAAGGGTACAGGTGTTGAATAAAGCTTTTTCAATTCATAAATTACTGGTGACTATTACGGGTTTCCGGCATTCGTGCGAAAACCTTCCACGAGAGATGAATCTGTCATTAGTTATTGTTTTCTCAATTATATTTTTGCAGATATGTTCCGCTGTAAGTATGGCATTAAACAATGTTTATCGATAACAATATAATAACAATTCCTTCAACAGCAAATATCACAAAACGGGGAAGAAAACTACGATGAAGTTACAACGAAACGTGCAGGGCGCAGAGTTGTAGTCAGAAGAGTCACTAAGACACCTACTCCTAGAACCATCTTCGTCGGCTCTAATAGACGACCAATGAATGGAAACGGTCGCCAACCGGGGAATCCGGTTAGAACTCCTGCTCTGAAACCAAGGCAACCAACGAAAAAACAAATAATAGTTCGAAAGGATGGAAAGGTTATTGTCAGAACTATAATTGGTAAAAGAATATCTACAACTAAGCAACCCACGCCAACGTCTAGAATACTGAAGAAACGAAAGAAGACGACGGCATTGTCAACGACTAGAAGACCGACCATCAGGCTGTCATCAACAACGAAAACAACGCGGGCAAGCTCTCCAACTACAAAAGCTCCGTCCACAACTCGAACGAGTTCAACAACTGTAAAAACTTCAACGACGAGGACAACAACAACGAATCGTCCATCGACTACAACGACAGAACAAACGACATCAACAGTAACAACCTCTACGGAAGCAGAAACGACAACCGAACTAGACACTACCGATACAACGGAAGAAACCTCAACAGAAATCGACCGACGAATGGCTGCACCAACAGCAACTACAACAGACGAACGTTCAACAACCACCGAAGAGTCATCAATCGAAGCCGAAGAAGATTACTCCGAGGAAGACGACCGATTTGCCCGGGACTACTTGGATGAGACGAGAATGGTGACGTTTGCAACGGCAGCTCCGCTGCTGACAACGGTTGAGACCATCGCTGAAAATACCATTGCGGCTAACTCGTTTGAGTATGTAGCCGACTATGGGCTGCCGTTTGGGAATTCGGACTACGAATACGTTACGCTGGAGCCGTTCGTCTTTGAACGGGATGAGGCGGTGGCAGCCGGAAGAAAGAATAAAGGGAAGGGGTCGCGAAAAACGAGGACTACCGTTAAGAGGTTGAAGAAAAATAGGTGAAGTGTTCAACATTGATCAGAAAGTAAAGCATATTACCTCGATAACTCTTTTTTGTTTTATTTAGTCTTCGTTTCTTGACCCTATTAGAAAAATCCAAAACTTTTGAAACCAAAATATGACGACAGTTCAAATTTGTTCGTTTGATTACAGCCATCAGCAGAGAACTATGGCCTACAAGCTGAAAATCGTAATTATCGGAAAACATATAATTTAGTAAGCAAATTTTTGGATAACCAATTTTGAATTCAGATTAACAGGTAAAACACTTCCACATAGATAACTTATTTAAAAACTTTGATTGCAATTATTTGTGAATCTTGAACGATCCAGTGTATCAGCTGGGTCACAAGATCTACTAATTCTCTATTAATAAAATGTCGACGGTATCAATGAGCTTCTGCTTCAACAAGTATCTCCTAGCCACCTCGTGCTCCAACTACGATATTAAAGCTTTCACCAAATTTTAACTGAACGGGAAAACCCTTACTAGTCAGATTTTCCAGCTCCATACTGTAAACTGTTCCGTAGAGACCGAGGTCCTCACAACAGTACTAAATCCACTGCCGGTGGAGTTCTGATTGCCATCCGATCCAGATTTTCAGCTCGACGAAGAATCATGGAACATCAAGAAATAATGTGGATCCGCATCGATCTGGGTACTCGGAAGCTCTACGTTGGGGTTGTGTATCTACCCCCTTGTCGTGCCAAAAACGTGACCTTTGCCGAGTCGTTTTCCTGTGGCTTTTCTAGATTGTGTTCCCTCAACGTGCCTGAGAATCACATTCTCATTATTGGCGATGATGCTAACCGAGCATAACTTACCGTTCCGGTACCCCGATTGGCAGGCTTCCAAAATCCTATTGGAGCCCCTGTGGCCACCTGTGATTCCGACTTTAGAGTTAGAGCTGGATTTCCTCAGCTCAATTTCATCTTAATCCTGTACACAGGAAAAATTATTTCCTGTAAAATTACGCAAATGTTCTGTAACAAAAAGGAGCAGGATATTTACCGTAATTTTACAGGTCGAAAACATGATTACGTGACATTTAATTCTTAGTGTACAACTTTTTTACAGGACATTTGCTGTAATAAAAAATGAATCTTCGTTAACTTTCAAGGAAAACAATTTAAAATTACAGGTTTTGTTAATTACAGGTGATTTATTTTAAAGGTTGCAGTTTTCAGTGACACGTAATAGCCAAAATTTTTTTCTGTGTAGAATCATGGTAATAAACATAGTGAAATTTTTTTTCATAGAATAATTATTGAATTCTTAAATTTTACAGGTTTTGCAATTTCTACACGATACCATGTCGATGATATAAACGAAGAATGAGACGATTGCAAGGCATATTCGAAAAATACAATCTGGTTTAATAGCTGTGTAATTGTTTTTTTTTTTCACACTTTTCTGGAATAAATTTTCCACAGCTACTTATGTATGTATGTATGTATGTATGTTTATAAATTAGAGTTCAAGTTTTTTGCTCATCTTTTTCAATAAACATCATAAAACGATTTTTTTGTTGATAATTCTTTGAGGATGATTTCCCAGCGCTGTTTTTTCGATGAAATGTGTAATTTGAATAAAGCAAACAAAATTTACAATTTTATGTTATTTCCAGTCATTTCTAACAGATTTACTTCTTAATATTTACCCCAAACCAATCTTATTTGAAAATATGATTTGAATAACTGACTATCTATATAATTGGCAAAGTTTGTTTATGAACAGTGGCCAGCATACGGATTTTAAGTTATTATTAGACAGTCTTTGAAACCCGGTATAGAAAATCATAATTAGGGTGATTTGCCAATAGTTGAACAGCTAAGCACATGATTTTGGTTTTTATGCTGTATTTTATTCATTTTAACCAAATTCACTCGATTTTTTTGTCGATTGCATTCATACAGGTTTAGTAAACAACATCTAAAAGTTCAAATGCTCAAAAAAGTGAAGTAAAAATTTAAAAAATCATTTAAAAGAGCTTGTCTGTGTCCAATAGTTGCACAGGCGAATTTTATGTTGTACCTAATGCTGTCCGATTTTTTCCAATGGTTGCACATTTCAAAAATCTCCTTAAGGTTCAGCCACTATGTGGTCGAAGAGGCTGATTTTTATTACGGAAGTTTATTATGAGAATTTCTAGTTCAAATGAAATCCAATGTGGAGACGGCCTCTTTTGAGGGGGGTCTTCCATATAAACCGTTCAAAGAACAATGCGAAAATTGTGACCCAAAATCGAAAAAAACACGAAGCCGCTGGTTTGAGAATCTGGAATGGCATTTATCACACGTGAAATTTCCTCAGAAACTCAAATATGACTCTGAATTTAACTGGGGCCATCTGAGTGAGGTGTTATTTGACCTTACTTGCCCAGTATAGAGCTTTTTTCTTTATATGTTCTACCAACATAAAATTTTGTGTTTTTGAAATTCCATAGAAAAAAAAGAAAAGAACTGAAAGATATTTAAATCTTTTAAAAGTGCCTATTTACAGATGAAAGGATAAAAGGACGTGATCTGTTTTGCCCCCTCTTACCCCAATGAATAAAATGTGATTTCATAAAATAATTGCTTCAGGACTTAGTTTGAAGTCTATTGATTTTTATTTAATTCATACCAATTTAATGTTTAAAAATGGGCTCAATCACGCCCATAGTTCCAGACCTTACATCTGACTTATTGAATAATCTTTTCAAAAAAGTAATTTATTTTGAAGGTTTTTTTTTTATGAAAGTGGGATTATTTGTAATGAATGTCACCTCTGTAGCATTTCATACATCTTCATGAAACATTTATTCATATTGAAAACTTTCCCAACAATTTTTCGGCTGGAAAACTGTTTTCATCAAATTAAGTTTCACGAAGTTATGACTGTTTATTTGTCTAAAAAGAGCCAAATAAAACTTCACTCAAATGTTTTGGGTCTAGCTCGACGGCAGATTTGAATTTCTGATTAAATTGCTCATGATAAGTAATTTTTCGGATTTTTCAACCTTGGACTTCGATTTTTTTTGGATTTAGTGTCGAAGTTTTCCTAATGTACAATATTTTGACAAGATTATTATCTGATCTTATTATATTTTCGGATTTTTCGATCCTGGACTTCAAGTTTTTTGGGATTTAGGGTCGAAGTTTTCCTATGGTACAATGTTTTGACAAGATTATAATCAAAAACAAGGGGTTTGCTGTTGACATGAAACACAGTACTTTAAGATTTGTCGTCTCGAAATTTGAGAACAGGGTTTATTTAGAGAAAAATCCAGTTTCTTTGCATTAAATGTTGAGTAAATAGTCGGGATAAAGAGTCCCACAAGGACAAAGCAGTTTAATTGACTATGACATTTTTCAGACATTGCAAGTTGCCCGACTTTTTAATACAAGGATGTGTTTTTCAACGAGTTAAATAATCTCAAAACTTCAATTTCAATATTTAAAGATTGATAAAATATATTTATGGAAATATGAAGTGTCATTGCATAAAGGTTGAATTATTAAAAATCAACATTGAGTGCATAGAATATGAACATTCTGAGTGGAAAACAATTAATTAAAGCACAGAAATTACTCAAATTTAATGTTAAACGTAATTATCCAACATTTAGCAAAAAAAAACATGTCATATTAAAGACAATCCGAGTTCTTTTTTCAGTTGCATTTAATCAATGAATGTGTTCAATTTTATATGGAAATTTGTATGGACGAAGAAATTTTTGCTTATAAAATCTTCCAGGAAATTTAAAAAAAGTTTAAATGAAGTTTGTCTTCGATTAGATATTGATTTTACCAATGCTCATGCATCTTTTTTGCCAACATGAGAAGAAGAAAAGTATTTCGCAAAAAAAAGTTATAACCATAACCAAAATAAAAAATCGGAATCGATTGAAAAGTATTAGTAACTTTTAGTACATTTCGGGTGATTTTGGAATGATAATTTTCATTTCCCGTACAAATCAAAACACGTTGCGCTAATTCAGGACTACTTTTTTGAGTCCTCAATATTCCAAAATTTTTATTGCTATTTTTGGCAGTATAAACAACCATGCAATGTTTTTGGAGGTATACAAATTAATAAATTTGAAATTTCCATAGATATCTTGCATCAGACTTATGTACAACAATGGGGCATGAGAAGATTGAGTCGACCAATTGTTGCACGATCTGATATATTTTCTGGTTGTGTATGGATCGTAATTTTTTTTCAAAATCATGGTGTTAAAATTGTTCAACAAACGTTTCGTAGAGAAAATTGATACGAAAAACGTTTTGTTCTGACGTAAAACCTTATTTGCCGTAGAAGGAATCTTGAGGTTTTGCTTAACAAATAGCACAAAAATAGCGCGAAAAAAACAAGAAAAATCAAAACTGTCGTTAGATGCATACATTACAACAGAAAATATCGCCAAAGCATGATTTCACCAGTAAACATTCCAATTAACATGATTCAGTTTTATTTTTGAGAAAAAGTTGAAAAACAGCTGAAATATTGATAATTGAAGTTACTCTGTGCAACAATGGGTAAAGAGACAACGATTGGCAAATCACCCTATTACGGTTTAGTTTTTCTAAAATAACATAATAAAAGCAATAATTGAACAGAATCCCGGTGCAGCTGGCCATTTAGGCTCACAATGGGTAGCACCAAAGCTACTGCTGCAAAACTAATCCTTCATCTCACCATTCAGAGCAATTCCGCATTGATTGATCTGTGCATCTTCCACGGGATGGAAACTGGTTGTAGCAATTTTGCACTTTGAGACGGTAATAAGTCTTATTGTAACGGTTGTTCCCATCGTATCGTTAAAAAAATCTAGCACTTCTGAAAATTTTCAATAAAAAATTATTTTAAAGCTGAACGTTAGCAAATAATCAGAAAACCTTACATTTTTTCAACAATTAGCGCTTGATTTTTGTTTCCACACGACAAAAGCAATCCAAACTTTTCTTCGCTTCGCTTCATGAATCATTCGCCAAGAAGCATACTCACAAACGAATTGAAGGATTGTTTTAAGAATTGAGTTAGTTACCATGAAACTATGGATAAAAAAAGAGTGATGATTGTTTGATGGTTACCGTTAGTTACTCAAAAATAACAGGTCACTGAAGAGTGAGAAAAACCCAAACAGAATATGTCCCATTCTTTGCTTAGGAATGTGTTGAATGAAGAGAAAAGCCTTTTAACGTAGGGGAAGAAATTTGTTGGCGACTATGATTAGGTCGAAGAACTATTCTGAGCGAAGATCGCCAACCTTGGTTCCAGGACGACACCGGCTTGCTAGGTCCAATCGTTGTTGCGGTACACCTTGGCCCAAACGAGACTTTGGATGCTGTAGTTCCTCGCTTTAATACCATGATTTTTGTTGAACTGATCTTCTTGGTTGGTTCTTCCTTCTTTGTGGACCTCGGAAGGTGGTCGAAGCAAATCCAGGCTGTTTCGCATTAGTCGGCCCAGCAGAAGTTCTCCAGGCGACTTCCCACTCGGTGCACTCCTGCATGGTGTTGAACGATAGCACAATAATAACGTGTCAAATGCTTCGCCTAGTGCCTCTCCCCCGGTGATTATTTTCTTGAGAGATCTTTTAAAGATGTGTACGAATCTCTCGGCAAGGCCGTTTGACTGTGGATGAAACGGTGCAGTCTTTAGGTGCATAATAGCATTTGTGTCACAAAATCGCTCAAACTGGTAGCTGGTAAATTGTGTGCCGTTATCGGACACAACCTTTTTCGGAACCCCAAATCTGTAGAAAATTCCGCGGAGCATCCGCAGAGTAGCTGTTGTGGTAATTTCCTTGGTATGAACGATTTCTGGCCACTTCGAGTAAGAGTCGACAAGTACGAAGTAGTAGTACCCGTCAACAGGACCAGCGTAATCGAGATGAAGCCTCTCCCATGGCTTTTCCGAAGTTGACCAGGATTCGAGGTCGGTTTTCCGGTCAGTTTTCGCCACACTTGCGCACTCATGGCATGCCCGAACGAGTTTGGCGATGTCTTCGTCGATGCTAGGCCAATAGACATATTGGCGAGCCACGGAGCGCATTCGCTCGATCCCCGGATGGCCTTTATGTAACTGTTGCAGCACTCGTTTTTGGTTTCCGGTCGGGATGGTTAGTCGTTCTCCATACATCACACAACCAGCGACAACAGAGAGATCTTCACGTCGCTGGAAAAACTGTTGAAGTTTTCCATCGGAGATACTTGATTGTTTCGGGGGCCATCCGGACTGAATGAACCGAATGACTTGTTGAAGAGTGTTGTCTTTTCCAGTTTCAGATTGGATGACCTTAAACGAAAGTGGGAAATTCGAAAGCGATTGATGGACAACAGTTCTTACCATGTGTTCGAGCTCAAGGCTTGCAATAACATATTCCTCTTCTGGCCGGATGTGTCGATTAATAAGCCGTGATAATATGTCGGCGTGGCCGAAGGAATCTGTTGACACATAGCGTATTTCGAAATCGTAGAGTAATATAGTCAAGGCCCATCTTTGTAGCCGGTTGGCTGTGAAGACGGGGATGCCTTGCTTGGATCCGAAGATGGAAAGGAGCGGTTTATGATCGGTTTCCAGGATGAAGCGACGACCGTAAATTATCCGGTGGAACCGTGTGACCGCGAAAATGAAAGCCAGGCCCTCCTTTTCAGTTTGGCTATAATTGCTTTCGGCCGGGGTGCGGCCACGGGAAACATGACAAATTGCCTTCACGTTGCCGTCAGGAAAGCGATGATCGATGCGGGCGCCAATGCCGACATTGGAGGCGTCGGCGGACACAATGATGTCTAGCTTCGGATTGAAATGTGTCAGAAGCAACGGTGACTGCAGAACTTCCCGAAACTTGTCGAAGGAGGTTTGGCAAGCTTTGGACCACTCGAACTTGACACCAGTTTTGAGCAGTTGGTCCATGGAGTACCGTAGGGCACGCATCTCCTTAACATATTTCCCATAATAATTCACCGCCCCCAAATAGGAGCGCAGCGACGGCACGACGTGTGGGGGTGGCATGTTGACTATGGGGGCGATTTTTGCTGGGTCAGGCCGGATACCGTTGCCATCAAGAATTTGGCCCAGGTACTTAACCTGTGGCATGTAAAACCTGCATCGATTCGGACGGTAAACCCAAATTCTTCCAACCGCTGTAGAAACGAGAAAAGGTTCGCTGGTGTTCTTCCTCGTTCCTGCCACCCACCAGAATGTTGTCGAGGTACCCGGATGTAGATGCTAGGCCTGCTGGCATTGTCTCAACCAGATGCTGAAACGCACCAGGAGCGGATCGGATGCCTGGCGAGAGCCTTGTGTACCGGAATAAGCCCTTGTGTGTGTTGATGGTGAGTAGCTGCTGGCTTGCCTCGTCCACCGGAACCTGCAGGTAAGCGTCGGATAAGTCGATATGGCTGAAAATCCGACAGCCAACCATTCTCGTAAAAATGTCATCCGGAAGAGGCAACTACCCGCCAGCTTCGGTTCGAGAACGCTGTTGAGGCCGGTTGAGAAATCCGCGCATATTCGAATTCGGCTTCCGCACGGCGACAATTGGTGCTGTCCAATCGGGAAAATCGACCTGCTTGATGATTCCCAATTTCTCGAGCCGATGGAGTTCCTCTTCGACGACACTTTCCATACTATAAGCGACCGGGCGTTTCGGTCGAAACACCGGCTTTGGATCACCCTTGAGCACTAGATGGGCTGGAGATTTGTTGCACAGGCCCATCTTGTCCGTGAAAACTCTAGGGAACCGTGTTCGCAGGGCAGCCAAGCTCTGGGATGGCTGAACTTGGACCTTGTTGCAGAGAGTGCTGATCGGATTGTCCCACAATCCAAACAAGTCAAGCCAGTCGATGCCGAAAATATCGAGGTTGACGTTAGACGGAGCGATGTAACACCGACCGCCCTTGGTGATTCCGTTGGCTGTGATCTGGCACTGGAACTGTGATACCAGATTGAGCGGCCCTCCGAACGCTGTTTTGGCACAGCAATCTGCTTGCTGGATCTTCGGACGGCCAATTTTGACCCAGGATCGGTGGGAGATGATTGAGATGTCCGATCCTGTGTCCAATTGCAACCGTAATAATACACTATTCACTTTTGCGTTTACAAATTTGCGTCCGGTGGTAAGTTGGTTCACACTCAATGTTTTTGTTGATTGATACACTTTTGTTGTTCTTCTTATGCCTCCCGGACGCAGATGACGAAACGTTCGAAGAAAAGCACTTACAATATCTTTCGCGGTGTCCGATTTTTCCACACTGTTTGCACTTGTGCTTACGGAAGCGACAATCTTTGTGATAGTGCATGCCCCCGCAAGACCAGCACGGTGTTCTTGGATGAAAATTATTGTTGTTCTTCGGGTGCTGGTTTAGCTTTTTCGGCCACTTTTTCTGGGCCAGCACTTTCACTGCTGGAGCCGTTTCCACCAAGACCGTATCTTGTCTGAGGTTCACTAGGCTGTTACACTGTTTGACAACTTGTTGTAACGTTAAGTTCACATTTTCGTTCAGTTTATTGATAAGCCTCATACGGATCTCAGTGTCAACGGTTGATTTCAAGCCACACACAAAAATAAGACACTTGAATTGTTCTTCTTGTAATTCGGTTAGCTTGAAATCAACACAAGGTTTATTCACACGGCAGGAATATGCCAAATAATCTTCACTCTCCTCTTTTGAAGTCTGCAGGCAACTGTAGCGCCTCCGGAACGAAGAGATAGACGCTCCAAACAAAGAATTCAGCTTTTCCACCGTCTCCGAGAATGAAAAGTCTCGAGCGAGCTTGGGTAGTATGAAACTGCTTTACCGCTGATGGTCGTGAGGACTCAACTTCCTCAGAAGGAGTCTTATTTTTGCTGCGTCGTCTAGCTTGGAAGCATCGCGATCAAAAAGATCGATGACGCGACGATTTAGAGGTTCCCGACTTCGCGACTCTTTTTAAACGACGGATCGACGCACAATTTAGCACGGATTCGAAAAAATACTCGTCGCCACTGTTGCGATAACTTTGTGTGGGCGTAGTAAAACACTTTTATACAGTTTAAAATTGTATTTGTATATTAAAACTGTAAGGACTACAATAAACGTGTTAACTACTCGAGATCGCAATATAAAAAGGTAAAGATGGAATGACACTTATGTTGAGCTTCCGCCCATTACCGTTGGAACCGTGACGTCTATCAGGCTGACGGCTGTCAGCGGATGAGTTGGTTGATGACGATGATGACGGGGGGGTCCCAACATTAAGTCTTTGAACTCCTTTGAAATCATACTTCAAAGCAAAAGTCTAAAATCAAGTCCTATATCTATGTAGTAGACAAAAGGTTCTTAGTTTTCAAATCAAAAATGAATTGTTTTAAAAGATCGATTTTTTGCCTTTCTTACAGAAAGGTATAGTTATCGGTCGATTTGGGAGATCCTTAATTATGGGTCTTAGATATACCTTTATAGGTACCTATCGAATCAGCTCGACGAGTTCAGACGATGTCAGTGTATTTGTGTGTGCATGTGTGATTTTTAGTAAACATTGTCCACACGTTTTTGCGAAACTGGGAAGTGCAATAAAAATGATTTTCGTCTTAAAAATTTTGTTTTTTTTCCCTCTTCAATGTATAAAAGAAAGAAAAAAAAACAAAATAGTTTGAAAAATAAATTTTCATAGTAATTATCATCAAATCTTCACTCCAAAAAACGTGCCAATTTGGCTTGCTAGCTACAACCAGCAATCACTAAAATCAAGATTATCGTATATATGACGTCATATACACGATAGGCGCGCTCGCTACACGCTACTCGCTACACGATAGGCGCGCTCCACTCCCACTCATGACGTCTTCATGACGACAAAACGAGCGGGAAGAAGGAGTAGGAAAGATTAGTAAATTTGTAATATATTTAATTTCTGTACCAGTTCAGTGTTAACTGAACCGGTTTCAAAAATTTAAGAGCTGAAGCTCTAAATTCGTATTATGATAATACGGTGTTTCATAAAGGGGTACAACCCCAAACTTGTCGTATCAAACCGATGGGTGTAGCGTTAAACACCGCATTTTTCTGCAGCGATGGCTGGCTTCGATACGTCGAATCAAGCGTGAATCTGTTAGATAATTTTGTAGTAAGTTTGAAAAAGGGCGAACGCGCCAAATGTAAACAAACCTAGCAACAAACGAACGTAACATTTCATAAAGGCGAAACTATCAGTTAGCTCGAAAAAAACGCTTTTGAAACTTCGGAACATCTAATCAAATCCTATTTAAAAAAATCGACGCTATCTATTAGCCCTACCCGGATAAAAAAAATCCCATTTTAAATAGGCGTAATTTCGCGTCCAAACGAAAATGCATCAACAAAAAGTTTCACCCAATTTAATTTTATCAACATTTTTTGTACAGACGCGTTAATTTCAAGATGTTGAATTACCTGGACTTTAAAGTATTTCTGATTTTAAACTTAATTTAAAAAAAATCGGGTCCAATAGTGAGTTTCAGAATTCAGATTAAAATCCAAAAATTCAAATGCAATCCAGCGCTAGACGATTTACAAAACAAATTTACAAAACCGACATAATTGACAAAAATGTCAAAATAGTCAATTACTACAAAAATGATATAATGGTTTAAATTTTCTTAAATAACAAAGTGGACATAATTGACAAAATTGATAAAAATTACTAAATAGACAACATTCACAAACTTTTATTATCTTTAAACAAACCTGACAAATTTCGTATTTATGGCAAAAATTTGGCAAAAATTAACCAAAATTGACCAATTTTGAATGGTTTGACAGAAATGATAACATTTACAAAATTGGCAAAACTGGATAGATAAAATGAATATAAATCATATAACTGAAAAAGTTTTCAGGATATGCAAAATTAACAGAATCAATATAGCAAAAAATTAAACAAATTTACAAAACTGACATAATTTACAAAAATTTCAAAATAGTCTTGCCTACTTTTCTTCAATATGCAACCACCCGTAGCTGTAGGCGCGCTGGTCCTATTCACACTTTGGGATGATATTTTATTAATTTTATGGTTTCCATTTTTGCGTGTAGAAGTGACAACAGCGGAGCCATCAATGTAAACAAATCAAATCCACCAGCTTTGACCGATCCATTTTGCCCATTTGATTTCATTTCTTATCAGTATTCATTTTGTAATAAACATGTTCAAAATAGTGTGCTCGTCATCTGGATCGGGGCGAAAGTAATGTATTCAGAACAGATTTGTCCGTCGAGGCAAGAGATAGTTTCCCTGGATGATCTCATGGAAGAGAGTCCCACAACATTACAGCGCGTTGCAGACTTCTCGATGCCTCAAAGGATGACGAAGTTAGGCTGCCACAGCCTGTCCACCATGGCAGTTGACTTCGTGAGTTATTTAACGGTAAGCTCTGTTGACCGGAAATTCGTTTGAAATAAAAGACTAACAAATCCCATGTCGATATTGTTTATTCCAGCGTAGGAAGTGGGGACACCTCCCGGAGAGCCGCGAGCAAGCAATATACAAAATTCTAAGGACACCAATGCGGAAAAAAATGTTCCTTTTTTCCAAACGAATTAGCTGCAAAACTTATTCGAAAAAAAGAACAATCCAACTTCGAAGTCTATTTTTATGGTTCGAGAACAGGTTGCTAATCCGCAAAAATAGTGATCGTGATCGAAATCTTAATGCTAAGGTAACAATAGTGTGCTTGGCTGAAAAAAATTAACCCGTTATGAAGCAACAACACTCTCTTCTCTGTTTTTTTTTCAGCTTTTTAACGATAACTGTGACTACTTTGGCAAACAACACGTACTTCTCAACACTTCTAAAAAAATTATAAATTCTGGCAAACCGCTCTCGTCATCTTGTGTTAAGAGCTTTGATGGAAAATTGACTAAAGTGCAGTTCACCTTATCGACGAACATACACGATCGGTAGCATGGCCTATGGTCTCAACCACCTTTATGCTTTTCTGCTGCATAGTTAATCGTCATCGACAACTAGTTCGTGCCCTACAGTCCGTTAGCAAGTCAAACGTTGTTTTGTTCTCGGGGCGAACTTGATGCCTGCCAGTGTAAAGAAGCTTTTTTGAAGAACAACGAGAGTGGTTTATTTTAAACCTACTGCAAGAAACCATAAGTTAAAAGGTTTTTCTGAAATACAAAACCCTGTTATTACGGAGAATACTGATTCAAATGTTTGGCATGTGACAAAGGATATCCTAGGCTTAAAATCAGCGTTGTGCTAAAGGTAACTCTAGGAACTCAACCAAGTCTGCGTAGGGCCGACTTATGTGACCTAACCAGAGTATTCCACTAAATTCAGCAGTTGGATTCGCGCTTCATCCAGCGTGAATGACCGCTGCAACGGATCGGATATTCAAAAGTGCATCTCGGGATAGCGCTTTGCGAATGGAAACACTAGCGTATGTGCGTTTTGTGCTTTTAAATTTCATTTTTTTTTTGCAAGACAACATCATTGACTGTTACCAAAGGCTAATGTCTGCTACATCAATTCATCAATTTTACCATGTGAACTATAATCAGTATTATTGTTTTTAAGGAAATTCAATTTGAAATCTTCGATCAATTGTGGAAGACAAAAAATGTATTACATTGAGCAATAAAAGGTGGAATATACTTAGAACATCTTCAAAACGCACAGGCTGCTGGAAGTTTAACTTAAAGAAAAAAAAACTATGCAATCTTTACCAGGATGCCATGGTAGAGCTTTCATCATATAGAGCTATGACAAAACAATTCACCAGAGAATTAAGTCATTGTCATCATGTTATCAGAACAGGCCTCTCATTTCCTGTGATTATCAGTTGATGCCTTTAATCTCTAAAACTCAAATGCTTATCAAGGAGTGTAACGTTTTGAAATTAATACAATCAATCCTTTAGTCAGCCCACAAATGCTTTCTTGATCTTAAAATGTCAAGCCCCATGCAGACATGGCTTGGTTGAACAGTTTACTTTCAATCATAATTTTTTTTAACTTGTAATGCGCGATGTTATTATTTATGTGACGTTATATCACCGCTACACAGACTCTATGTTAGAATCATGGATACTCTTTTCTCGCTGTCTTCACTCCATAGGTCCAGAGCAAATGTTGATTATTTGAAACACATGGTTGGAAACCTTTTTTGCCTTTCTTTCAGAAAGGTATAGTTATCGGTCGATTTGGGAGATCATTAATTATGGGTCTTAGATATACCTTTATAGGTACCTATCGAATCAGCTCGACGAGTTCAGACGATGTCAGTGTATTTGTATGTATTGGTGTGATTTTTTATAAACTTTGTCACTACGTTTTTGCGAAACTGGGAAGTACAATAAAAATGATTTTTGTCTTAAAAAATTTGATTTTTTTCCCTCTTCAATGTATAAAAGAAAGAAAAAAAAAACAAAAAAGTTTGAAAAATAAATTTTCATAGTAATAATCATCAAATCATCACACCAAAAAACGTGTCAATTTAGCTGGCTGGCCACAACAAGCAATCACTAAAATCAAGATTATCGTATATATGACGTCAAATTATATGTGACGTCATAGATACGCGCTTGCTATCGAAAAGTATGGACCTGTCGATGTGTGAAAGGGGGAACAGACAGGCTTCACTCCCTCTCAGGTTTGATGTCATGGTGACAGAAACCGTATGGGAGGAAGACGCCAGTTCATATTTTCCCGGCCAATGATTGAATTTTTTTCATTTTAATGGTTCAGTTTACACCGAACCATTTCAAAAATTTCGGAACCGAAGCTCCGAATTATAAATTATAAAATGGTTTTTTATATTGTAATCTGTAATTAAAAAATCATGTTTCTAATTGATTTTGAATATATATTTAACTGATCATTGGACTCTATGTTAGAATCATTGATACTCTGTTCTTGCTGTCTTCACTACAACGTTTGATCCCAGAGCAAACGTTAAATTATTTGAAATTCATGGTTAGATACCTTTTTTTACATTGTAATCTTCAATTTTATATTCATGTTCTTGATCGATTTGAAAATATATTTTACCGATCATTGGACTCTGTGTTAGAATCATTGATACTCTATTATCGCTGTCTTCACTCCATAGGTTACCCAGAGAAATCGTTGAATTCTTTGAAACATATGGCTGGGGACCTTTTTTTTATATTGTAATCTGTAATTAAAAAATCATGTTTCTAATTGATTTTGAATATATATTTAACTGATCATTGGACTCTATGTTAGAATCATTGATACTCTGTTCTTGCTCTCTTCACTACAACGTTTGATCCCAGAGCAAACGTTGAATTATTTGAAACACATGGTTAGATACCTTTTTTTACATTGTAATCTTCAATTTTATATTCATGTTCTTGATCGATTTGAAAATATATTTTACCGATCATTGGACTCTGTGTTAGAATCATTGATACTGTATTATCGCTGTCTTCACTCCATAGGTTACCCAGAGAAATCGTTGTCCAATGTAATTAAAAAATCATGTTTCTAATTGATTTTGAATATATATTTAACTGATCATTGGACTCTATGTTAGAATCATTGATACTCTGTTCTTGCTGTCTTCACTACAACGTTTGATCCCAGAGCAAACGTTGAATTATTTGAAATTCATGGTTAGATACCTTTTTTTACATTGTAATCTTCAATTTTATATTCATGTTCTTGATCGATTTGAAGATATATTTTACCGATCATTGGACTCTGTGTTAGAATCATTCATACTCTATTATCGCTGTCTTCACTCCATAGGTTACCCAGAGAAATCAGAATTCTTTGAAACATATGGCTGGGGACCTTTTTTTTATATTGTAATCTGTAATTAAAAAATCATGTTTCTAATTGATTTTGAATATATATTTAACTGATCATAGGACTCTGTGTTAGAATCATTGATACTCCGTTCTTTCTGTGTACACTCCATAGGTTATCCAAAGCGAACGAAAAATTAACTCGCTATGTGCTTTCAGTTCAACAACACAAAGGAGGAAAATGATAACTCAAGTTTAAGTTCTTAGAATCGAACAACGTTTTGAATGTTGGTCAAACTTAATTTTGGGTACTAAAAAAGGAGCGTGTGAGAAGTGGGTTTTTGTTTGGCATTTTATGTCTAGAAAAAAATATTTTCAACCGCTTTTTCGTTGAAAGGTGAGTGAATACGATTACAATTCCAAAATTCGAGTGGAAAGAGTAATTTTTTGGAAAATATAAAGTAGTGAGAATAATATTCACGGTTGATAATACACAGTGGGACAAGTGCGAATAATACAGGAGGTAAGTGCAAACGCATATTTTAGCTATGAAACATCGACCTTGCAAAAATTTATTTCTTGTAAACGGGGCTTCGATTGTCCCCTGTCATCAGGGGTGGAGGAGGGCGCTGTTAGAAACTGGTCAAGTGAAAATTATGTTTACAGCGACTTTTAATTTCAACTCCTATGTGGAGTTGATTTGTATCATTTTCAATTTCAATTTTCTCATAACATAGCGGGTTCTTGACGACAAACTCTTTATTGAAACAATCCTAACATTCGGAAGTAAATGAAAATCTTTAATTCTTTTTCAATCAACCAATATATTTATTCTTGAAATTTGTTCTGACTAATTTTTTAATTTGTTTTATCATGATTGTTTGGAGCTATCTGTTTTTATGTTCCGACATCAAATATTCAAATTAAAAGCCAACTATGTTGTTTTTTAAAATTTTCAAAAAGCCAACAAAACGAGGCGAAACAAAAAGAGGTGTGGAAGTAATTCTTCTAGAAAACAATGTGTGTTTGAAGATTCAGAATTTAGATTCAGTACATATGTTGATTCAAAATTAGATTAATATTTATGATTGATATACAGAATTGTAATTCTGAATTTAGATCTAGATTTCACACAAGCTTAGATGCATGGATAGATGGATAGATTCAGAATAATGTCGATTTTGTTTTCTGGAAATGTTTGCTTATTTTATTTTATTAACAGTGGATTGTAGCCTTTCTTACAGTCTATAAGTTATATTTGGATACACATGATACAAAGTAATAATATAATGATAGATTTATAAATTCTGAGTAATGATTTAAGTATTTCGAACGTAGTAAATCCTAAATGAATTTAAGAAATTAGGATTCAAATTTTTTTATAGGACAAACTATTTTTTAAATAATTATAATTTTCACTTAAATAATAACATAATTGTAAACAAATTGAAAAATTTTGAATGATTGAATTCTGGAATATCTTGTATTATCCCGTTTCTATGACATTATGATCTTATATCTTTAAAGTAGAAGAGCCCTAAAAATGAAGAGTATATTTGAATAATATTGTAAAATATTTTTCAAAAATGTTGCGAAAAAGATACGATTCCGAATAACGGATGTTTATAGCGACTATTAATTTCAACTCCTATGTGGAGTCGATGTGTATCATTTTCAATTTCAATTTTCTCGTAACAAAGCGGGTCCTTGACGATAAACTCTGTATTGTAATCCCAACATTCGGAAGTAAGGGAAAATCTTTAATTCTTTTACAATCAACTAATATATTTATTCTTTGAATTTGTACTGACGAATATTTTGATTCTTTTTATCATGATTGTTAGGAGCTATTTGTTTTATATTCCAACCTTAAATATCGGAAGTGCTGATTAGCTGAGTGATAAACTCTTCATTTAAAAAAGACATTAAATATCTAAATAAAAAGCTGACTATTTTGTTTTTTATAATTTTCAAAAGCCAAAAAATGAGGCGAAACAAAAGGAGGTGATGAAGTAATTCTTCTTGAAAACAATGTGTGTTTGCAGATACAGAATTTGGATTCAGTACATTGATTCATAATTAGATTAATATTTATGATTTTTATACAGAATTGAAATTCTGAATTTAGATCTAGATTTAACACAAACTTAGATTCAGATTTCAGATTCATTGAAATTTAGGTTCGGGATTGAGAACATCGATTTAGGTTCATAATTTAGTATTAGAATTTAAATTGAAAATTCTATTTCAGAACTCAGATTCAGATTCATAATCCAGATTCAGAATAATGTCGATTTTGTTTTCTGGAAATGTTTGCTTATTTTAACACTTTGAAACGGATCCAGAATCCAAACACAGAATTCATATTCAGAATAAAACTCACTATTCATACATATTTACTATTCAGATTTGGAGTTAAAAATTCTGCATCTAAATAAAATTCAAATCAGATGCAGACTGACAATCCAGAATCACAGTTTAAATTCAAAAATCATCATTTTGTCCCATATTCAAATGCATGATTCAAATTCCGATTTTAGATTTGAAATTCATATTCATGAATTCAATTTCAGGTTTTAATGAATATAATATATATTAATAAATTTCAGGTTCTAGATTCAGAGTGTTCATTTTCTCAAACTAAGACATCCTAATCAGATTTAGAATAAGAATCTAAATTTATGAATGATATATTACAAGGTCATGAGTATTTCAGACTACAGATTCTGTTTTCATTCCTTTTTGTCCAATAGAATTCCAATTCCAATTTGTCTAATTCAAGTGATTGGTTTCGATTTCTAAATCTAATAAGATTCATTGGAAATTTCAATACGCGTGTTTAATTACAAGTAAAGAAGCTTTCGCTTGAGGGAATAGAGAAGCTACTTTGTACGGCTCGCAAGTCCAAATCTAACTTTGCAGTCCGGATTTATAATGTTTCGGACAGATATCATGCTCGCGTAAGTCGGCAATGTTGCGGGCAGTAAACTGATAATGTACAGTGATCACTTACGCAATATGTTGTCTTATTATGAGTACACATGTGAATGGTATATTACGTCGGGGTGAATGATGCACGTTTACTCCTGTGCTAACTGTATGAACGTAGCCTGTCACTATTACTCCTTCCCTTAGTCTGTGCGAACTATGCTTCCGGTGGTTGGTGGCAACAGTATCAGCTGAGGCTGTGTTTTGGGGCCGATGACCTCGCAGTCAGATTGTTTTGTTGTGGGGTCAGCTGAATTTTATTTTCAATCTTTGTCAAGCCTTTATTCTTAGCTACTCAAAATTCAGTCTGGCAACCGAACTCAATATAAATTTGGTTTTCTAATGTATTGCATAAAGAGCGGTGGAAAGTATGACCCTCCCGAAAACTTCTAAACTGATCAAATGAAATTATTTAAGAAGTTGATTTTGTTTCCAAAATAGCTAGCCAAAACTTGTAAGTAATTATTTGGTGTCAGAGGGATGAAAGTGCATTCGAGCCTTCATTACAAGCGAATCAGGATTCAGTGGTAATATTTTATGAGCTGAATAATATTGAAATAATTCCATTTTTTACGTGTGGCTTCAACAATATGTAACCATTATATCTTGTGTGAGCTCTCATTAAGTCGTATGAAACAAAATGTAAACAAAAAGTTTTATAACGATATAATACAAAAACTGATATTAACTAGGCGCACTCATTCACATTTTGAATATTTGTAACCTGGACAACATATTCTATATGTAAAATACAAATCTTAAAGTTCTTTTGATAACTGTTGAAGCAGTTTTTTTTATGAATTTTCAAGAAGTTTCATACGACGTAATGGAAGCTCAGGCGAGATATGCATGAACACTATTGTATATTGTTGTTTTGAAACAACATTCTCGCGTGAGCTTTCATCATGAAACGTGAGCTTTCATCATGAAACGCTTATAAATTTTGAGGAGTATATTTGAAACCTCAATTTTATTCATTCACCTACAACCCTTTATGAAAATTTAATTTTTCGAATAAAAATTATGTTCATCTGATTCTGGCGCCTCAATTGGTTTCTATTTTAAAATAGTATTGTAAAAAAAAAATTTTGTTTTGTTTTGATTATAGTCGTTTTAACATCTTTATGGCATTCGAGACTTATTTCAACGATGCAGTTGGCGGAAAGTCATTGAAAAGCTTATCCGGTACAACTCTGATCGATGTTTACTCTTGGGCTTGAACACACGGACATCGGCTCAGGAAGCAACTGATATGCCAACTGAGCTATGTATATCATAAGCCATGAACAAATTCTATTGACATTATCGATTGATATCTAATATTTGGTTAAAATAAGACCTTCAGAGCCAAAGGGGTGTAAATTTCGAAATTATTTTTTTAAATTTTGTTCCGATCAACAATCAACAAATTACGAATGCTTTATTTTTGATTATTTAATTAAATTTATTTAAAGTTATGATTGAATTTTTATGAACAAATTAAAATTGGAAACTTTTACAAATTTTTGATTTCAGCTTTAAAACATGTCTCGCACCAAAAAATATTCGTCGCAATACAAAGCGGACAAACGTCGTTTACACGATAAGCAAAAGAAAATTAAAAAACTCGCTTCCGTTATACATGATCAAAGAATGAAACCAGATGTCAGTTTTTCTAATAAACCAAACGCAACAATTTTGAAAGATATACAAACAAATCAAAATTGTTACAGTGAAGAATATCGACAGAGAGAAACCTTGAATCATACAGAAGCAATTGATGATGATGCTTATCCTATTGTAAACGATGATCAATCATATAAAGATCAAGAACAACAAAGAAACCAGTTTCTACTTCAGAGGAAAAGAAAAGATATTGAAATATCTTCGATCAATCGAGAAAAAAATGCTAAAAGGATGCGAAAAATAAGAGCAGATATGAACTATTACGAAAATGAAAAAAAAATGAACAGATTTCGTATGCGTAAGACAAGGAATGAAAACATGGAATACTATGCAAGAGAGAAGAATAACATTTTATGTAGATTAGCAGAAAAACGTTTAACAAACATAAACGTCCAAGCTGCGTCGAATCATTCAAATTTCTTGAATATGCGTTTACAAAGAAGCAATGAATCGTATCATGATAATGAAATTGCACGCAACAGATTATTACGACGGGAGCAAAGAATGAATGAATTCATAGCTCATCGAGACAGATACTACAACCTTCTAATTCGTTCGAATGATATTCGATCGAAATCAATAAGGGAATTCATTGAGAATAGAAAGCAGATGCCCAGTTATGTATGCGCAAGCTGCGAGGGTTCATTTTTCTTTAAGAGTGTTCAAAAAATTTCTCAACAGATAATTGATAAAATTATGAAAAACGAAAACATTCAAAATACTTGCGATTCACGCACTTTGAATTATTATTTTCAAAATTCTTGTAATTATCTTTGCAAAACTTGCATTAAATATGTAAGAGAACGTAAAATTCCTAAGCTTGCTACAAGTTGGGGCTTAAAATTACCGCCGGTTCCTGAATGCATTACAAGACTTAATGATATTGAAGAAAGAATAGTTTCTCCTTATGTTGCTTTCCAAAAGGTTGTTCTCATGTCAAAACGTGCTTGTAATCCACAGCTTGGAATGAAAGGGAGTGCAATTCATGTGCCTAGTAGTGTGCCCCTTATGGTTTCGTCTTTGCCAAGACAACTAAATAATCTTGATGTTATTCCTATACCGGTGGAGTTCAAACGACATATGGGTCACTCTTCCACATATATTAGTGGATTGGTCCGTGCGTCATATGTATCAGAAGCTCTTGATTATTTGAAAAATACTGAATTATACAAAAAACATGACATACAAGTTTCTTCTCATGATATGAGAATTTTCACGGAAGAAATCAATCGGAACAATGTCATAAATTTAGATGACAGTGAAAATCAAGTTGCTAAAAGCGACGAAGGTAATATTAGGGATAATCAACCCTGTTCTGGATTAGAACAAGAAGTGAATTCTAATTTACAATTAGACGGTTTAGAGGTCGATGATGAATTTTATGAACATTTGGTAGATGATGATGATGAATGTTTACTTTTCGACTTCAATCAACAAACGGCACAACATGCCACTATTGTTATGGCTCCAGGACAAAATCACTGGCCTGTTTCAGTTCACATTCAACCAGATGTTGAATGTTTTTGTTTTCCAAAAATTTTCGCTGGAAAAAAAAGGCAAATACTTAACAAAAATATTACAAGATCTGATTTAATTAAATGGGAAGTTCGCTGCCACACAGTAAAAATTTCGGCATTCAGAATTTTATATTTGGCCAAAATCAAATTAGAATCAGAAGTTCTTAGTTCAACTACACTTACACTAAAAAAGAAATCTAATGCTAAAGGTGTTACAGTTGAGGAAGCATTGAATCCCCAGTTTATTACAGAGCTTAGGCAGCATAATGATGGGTTGAATTTTTTAAAGCACATCAGATGTTCTCCAAGTTTTTGGAGCTCGAAGAAAAAGAATCTCTTTGCGATGTTGCGGCAGTGCGGAAAACCTATGTTTTTCTTAACCGTGTCTGCAGTTGAAAATAAATGGCCTGAATTGATACAAGGTTTGGTATTGAAGACTACAGGGAAACAAATTTCGTTATTGCAAGCTCTTAACCTTCCGGAACAACAAAAACACGATCTTATCAAAGAAAATCCTGTTTACTCAGCATTGTACTATGATTTTAAAATTACTGAGCTAATAAAACTAATGAAACAAAGCTCAGGCCCATTCCAACCGTATAAAATAACAGACTTTTACCGAAGGCGCGAATTTCAAATGAGGGGATCTCCCCACGATCATATGTTACTGTTCATTGAAGATGCACCTTGTCTAGATTTAAATGATGAAGATAGTATAAAAGCTTTTGAAAAATTTGCAGATACATTTATCACATGTCAGTATGACGCTGATAATCCACTTTGTAAATATTTGCGTCACAAGCACACTGATACATGTTCAAAAGGACGAAGTAATAAAAACACATGTAGATTTAATTTTCCAAAATTTGTTCTATCAGAAACTAAAATTTTAAAACCATTGCCCAAGAACGAAATTACTGCAGCGGTTAAGAGAAATCTACAGAAAATAAAAGAAACGATGGAAGTTCTATATTCAAGTAAAGAAAGATCCAATCTTAGTTTTGAAGAAATTTTAGAAAGCTTAGATTTGACAAAAGATGATTACATTAACGCTTTAAGAGCTTCTATAAGTAAAGTTACAATATTTTACAAACGCAGGAGTTGTGAAGTTGATATCAATTCTTATAATCCAATAATATTGAATTTAATGGAATCAAATACAGATTTGCAGCTTATTCTAGATGAATACGGCGTTGCAGCATACATTGTTGATTACATAGCTAAGTCTGAATCAGGACTCTCGAAGCAATTGAAAGAACTGCAAAATGAATTAGATAAAAGAAATACTACTTATCTTGAAAAGTTAAGGACAATTGCTAACAAATTTATCAATTCGAATCTAATGAGTGTCAGCGAAGCTATTTATCACTGTTTAAGTATTCCTTTGTCCCATTTCAGTCGAACTCATATATATATCAGCACCTGTAAATCTGAAGATAGAGTAGTTTTTCTTAAATCAGAAAAACAATTAAGATCAATGTGCAAAGATAGTACTGATATCGCTGGTAAAGATATCATAACATATTATGCGGAACGGGTAGATTTACAGAACATTTGTTTAGCTGAGTACGCTGCATTTTATTTTAAAACTAAAGGAAAAAGACGTCCTGATAAGAACAGGTCAGAGATTTCTGACGAAGAAGAGGACATTGAAGAAACAGAAGTAGATAGAGAAAATCCTAATCATAAGAGAAGAAAAATAGCTCGGATTCTAAGATATAATCGATACAAAATCGAACAAGATCCCGACAATTATTATCGAGAGCAACTACTTCTATTCTATCCTTGGAGAAATGAAATCAATGAAATTGAAACAGTAAACTGGTTGGAAGTGTATAATAATAACCTAGATGTTATTACTAGAAATCGTTCTAAATTTCAAATACTGTCAGATGATGTAATAGACAAAGCAATAGAAGCCGCAATTGATAATAGAGCAGAATTAGAAAACGAAGAAATTTCCGAATTCGAACAAAATCAGTTGTCTAAAGATCATGAAATTGATATTCTTATACAAGGGGGTATTGATAGACCGAAAACGTTTACTCCATTTGTGTATTCGGCTCCTCCGAAAGTAAACAAACGTGATCTTCTTGAAAATCTAAGGAAGCTGAATAACAGACAAAGAGAAATTGTAATTCATATTTACAAATGTTTTAAACTGAACAAGTTACCTTTTAAAATTTTTATCTCCGGCTCAGCAGGTGTTGGAAAAAGTTTAGTTATATCAACAATATATCAATTGATTACATATTTTCTAGAGTACTGTGTTGAAACCTCAGTTTGGCAATCATCAGATTCTGTCAAAGTGTTATTAAGCGCGTTTTCTGGTAAAGCTGCCTTTTTAATTGGAGGGAATACTTTACACTCAGCCTTTGCCTTACCTTTGACTGAAACTAGAAACATTCCAGATTTACCTATGGACGTCGCAAATAATTTACGTCAACAGTTGTTACATTGTAAATTGATAGTTATAGATGAAATATCAATGGTTGGAAGTACCATTTTTAGTCGTATAGATACAAGATTGCGCCAAATTACAGGAGTTGATGAAAGTTTTGGTGGTTTATCTGTAATAACCGTAGGAGATTTCCGACAACTTCCGCCGGTCAAAGATAGATTCATTTTTAACCCTCCCAGAGATTGTTTGGTGACGTTGGATCTTTCCCCTTTATGGGCGGATTTTGAATTTTATGAATTAACTGAGGTCATGAGGCAGAAAGACGACTTAGACTTTGTTAATGCGTTAAATAATTTTGCCCAGGGAACTATGAATGCAGCAGATATCAACGTTTTTAAAAGTAGAGAAGTCGCTGAAAATGAAGTACCTAGTGACGCTATAAGGTTGTACTATACGAATTTGGATGTTGACAGATATAATGCCATAAAAATTGCAGAGTCTAAGGAAACCGAAATTTTAAGTTTGGCTGAAGATAAATTGACAGGCAATTTGAAAGAAGAACAAATTTTAAAGAAACTTGATATTTGGAAGGCTAAAACTACCAGAGATTGTGGAGGGTATCCATATTCTATACAATTCAAAAAAGGTATCAAGTACATGGTAACTGCAAATCTAGATGTATCGGATGGTATCGTAAACGGCGCAACTGGAGTTTTGGAATTTGTTTTTTGCAATCCACAGTCAAATAAACCTATCATAGTGTATCTTAATTTTGACAGTAAGAAAGTTGGCAGAAACGCTCGACTTAAATTTCATGAATTTACAGAAAATTTGAATCTTAACAAAAACTGGACGCCTATTGAAAGACAAAGATATAGTTTGACTAATCATTTTCAACGTGACTATCAAATTACTCGAAATCAATTCCCATTAGTTCCCTGTGAAGCGCTTACAATTCATAAAAGTCAGGGACAAACATATTCAAAAGTATGCGTTGATTTACGCAAGAAAGGGAACTCGACTCGTCAGTTAATTTATGTTGCCTTGAGTCGTGTTTCGAAATTATCTGGCCTTTATATATTAGGAAATTTTCCGGGAAATATGGCCGACAATCCTACTATCAGAGCTTGTTTGAAAGAAACGGAAAGATTGAAGACGTATAGACAATTAACTTTATCTTTTAATAATTTAACAACTCACACAGGATTGGTTATTGCTTATCAGAATTCTAGATCTTTAAGAGAAAATTTGAAGTATATCAACGCGGATGCATGGTATTCGAGATGTGACATAATTGTATTTTCTGAAACGGGTATCCTGACAAACGATGAAGTAAATATACCCAATTTTAATATTGTTTACCGATCAGATAGACAAACACTTCCATTTTTTGTTAAGAGTGGCATTGCAAAAGGTATAATATGCTATGCGAAAATTGGTTTAATAATTTCAGTAGAAAGTCATAAGACGGTTTTTAAAGCCAATAACCTCAATAAATATGTTGGCCACACCGACTTAGTGATTCTAAAACATAGACATATTTCGCTTCTTACAGGCTATAAATCACCTAAAATTAATTGTAATGAATTTATATCTGTATTCAATTCAATTCACAATGATTATAATGACCCAACCATATTGATAGGAGATTTCAATTTCAATCTCAACAGTACATGTGACGAAACAAAAAAAATTGTTAAATACCTGAATAGAAAGAATCTTTTTGATAAGTTAGTTTGTAACGAGCCTACAACAGATTTTGGTTCAAGATTAGATATTGTGTTTTCTAACATAAGAAATATTTCAACTGGTGTATATGAGTCTTATTTTTCTGACCACAAACCAGTCTTTGCAATAATTCGTGAAACAGTATTGGAATTAGAATCCGCTGAATTTCTAGAAAGTGTGTATTTTGATAATTCTTCATCAAATTTAGTTAATGACAACATTCACAATGAACTTTTCAATGACCCTCCAGAAGATTTTTTTAATGATGCTGATATTTTGAATGAAAATTCAACAACACATATACTTGAAAACGAAGAATGGTCTAACGCTGAACTTTTTAGAAATTTGAATGATGCGTTATTAGATATTTTGGTTACTTCAATTGATTTTAATGTAGATACAGAATACCGCATTATGTCATTGTTAGAAAATTATTCTGAATCCCTTGATCTTGCTTATACGCATTTGAACGTTTGCCCAATTCAGATTTTTGATCGTTTACGTGATCTTGACAGGATGGCAAACGAACAGTATTTTCAAGAATTTGTTGAAATTGAAATCCCGAGAGATGGAAATTGTCAGTTCCATTCGATTTCATATTCTTTGATTGGAAATACAATATTGTCAAATGTTCTCCGAACGTTCGCATTCAGAAGTGTTTTACAAAATAAGTCCTATTTTGAAGGTAGAGAAAATTTACTTGAATCGGGATCATTTTTCAATCTTCTTTGTGTTTCATGCGAAGACAGTGCCTGGGGTAATGCGGATACTTTATACGCATTAAGCATTATTTTAAAACGAAGTATTTTTGTTGTTATCAAAGGAACCCCAGTTAATTGTTTAGAAATCAGACCACCAGTCGTATCATTGACTCCAATTGTTATGATTTACGGATCATCACATTATAATGTACTTCTTCCTAAAAAACTTCATTCTAAATATGAGTTTCCGAATACAAGTGTAATTAATGTAAGAGAAAGTGAACTGTTCTTGTAATTTTTGTTTTTTATTCCTTAGTATCTGTGTATTGTGGCGAAATTCAAACAGTCAGCGATGGTTTGTCTAAATTCTCACGGATGATAATGATAATGATGATGATAATGATAGTTATAATCTTTAAGATTGTTGAATTTTCAGTGGCCTTTTGTCACCTTGAAACTAATTAAGAGAAGTCTACATATATTTGAGCAATGCGCGGTATTTACATAAATTGTTTCATATCCGAGATATTTCTTATTACAATTGTCGCTGTAAATGTATATGATTTGTTAAAAAAAACCAATTATTCTTTTCAAAAATATTACTCGAACCGCTCAAATATGTGTAGGGGAATGAGGTGGGAACATTATCATCATCATTATCATTATGATTTTATTATTCAAATCTCATACTCGCAATTGATCCGATTGATTTTGAAAGAAGAGAGAATAATAACTGGTTGAAGCGAGATAACAATCTCAATTGTTTTGCATTGCACAGTGTGGCTGGACACTTGGACATCCACTAAGGCGTGGCTTGACACCCGCCTTGAACAAGCACAGTGCGACGAGACATCCACTGTTTAAAGCGAGATAACATTCTCAATTGTTTTGCATTGCACAGTGTGGCTGGACACTTGGACAGCCACTAAGGCGTGGCGAGACACCCGCCTTGAACAAGCACAGTGCGACGAGACATCCACTGTTTAAAGCGAGATAACATTCTCAATTGTTTTGCATTGCACAGTGTGGCTGGACACTTGGACATCCACTGAGGCGTGGCCAGACACCCGCCTTGAACAAGCACAGTGCAACGAGACATCCACTGTTTAAAGCGAGATAACATTCTCAATTGTTTTGCATTGCACAGTGTGGCTGGACACTTGGACATCCACTAAGTAAGGCGTGGCCAGACACCCGCCTTGAACAAGCACAGTGCGACGAGACATCCACTGTTTAAAGCGAGATAACATTCTCAATTGTTTTGCATTGCACAGTGTGGCTGGACACTTGGACAGCCACTAAGGCGTGGCGAGACACCCGCCTTGAACAAGCACAGTGCGACGAGACATCCACTGTTTAAAGCGAGATAACATTCTCAATTGTTTTGCATTGCACAGTGTGGCTGGACACTTGGACATCCACTGAGGCGTGGCCAGACACCCGCCTTGAACAAGCACAGTGCGACGAGACATCCACTGTTTAAAGCGAGATAACATTCTCAATTGTTTTGCATTGCACAGTGTGGCTGGACACTTGGACATCCACTGAGGCGTGGCCAGACACCCGCCTTGAACAAGCACAGTGCAACGAGACATCCACTGTTTAAAGCGAGATAACATTCTCAATTGTTTTGCATTGCACAGTGTGGCTGGACACTTGGACATCCACTAAGTAAGGCGTGGCCAGACACCCGCCTTGAACAAGCACAGTGCGACGAGACATCCACTGTTTAAAGCGAGATAACATTCTCAATTGTTTTGCATTGCACAGTGTGGCTGGACACTTGGACAGCCACTAAGGCGTGGCGAGACACCCGCCTTGAACAAGCACAGTGCGACGAGACATCCACTGTTTAAAGCGAGATAACATTCTCAATTGTTTTGCATTGCACAGTGTGGCTGGACACTTGGACATCCACTAAGTAAGGCGTGGCCAGACACCCGCCTTGAACAAGCACAGTGCGACGAGACATCCACTGTTTAAAGCGAGATAACATTCTCAATTGTTTTGCATTGCACAGTGTGGCTGGACACTTGGACATCCACTGAGGCGTGGCCAGACACCCGCCTTGAACAAGCAAAGTGCAACGAGACATCCACTGTTTAAAGCGAGATAACATTCTCAATTGTTTTGCACTGCACAGTGTGGCTGGACACTTGGACATCCACTAAGTAAGGCGTGGCCAGACACCCGCCTTGAACAAGCACAGTGCGACGAGACATCCACTGTTTAAAGCGAGATAACATTCTCAATTGTTTTGCATTGCACAGTGTGGCTGGACACTTGGACATCCACTGAGGCGTGGCCAGACACCCGCCTTGAACAAGCACAGTGCAACGAGACATCCACTGTTTAAAGCGAGATAACATTCTCAATTGTTTTGCACTGCACAGTGTGGCTGGACACTTGGACATCCACTAAGTAAGGCGTGGCCAGACACCCGCCTTGAACAAGCACAGTGCGACGAGACATCCACTGTTTAAAGCGAGATAACATTCTCAATTGTTTTGCATTGCACAGTGTGGCTGGACACTTGGACAGCCACTAAGGCGTGGCGAGACACCCGCCTTGAACAAGCACAGTGCGACGAGACATCCACTGTTTAAAGCGAGATAACATTCTCAATTGTTTTGCATTGCACAGTGTGGCTGGACACTTGGACATCCACTGAGGCGTGGCCAGACACCCGCCTTGAACAAGCAAAGTGCAACGAGACATCCACTGTTTAAAGCGAGATAACATTCTCAATTGTTTTGCACTGCACAGTGTGGCTGGACACTTGGACATCCACTAAGTAAGGCGTGGCCAGACACCCGCCTTGAACAAGCACAGTGCGACGAGACATCCACTGTTTAAAGCGAGATAACATTCTCAATTGTTTTGCATTGCACAGTGTGGCTGGACACTTGGACAGCCACTAAGGCGTGGCGAGACACCCGCCTAGAACAAGCACAGTGCGACGAGACATCCACTGTTTAAAGCGAGATAACATTCTCAATTGTTTTGCATTGCACAGTGTGGCTGGACACTTGGACAGCCACTAAGGCGTGACGAGACACCCGCCTTGAACAAGCACAGTGCGACGAGACATCCACTGTTTAGAGCGAGATAACATTCTCAATTGTTTTGCATTGCACAGTGTGGCTGGACACTTGGACATCCACTAAGGCGTGGCCAGACACCCGCCTTGAACAAGCACAGTGCAACGAGACATCCACTGTTTAAAGCGAGATAACATTCTCAATTGTTTTGCACTGCACAGTGTGGCTGGACACTTGGACATCCACTAAGTAAGGCCTGGCCAGACACCCGCCTTGAACAAGCGCAGTGCGACGAGACATCCACTGTTTAAAGCGAGATAACATTCTCAATTGTTTTGCATTGCACAGTGTGGCTGGACACTTGGACAGCCACTAAGGCGTGGCGAGACACCCGCCTTGAACAAGCACAGTGCGACGAGACATCCACTGTTTAAAGCGAGATAACATTCTCAATTGTTTTGCATTGCACAGTGTGGCTGGACACTTGGACAGCCACTAAGGCGTGGCGAGACACCCGCCTTGAACAAGCACAGTGCGACGAGACATCCACTGTTTAAAGCGAGATAACATTCTCAATTGTTTTGCATTGCACAGTGTGGCTGGACACTTGGACAGCCGCTAAGGCGTGGCGAGACACCCGCCTTGAACAAGCACAGTGCGACGAGACATCCACTGTTTAAAGCGAGATAACATTCTCAATTGTTTTGCATTGCAAAGTGTGGCTGGACACTTGGACAGCCACTAAGGCGTGGCGAGACACCCGCCTTGAACAAGCACAGTGCGACGAGACATCCACTGTTTAAAGCGAGATAACATTCTCAATTGTTTTGCATTGCACAGTGTGGCTGGACACTTGGACAGCCACTAAGGCGTGGCGAGACACCCGCCTAGAACAAGCACAGTGCGACGAGACATCCACTGTTTAAAGCGAGATAACATTCTCAATTGTTTTGCACTGCACAGTGTGGCTGGACACTTGGACATCCACTAAGTAAGGCGTGGCCAGACACCCGCCTTGAACAAGCACAGTGCGACGAGACATCCACTGTTTAAAGCGAGATAACATTCTCAATTGTTTTGCACTGCACAGTGTGGCTGGACACTTGGACATCCACTAAGTAAGGCGTGGCCATACACCCGCCTTGAACAAGCACAGTGCGATGAGACATCCACTGTTTAAAGCGAGATAACATTCTCAATACTTTTGCATTGCACAGTGTGGCTGGACACTTGGACAGCCACTAAGGCGTGGCGAGACACCCGCCTTGAACAAGCACAGTGCGACGAGACATCCACTGTTTAAAGCGAGATAACATTCTCAATTGTTTTGCATTGCACAGTGTGGCTGGACACTTGGACAGCCACTAAGGCGTGGCGAGACACCCGCCTTGAACAAGCACAGTGCGACGAGACATCCACTGTTTAAAGCGAGATAACATTCTCAATTGTTTTGCATTGCACAGTGTGGCTGGACACTTGGACAGCCACTAAGGCGTGGCGAGACACCCGCCTTGAACAAGCACAGTGCGACGAGACATCCACTGTTTAAAGCGAGATAACATTCTCAATTGTTTTGCATTGCACAGTGTGGCTGGACACTTGGACATCCACTAAGGCGTGGCTTGACACCCGCCTTGAACAAGCACAGTGCGACGAGACATCCACTGTTTAAAGCGAGATAACATTCTCAATTGTTTTGCACTGCACAGTGTGGCTGGACACTTGGACATCCACTAAGTAAGGCGTGGCCAGACACCCGCCTTGAACAAGCACAGTGCGATGAGACATCCACTGTTTAAAGCGAGATAACATTCTCAATTGTTTTGCATTGCACAGTGTGGCTGGACACTTGGACAGCCACTAAGGCGTGGCGAGACACCCGCCTTGAACAAGCACAGTGCGACGAGACATCCACTGTTTAAAGCGAGATAACATTCTCAATTGTTTTGCACTGCACAGTGTGGCTGGACACTTGGACATCCACTAAGTAAGGCGTGGCCAGACACCCGCCTTGAACAAGCACAGTGCGATGAGACATCCACTGTTTAAAGCGAGATAACATTCTCAATTGTTTTGCATTGCACAGTGTGGCTGGACACTTGGACATCCACTAAGGCGTGGCGAGACACCCGCCTTGAACAAGCACAGTGCGAGGGAACATCCATGGTGTTAAAAGCTGATACGATTATCCAAGATTCACCGGAATGGAAACCATTCTACAACCGGGGAAGAGCGCAGTCCAGTTTGATTTTACTTCATGCTGACCGAAGCTTCAATTGCGGAAACCGAGGAAGTATACAGCAAATTCCGATGGCTAATGATCGAAATCCAACTAAGAAACTGCATCTGAGAACCTTTATCGCAAATCCTGATGTTCCACCCTTGCCGTAAGTACCCAGTATTTATTACAAATATCCCTCCACCTTATATTTTGTGTTTTGAGCAGCGCCGGAGTCCTTTTCGAAAAATTTGGCAACTGTGGCACGCGGTGCTGGTTTGTTGATCAAGACGGTCAAAAACTTCGGCATCATGCGTAACATGCCGTGGATTTGTGCTTGGTGCCGTTTCCAATCGAAGAACAATCACCGTGACCGTCACCAAGGACGAGTGGTGAATTATTATGGCCAACGCAAGGCTGTGTTGCTCAAAATGGAGACCGACACTCAACGGTTTTCAGTTACGAGCTACCGACGCTGCAATCAGCGATTTCAAGGGGTAAGTTAGCAATTATTCCAACCATTATCAATCAATTAAAAATTTTTTTTGTCATTTCTAGGCCAACAAATAATCATCGAAGGTGCATGTGCAAGGACATTTGATGATGGTAACATTTTCTTTGGTGGGTATCTTTTATTATATTTTATGACTAAATCTATTGATTGAAACTTATTCTATTTTCCATAAATTGACGAAAGAGCTGTATGCTTCAGATGTGTGCATAAGCGGTGGTGAGCGAACACCCATTCGTTTTAAGACGCTCTCAGAGGCCGGATACCTTCACTTACCACCAGATGTCGGTCGGAAAAATGTAGTTATTAACCACCTTTAATCTAATGGAGAAAGGAGACTAGCTGTTTCTGAGCAACAATAAGTTCAACATCGAGCCGAAGATTCCATACCTGCCAGAGTAGTGAGATTGGCAGCAGTACATCCAATGAATTTTCTGGATATATCCCAAGAGTTAAACTACGGAACAGGATTTAGCAGCCGACTCTATGCATAAGCTGCATAAGCGTTCTAAATGATACATCGCAAGCGCTAATGATAAGTGCAGGTGAGTAATTTTTTAACTTCCTTTTAAAATATTTAAATTTGTTACCATTCAAGACTCATCGAAATGTCTTATTTTGAAGTAGATGTGTTCAAATGATGATAAGCTTGAAATTAAAATTTATTTAAATCTTATAATAACTGATCATAACCGATGAAAATAATATGCCCAACAAAATCTAATTTAGGATATATTTATTCTCCTAAACTAACACCTAATTTTTCTTCAAATTGTCGGCTTCCCAAACATAGCTATTTAAATGCTACAAAAAAAGGTTGAATTATTTATAAAATGTGAATAAAAATAATGGTTTTACTTGATTGTTTCTAGATAACAATCGTACGGGTGCTGAAAATAAGCTATCCAGATATGGAACTACACCGCAACACGGGTGATAGACTACACCACATTTGTATAAAATCTGATGATTGCTCGACGATTGCTTGATTCTATGCTAGCCAACACACGATACAAAATAATTCGCGCGAACACAAACGATTGCTGACGAAAACAGTACCAGCAACAAAAAAAAAACACCTCCACCCCGGCTGGAGCTGAGTAAATCGCCTAAAGTTTGTACAAACAGCACCATACACCATGCCAGAAGCGGGCCATAGACAACATAAATGGCGTGTGCAAATTCGATGATTTCAACACGATGGTTTGATGTATGCTCGCCCACACACGATACAAACGTATTTCGCGCGGACACAAACGATGGCTGGCGATAACAGCAACAGCATAAGCAACAACAAAAAACCACCTCCACCCCGGCTGGGGCTGAGTAAATTGCCTGAATTTTGTACAAACAGCACCATACACCATGGCACAGAGGGTGGTTTGTACAAAATATTTCGATCCGGTCCGATTTTATTCAAACCGTTTGTGTGCTAAATGAAGCAGTGCCATACCTCCTGCTAGTCAACTAGCGGTCCTAATAAATCACTTGCGGTGTTTCATGGTAAATTCATTTGTTTAAAAATTTTTTTTCAATATGATGACACTAATCATCAAACAACAAAGAATTTCAAGTGAACATATTTAGTATCAATTACTCATACCATTACATTACATTACATTACCATTCAAATTTTGATATCTCCAATTGTTCGCTTAATTTAACATTGTGAACGGATTCAAATCCATACGCGGAAAACGAATTCAACTTACATTTTATAATTCATAATTTGGATTAAAAAACCAGCATCTGAATAGAATTAAAATTTAAATGCAGACTCACAATTCAGAATCACTGTTCAAATTAAAAAATCATCATTTAGTTCAAAATAATATTAAAATTAGAGATTCAAATCTGATTTTGTAATTGGCATTCACAGTTGTGAATTCAAATTCTGGTTTAAGATTGAACATGTACAAAATTCTGATACAAAACAGAATAATTGAGACCCTCAGGATCAAAGGGATGCAAGTGTCAAAATCATCAATTTCGAGTACATAAGTATACCTAACGATTCCTCATGTTTCAATGAACGGTGAAAAACTCAGATTTTTTTATATTTTTTAACACTTGTTTGATTGAATTAAAACTGCTCGAATTGCTCGATTGAATGAAAACTCGAGCACCTTCACAACTTTGAAGCGCGTTTTCTCGAAACTATTATTTAGGCACTTGCACCCCTCTGATCCACCTGATGCACCCCACCGATTCATATGATTTTTAAATTGTGTAATCTAATCGAATCCGTTGATAATTTCAATAGATTACTTATTTTAATTTTGTGTCAATATCAGTTGCCCAATCTATAACAGATTTTGATGAACGGAGCTTTAAGCTCGCGGGGATAGAGAGGCTACTTTGTATGTCTCGCAAGTCTCAATCAAGCTTTGCAGTCCGGATTTATAATGTTTCGGACAGATATCACATGCTCGCGTATGTCGGCAATGTTGCGGGCAGTAAACTGAAACTGTACAGCGATCACTTATGCAACATGTTGTCATATAGTCTGTAGATCTGTAAATCTCTGGTCTCGTCGGGGTGAATGATGCTCGTTTGCCCCTGGTCCGCTGTATGGCCGAAATTTGCCACTGCTACTCCTTTCCCTAGTTAATACTTACTAGGCTTCGGGTGGCTGGTGGCAATGGTGGTTACAGTTGAGGCTCATTTTTGGTGCGGCCGACGACCGCGCAGTTAGAACAGGTGTGTCTGACTGTGTTGTTGTGGCTTGCTAACAACTCCTAACGGAGGTAAAATAGAAAGCATTAGAATGTTCCAACTGGATGCGGTCCGGGTGGATGCTTAATGGTGCCGTGAAGACGATTGATGCGTGATCACGCTGCCAGGGATTCACAGGTTGATGAGAGTTCAGGATGCCGCGTCACGATTTGGCGTGGCTAGGCAGGCTGTCTGCAGGCAGTAAAGAAACGACTAGATCTCTGCTGAATGAGATGCTGGCGGGAGCCTAACACCAGATAAAGAAAGAATAATTTTGTAGGTAACATACCTTCCCAAATTTGAACTGGTTGCTTTCAAAATTTAAGTCATTCATGTATGTAAATATTTGAAATATGGTATTTGAGTTCAATTATTGTGATTTATGTACGTATAATATTTGTTAAAGATAAATAATTTTATTATTTAGTACTAAATTCTTTATTTTTGTGTATTGATATCACTTAGACTTAAAATGACCAAACCAAACATGACTGGATCTAGTCCAAATAGTTTCGGTTGTACTGATGAATATAGCAAAGTTCTAACCTTAAAGACTCCTTTTAACAGCTTGCTGAGTCGCAAATGCTTGACGCTACATGTTCACCAACGAGGTGCTGAGTACATTGGCCCGAAACACTCAAGGTATCTCTCGGTAGTTACTGTTTTTCTGTGAAGTTTAAGTGGAAGTTCGAATATTACTATGGATTCAATTATGGATTTTTGAAAATAATGTATCAAAAAGTTATGTGAAATAGAAGCACAACCTTGGAAAGTAAGCATCTGTCGCGGATATCAGCTTCGATATGAACCTCAGATTGTACAAAGAAGGAACAAATTGTTTATGCTAACGTGGTTTTCTAAGCTTGATCATTTTCCATTGGAGTCTCATTCGGTAATTCAGAAGACATAATAATAGTTAACGTTATTTCCACGTAGAAGAAAACTTGGAACGCCTGTAAAAGAGAGAACTAACAATTTGCGTTGCACACAGTGTGAAGGTAAAATTTTAAAAGCATGAGAACACATTTTAACATTTAGCATACATTCTTTGATTGCCAATGGTCGGCAGTTATTATTGATTGAAGTTTTTCAATAAAACCTTACATACACGTTATATTAATAAACACTTCACGATTAAGTCAGCAGACTTTTGCGTTAGCAATTCACACACGAATCCTCAATGTTTGATTAGGGAACATAGAACAATTGTAACAGGCTTCGCGTCGGGATCGATGATATCGCCAGTGCATTCAGTGGGTGTTTTGCTGCGCCACAGAAAGTTAAAATGCCGTTCATCCACAAAGGTGGGCGTTAAAAAAAACTTGTTTTTTTTTTTTCACGAGCAGCCTGAGTCCCATATCCTCATCCATCCGAGGATCTCTTCTCCTTATCAGCAGCATTCTGCGTTTGTACAACAGCAGAAAACTGTAGTGTCAGCAGAAAAAAAATTGATTGGATCCTTTACGAATTGCTTGGCGGTCTCCGTTTGCATTTTTTCAAACTCGGCAGCCACAGCGAGGAGGTTGCGAAGTTCATTGGCAATGCTGTGCGATCGCGAGCCACTCCAGTTGACACGCAGTTGACATGGTGAACTTCGAGGGCTCCTACTTTGTCTTCCGACTTCAAAATGAGAACATCATTCATAATTTCTTGTGAGCCTTTGTAAGTCTTGGACGGGATGGGACCAGGACCTCCTTCGACGACGTCGTCCTTGACCAGCAAGAGATAGAATGCGTTCTTTCGATTTGTTCAATCCTGAAGGGAAGCTGAAAAATGCCAGCTGATGTACAGGTTGAAAAATGTCGATTTTGTGAATGCCATAGCCACCGAATAACTGTCGCAGCAAGGATGTCTTCAGGACCCGAAATCGGAAATGATTTTGTAGATTGGAAGCCATCCTGAGCAAAATGAAATCTATGAGTACATAATCTAAAACACTTTACTGATTTTCATACGTTCTTGATAAGAAGTTTTCTCCGTAGTGCTCCTTTGATTTGTGTTCAGTGGGATAATGCAGCACCAATGCTTGCATAATGGTCCTCCAGGTGCAATTTGAGACTAATGAACCGGCTTTTCGGATGGGCTTTCCACGTTATTTTTGCTGATTTTTGGCCGTCCGGAAATTGTTAACCTGCTCTCGAATACAGTATGTAATCTATAGAATTTTCACTGTCGTTTTGTTTTCCCTTTGTTTACATCGTATGTGCACGATAAAATAAAATGACCCGGAATTAGGGTAAATACAGTTGGGACTGAGCTTAGAAGCAAGTAACACATTTGATAAGGAGGTAAGGGTTAATATTTTTTTTTCGATGTTATTTTTCTAAAGTCTAGCGTAACATTTAAAAAGGGCGAAACTAGCAGTTAGCTCGAAACGAGAAAAACGCGTTTGAAAATTCGGAACACCTATTCAAATCCTATTTATAAAATCGACCACTTTTTGTTCAACAAAATCAAAAAATGTGCATTATATTCACTTATTGTTCGATGGTTATCAAGAACTTTAACTTTTTTCGCGCAATTTCAGAGATTTTCGAGTTTCGCCCTATTATTGTTTTCGATTTCAGTTACGCCTGCAAGTTTCGCCCAATTGATCGGCCGTTTTTGTTTTGGTTTTGAAGTTACGCCCAATCATCCTACACGCAAAAACTAATTAGGCCGTTTTGTCACACACGGTCAATTCAGTTACGCCTTTTGGCTCTACACGAATAGAAAAATTCACTCCATTTTGAATAGGCGTAACTTCACGTTCCAACGAAAATGCATCACCAGGAAGTTTCGCCCAATTGAATTTTTTCAATTTTTTGAAAGTTTCAAGTAATTTTAAGATGAAACCGCGTTTGATAGGTAAAGTGCAACCGCGTGTATCCAGAATGACCGTTAACTCGATTTGTTTACATTTGGCAGTTTCGCCCTTTTGAAATGTTACGCTAGAAGTGTCGTCAGTATTTTCTACTATAGTGAAATTATGAAAATACAACTTTTTTTTCAATGAGAGTGGAAGGGGGATGTGGGATGCTGATATAACACTGCATCTGATTAACATATAAACTCAGGCAATCATTACTAAAGCTTAGTTCTTTTAGAAATGGGACAGTTACGAATGCGTGTATCTCAAAAACCTTTCGTTTGATCTAAAAACTTTCTATGAAGGAAATGAAGGTAATTTTATGATAATTCATGAAAAAATTTGAAAAAAATTATTAAACGTTTTTTTGTAAGAATAAATTCTACTTTATTCTTGGTACCTCCCATCGGCTAGCGCACACTTTTTTCAGTCATGATATCGATCAGTTTTTCAAACTAATACTTCGCCTAATCTGTATTTTAGGTGGCTACACCCTCTTCCTTCAATTTCCGCTACTTTTCGGACCAATACTTCTCTTTTTAAAGAAACTGAGAGCAATTAAGTGGATACAGATGTTTCGAAACTAACAAATTTGATTATTTTTGAGCCACTTTTTGAGCGTTTTTAATGGAATTTCTGCTGGCAAAATCTGGCAATATCGAAGTAAAACCATCATGAGATTAAACTTAAAGTATAATCGGTTAGTATAGATCGTAGTTTGCGAAGGTTCCATAAAAGATTACTCTTTTTAGGCTTTTAAAAACAGCGAAAACCATAGTTTTCGTTTTGAATATTGTTATTTCTTTCCACAGGAGCAGAATTTTGGCAAATCATAATATTTCATAAAAAATAACCAGCAAATACATACTTTAATATACTCAGGACCTTGCAACGAGCAGACATGGTATAGGACTCAACCGCTGGAATTTGTTTAAAATAGGGTATTTCATAAGTTTTGTCGTTCATCAGAAATCATCTTTCCCATGGCCTCGGAACCGGCTATACAGCTTACGAGCTCTGGAACTAGCAAAATTTAGTGTTTGAGGTGTGGTTTGAATGACTCATTACCAGGCAACACTTTCAGCTTATCGGAGAAAAAAAAAATTTTGGAAATTTCAGCGATCTACCCTTAGTTTTTCGCTTTTAGAAAATTAAAAATGCTGGTATGAGACTTGATTCTCTGATGACCCTTAGCCAAAGTTGCCGATCATATGCTTCCCTCCAATGCTTGATTTGAACTTTGTGGACATTTTTGACAGTATTTGCATACTTTTTACCACTGACATACAGTAATTCTTCGAGTAATCAACGGTTTTGTCAGCTATCAATTTGATTATGATGGATTTTGAATGAAACTGTGCAAAATTATTTTTTACTTTTTCTCTTGCATCGTAAATATCTCAAAAACGCGTAACTTTAAAATTTTGAAAAAAATAGGTCGGATAGTACTTTTTACAGGCAACAAATTGCTGCCAAAATTTTGAATGTCCGATTGCTAGTAAACGAGCTATTAGCAAAAGAAAGTGTCCCATTTCTAAAAGAACTAAGCTTTATTACACCGATGCTACATTGGGCAGCCCCTTGTAAGTCGAGGAACAGTTTATAACTCCCTATAGCAACTAAAGCGGGCCATAGACTACACAAATGGCCTGTATAAATTCGATGATTCCACGACGATTGTTTGATCTATGCTCGCCCACACACTATACAAACATTTTTCACGCGAACACAAACGATTGCTGGCGAAAACAGCAACAGCAACAAACAAAAAACATCTCCACCCCGGCTGGGAAGATGTTTTTTACAAAATATTTCTATCCCGACCGATTTTACTCCAACCGTTTGGGCGCTCATTCAAGCTCTTTGCTTTTTTTTATTTGCGTGCTCACAAATTTGCGTAGTTGCCAAAAAATTTTAAAGTGCCAATCTTGTTACTCGTTCGTTGTTAACTTTTTCTGATCGTGCATATTCGAGAGTAACGTTCAGCATTAATTTGTTTGTTTTAAATGTTCACTTGGCTGAGCGTGCATATTCGAGAGTAACGTATGTAACGTGTTTACGTTTTGAAGAAAACATCAAAGTCCTGCATCACTAAACAGATTCATCTTTCGTCAAAATTGTCCGCGTTTGCCACAACACATCCACCAGCAACCGGGAAAGCCACAGAAACAACTGAACTGAATTCCGACAAGATACTTGAAACTTTTGGGACTACGATCAATCAGAAGGCCCCCAACGAGCCCTGCGATGCACTCACCGATCTATGGTTCCAGCAGCTCAGCAACTTCTGCCGTTAACGATCCAGCGGTCCTTCCCCTTGTGGGCGCAATAACAATCAACCGTGCATCACACTGGACTGCCGTTCCTCGCTCACACAGCACCTCAGGCATGCCACACACAGCGCGGAGTATGTCCAGTTTCTCCACAAAATCAGCAGAGCTCTGTTCATCTGTACGCCAAACAACCACAAGGCGGCTGCACCGCACCTGTGCGAAGTATGACCAGGAAACTGAACTCAGCTGCACCACAATGTTTTTCCAATATGCAACCACTGTCGGTTCGTTCAGTATCCACATATTGGCTTGCCCCAATCCAAGAAAAAAACCTATCGGTCCCTGTAGTAAAATCCCAAGCACTCAACCCTCCAAGTTTGCAACATCATTCCGTGCAGCACTGGACCGCAAGGAGGCATGATAAACCAAGGTTCCCCCTGCTATTCCTGAATCGAAAAGGAATGCTCAATTCTGCGCTCGAAGGACTCAGCTGTAACAACTCTTCGAACTGCACCATTCCGTGATTACAAATGTAACAAATCGAGTTGATTTACCCACTTTCATTTCATTTTTTTTAAATTAATTGTTTGTTTTTAAGGTTTAAACTGATACAGCAGAGTGTTAATGCGTACCTACGTATTAAGCAAATCGAATTTCTCTAACCCGAAAACGGAGGATTAACAACTCGAACACGGCACCAAAAATGCTAGCGAATCAGGCACAAGTGGCATTATTTATGCCATTATAGGATTTTGTAAAAACACCTTAACGCTGCCTCCATCATACACGTAGTTCAGCGCTTCACTTGAATTAATAAGGACTCCAGGCAACTACCGGTTTTGTTACGTACTAAGATAGGATCGATCTTTTGATTCTTAACCTGAACTCGAAGCATATTTCCATCTGCTTATTGCACGGTAAGTTTATTTGCTTGTAGGCTTGCGTTAGACCCTTGAATGGTTATTTGATTATTTATGTTTTCGAAATTGGTCTGTCATAAAAAATTTTAAATGTATTAATCTGTCAATCTATTCTTAATTTCGTTTATTTCGATTGGTATTATTTTCATCACTAGCTATCTTATAAGTCCTATTAGACATGGTTGTGGACAAAAAAAAAACTTTACCAGCTGCCTTGTTATCTGATATAGGCTAGAGGTAGAATCTACGCATATCCTTAAGACTTAATAAACAATAATCTTCTATGAATTTTATATTAGTTGACGTAGCTGTCTAATTTTGGATTGCAACCAAGACAAATGTTACTTGTCAGACTGATACCTTTATACGAGCTGGCGCACTCGCCTATGACGATTGTTAATTCAAATTGAATTACTCGTCTGATTCGAACAGGAATCTTACTCTGCGTATCGGCACATGTTCTATATATGAGTGTAAGCTTTATGATCCAAACGAAGGTGGAAAAAAGACTTTGGGTGGCGTACTGGCCTGATTCGACACAAGACTGGCAGAATCGTCTGATTAAACTAAGCCGGCGTACTCGCCGGATTCTAAATTTAGCTGGCATACTCGCCTGATTTAAATAAGCTTCTTTTTTCAACTTGGCTGGCGTACTCGGCCTATTTTAATTGAGCTGGCGTATTCGCCTGATAAAACTTAGCTGGCGTACTCGCCTTTTTAAACTAAGCTGGCGTACTTAGTCGGTGTACTCGCCTTTTTTTTAACAGAGCTGGCGTACTCGTCTGATAAAACTTATCTGGCGTACTCGCCTTTTTTAAGAGCTGGCGTACTCGCCTTTTTAAACTTAGCTGGAGTACTCGCCTTATTTTAACAGAGCTGGCTTACTTGCCTGATAGAACTTAGCTGGCGTACTCGCCTTTTTTTAACAGAGCTGGCGTACTCGCCTTTTAATTTTAACGTTTCGATTAAAGGATACCTGTTTGAGGATTTCATCGACAAAGTACCTTCACTAGAGCCTAAAACGCGTAATTATGGTTCGATCTTCTTTCACATAATTTAGGTTGTGAATTACTCACATTTCGACATTTCAACTAGGGTTTACCAAATCTTTAAATTAATTTTCACTTAAATTCGTAAAAACAGTTTTTTTTAATTGTCATTTAGACATCGTAGCATTAGCAGTTTAAGTCGCGCCAAGCAATATATTCAGTTGAAGATGTACAATATTTTTCATTGAGAACTGCGTCAGTTATATGTACGAAATCCAACATTCAATGCATCGAGTAGTACTAAAAACGTTGTATTACTAAAAACTTTATCTGGCATCACTGCTGCCAACGTCAAAACGCAAACTCAGATGTGTAGAGATGTGTCAGATGCGCGCGCTATTATTGTGTCGTTTAGTTTTTTTCCTGGTGCCGGAATCGTTGCTGGTAATTTCAACCGTCAACCTGTTACGTAGGACTATTTCCTTCATCATGCCTTGCTCGGATAGGAGAATAGCCGTCACAACTCAAGTGGAAAAGAATCCAATCGGAAAACAAGATTTAATGAGAGGTTTGTTCTTTAATCTCTTTTGCTTTTTGTAAACTACAAAATTGCATGTATCGGCAGCACCAAATTGTTGGCCAGTGAAGCTAAAGGCTGAGACGAATTAAAAGTCAGAAGTCAGAAAAGTTTGAACACTTCAATCGGTGCACGCTGGACCGCTTCGTCCAAGACTGTGACAGGTAACCGGAACAAGAACAATCAACTTTTACTTGCAGTTTTACTTGCTATTATAGTTCTAAAAGGTAAGTTTATTTCAATATTAATCAGAAGTTTTATGCTTTACGCATCCTGAACCGCAGGGCAGAAATATTTTACTTAGTACATGAAAAGAAAACTTTTTATTAACGTTATACGAGATCTTGGGTTCTATTTTTCTTTCCTAATCAAAAAATATGTTTATTCTTTGAATTTGTATAGCTTAAAGGTTTCTTTACATTCCGACATAAGCGATGAAAACATTCTTCAAGAAAGCAATATGTGTTTGCAGAATCAAAATTTAGATTCAGTATTCAGATTTAAAATAAGATACATATTTATGATTTTGATACAGAATTCAAATTCAGATTTTCGAAGCAGTTTTCAGAACCCATATTCAGAATTCCGATTCGGAATTCAGATTCAACATTCAGCTTCAGTATTCAGATTCAAAATTTTAATTCAGAACACAGATTCAGGATTCAGATTTAGAACTCATGTTCAGAATCTAGATTGAGAATACAATTGAATTTGGTTCCTGCAATTGTTTGCTTTTTACTCTGTTAAACGCATAAGGATGCCAGACAGAATCAAAATTTATATTAAAAATTTAATTCATATTTACAATTTAAAATCGGGATTGAAAATTCAAAACTCCAATTAGATGCAGACTTATAATTCAGAGTCACAGTTAAAATTCAAAAATCATCATTCTGTTCCGAATTTATAGTCAAATGCCGGATTTGAATTCCAATTTTAGCGCTGATGTGGTCTAGTGGATAGGCTGGCGCGAGTCTGGTAACCCAGGCGTACTGGGTTCGATTCTCGGTATTGGCAAGAAAAACTTTTGGGTTCGTATCCCATAATAGTTGCCGACAAGTAAGACTTGTTTCCATATATAACTTACTATAAACCTATAACTAAATATTCCAGAGGGAATGCATCTGGGTTTAATCTTAAGAGACTAATGCAAGCGGAGTGGATTGCCAACCATTGTAGGTCTCTGAAGACTGGATGCCTTCCCTCGACGAACCATCGGCCGTGGAAGCCTGAGAAGCAGTTCGATTCGAAGGCCAAGCCACACAGACATAGGCTGGACCTTGCTACCGATGGGGGAACCATACATACATACATACACAAATGCATGATTTGAATTTCAAATGCATTTCAGTCATTCAGCATCAAAATTAAAATTTCGATTATCCGAATTTCTCCTCTTTGGTAATTTTTGAAATTTTAAAGTCGATTTTTGACAAAAACAGTTTTTCGAAAAAATCACCACTTTGTTTGATTTTCATGAGCAAAAAGTGGTTTCTCGTATTTCTCGTATCGAATCAAGTACTAGATTTGCCCTTTTGAAATGTTACGCGAGATTTGCAAACATCTTCAATCACCCACTCTTTCAAGCAAAAGCATGAATACATGCTAGAGCGAAAGCTATTTTATTTGGGAAGCAAGAAGGAGATAACACCGAAACAAATCAAGGTATAGAAAATCGCATCGACTTTGAGAAAACGGAGTCTGGCGTGCGGAAAGGAAAATAAAAACAACAAAACAAATCTTGTTAAGTTGGCAGCTCCACCTGCATAACCTAATTAAACAGTTGGTATTTTCTAGCCGTGCTCCACCGATTGGCCACCAGTAACAAGCTGTTCGAAATTGAAAAAAAAACAGCCAGACAGGCAATTGCCCAAAGTCTACAGAAAAGGGATTGAAACCGTGAGTATTTCTTGGAACCAAATTTATATTTATTCCTGAACGGAAACTCTTTTTCTGACAGGACCCCTTTTTTGATCGGCCTATTTTGAGCTCTCGAGATTCACCAGTGACCTTGTGCACTTCCGGTTCCGATATCTGAGAGGGCAACTCGCCACTTCCCTGTTGGCTGAAAGCACATTCAGACGCCGCTACCTAGTGCTTCGGCGGACAAGCAGCCAACCAAGGAAAGCAAGTTTCGGCGCCCTCTTCCGGAGGACACATGTTCGTGCCGATCTAAAGGGGTGAGTCGTTCGAAAACCTTCCGAAGTCCAATAGGGCCACCGCCTTTTATCAGCTGAGGACACATTTGCCGGTTTTTTCGTGTCTACTGGTGGTCAAAGACGTTTTTCGAAGTCCCTTTTGTGGGATTAGCCAACTGCAGGAGGACAGTTTCGTTTCCCTAGGATCGATGCGGTGGTTCGGAGTACGAGAAGGGGTCACCGGTGCGGAAATACCCTCTCAACCGCTTGGCCAACAGATGACAAGGGAATGGAGCACCAGAGAAAGTCCACAAAATGGACAGGAACATCGAACGTCCTTCGGGCGCGCTGAAGTGCGCGGAATTGCAGCTGTTGTCAGCTGTATCACGCGTGCTAAAATTGAATGGTGGTGTCCAGTGTCAATGCATGAAAGCAGTGTGGAGGACTGGATAGGTCTGTCGTACTCAACGGCGGAAGTAACAGCCCACCCGATGTGGGAGGATGATACGGTGCGGCGAAGGGATTGTTCGAGGCTCAAGCAAGGTCTGCCAGCACCTAATAAACGCCTGGAAGGTATGCAACCGGAGAGCCGAAGCATCTAAGCAGAACCAAATGTAAGTCGCTAACTTTTATTAATGTTTGGGGAGAAAATGGCACCTATCGATTGAAGTTAATCAACACTTAAGCGGCCCATAGACTACACAAATGGCCTGTACAAATTCGATAATTCCACGACGATTGTTTGATCTATACTCGCCCACACACTATACAAACATATTTCACGCGAACACAAACGATTGCTGACGAAAACAGCAACAGCAACAAAAAAAACCCTCTCCACCCCGGCTGGGAGGATGATTTGTACAAAATATTTAGATCCCGACCGATTTTACTCCAACTGCTTGGGCGCTCATTCAAGCAGTGCCATACACTATGCAAATCGTGCTCACAGTGACAAAATTTCATCGAATTTCATCGCATTTGTACAAATGTTGTGTAGTCTGTGGCCCGCTTTATGCTCGCTAAAGCTTGTTGATATTATTTTGTGGCACCGACCAAACCAACCGTTGTTACACATCATTTCTAAATTTTTCAACGTGAACATATATTTATGTCAGCAGTAAAATAAGATGATTTATAATCGGAAGATAAAGATGAACTTAACATTTCATGTAATATTTAATTTTATATAACACTCGGTATGATGCATTGTAAAATTAGCACATACATTGCACGTATCGTGCAATCTCAAAAAGGTTTAAGAATTTAGATTTGGGTTTTTAATAACATGAAACCATTTAACATTACATTATCAAGCATGAAATTCAAACTCAATTTAAAGAAACTTATTTTATCGTGTTGTTTCGTGTTTTTCGTTTTCGTGTTTTTTTCGTGCAAAATCTTACGGCCGCATTTTTGGATAGAAAAGTGCATCCACGCGATCTGAATCTGATTTGGTCTGTGTATTATTCCAAGGCTTAAACCTGATCAACGAAAGTGCATTAAGTATCAATTACAAACGGCAGTGGCTGGAGAAACTCGTGTACCAATTCTACACCACATCAAGCAGTGCATGCTGGACCGCTTCGTCTAAGACTGAGCCATTGGTAACCGGAACAAAAAAGACCAGTCAACTTTCAGTTGTTTTCGACTTGCTGATACAGTTTAAAACGGTAAGTTTTATTGAATTTTAATCAACAGTTCTATGTTCAACGCATTCCGAACCGCGGGACAGAAAGATTATACATAGAACATAAAAAGAAGAAAAATTCTTCTAACACTTATTAGTAAGTAGTTTATTATATGTGAAATTAATACAAAATATTATAAACTTCTGAATCGAAGCAACCGGAAGATTCCCTTTAATTAAACCACGGTATAAGAAACGCTCAGATACCGCTATTTCAATCGAAAACGCTTACTGAAGAAGGAAGTAAGTTACTTTTAAAATACCGGTAGATACCGGTATTTCAAAAGTAAGTTCAGATGAACTTTTCTTATACTGTGCTTGAATTAAAAAGAATCTTTCGATTGCTTTGATTCAGTACAATTATTCAACCCTGTAGGCTCATATCATATATTAGAAACATGTTAATTATTGATTTATTTTAAAAAGCTTTTTCATAATTTTATGGCACTTGTTCATCATGACAGTTTGAAAGAAATCAACTTTAAGGTCGAGAATTTCCTTCAAATCTCAATCAATTAAGCCACACATGAGGTTCTTCAGTTTGTCTGTAATTTGTTATCAGTCTCATACAACTTTACCTTTATTGGTCCAGATGGTTTGAAATGTAACAATCATCTAAACTACAGCTAAGTGTGTAGAATTAAATATTTTATTTGAGAGTTTAAATATTTTTGTGCGTTTAGATTACGTAGTTTTTTTTATAACTACGTTGAATGTATTGTTCCAAACATTTGCAGCTTATATTAGATACGTCAATTTACAAGAATTTTTAGTTACGTCATACAATGAGAATAGCAGTTCTTAGTGTAATTCTTTTTCATTAGGTTTGTTAAAAGATTTTGTTGATTTCTACCAATATCAATCAACCAAAATCTTCCCCAGTTCCAAAGGGATTATTATTTTCGTACAGTTTCGATCCGAAACAACTTATTGTTAGCACTCTTATAATACTGCTAATATAAAATTGGTCGTTCACTACGAAATGCAATACTTTGAATTTTTTCGACGAATATTTTTAATTTGATTTGTGAATATTGTTTGGAACAGATAGCTTATCGGTTGCTTTATTAGCTAAATAAAAGCCAGCTATTTTGTTTTTTTTAACCATTTTCAAAAAGCCAAAAATGAAGCGAAACTAAAATAGGTGATTAAGAAATTGTTGAGAAACAGTTTTCAGTTTCAGATTCAGATTTAGATTCAGTATTCAGATTCAAAATTAGGTTTAGGATTAACTTTCAGATTTCAAATTCAGATTTTAGATGCAGATTTCAGATTAGATAAAATTCAGATTCGGAATTCATAATAAGCGTTCGGGTTCTGAATTTGAATTCAGAGCTCAAATTCAAATCTCAGATTCTGGATCCAGATTCAGAACCAAATCGATGTTGTTATTTTTGCAATTGTTTGCTTAACTTAACACTGTGAAACGGAATTGAAATTATATGCAGACTTATTCAAATTCAGATTTTAGGTTTGAAATTTAAATTCGCTAATTCAATTTGAGGTTACAGTGTGTAAATACTTATGCAAATATGAAATAGTTAGCCCTTACTTCTAAGTAAGGTTTAAAATAAGAATACTCTCAAAGGCATTCAAATTTTTGATTCTAGCTCTTGACTTAGTTCAAATTCAAAAATTATCATTAAGCCTCGAATAAATATTAAAATGCAAGATCCAAATTCCAAATGCATCGAAAAATTTTAAGTTTGAGCTCTATGAGGCACCCCTAAACCTAGTCCGATTGAGAATTTACACAGGTCAGTTTTTTGAACCAATCTACTAAATGTATTTAGTCGATCATCGAAATTCGACATGAACCATTTGGCTGCCACCCCTAGTGCACATATTATGAAGTCTTAAAACTGATTTCAAAACTTCGATTTGGATACATAATTACATGAAAACATGTAACATAATATCACCAGGCATGTAATTTAAACTCAATTCAAGGAAATTTATTTTTTCGTGTTGTTTACATTGAATATTGCAGATTTTTTTCCGCGAAATCGAACGGCCGCAATTTTGGAAAGCGCATCTACGCGTTTCGAGCGAAATAATAAGCCCGAGAAGTCAAGAAGGTAGAGTTCCTACAAAGCTTTGCGTCAGGTTACAGATCCACCGTTCTATACAGTATCAAGATAACCAGAATCTGATTTGGTCAGTGTACTGATCGCAAGAGTGCCTGGAGGAACTCGTGTACCAATTCTACACCACAGCCCACAACAACCGCCACTGTTCTACTTTTATAGTTCTGGAATTTTCTGTAATTCTAAAATTTTAACACATCAACTGGTGCATGCTGGACTGCTTCATCTAAGGCTGTGCTATAGGTAACCGGAAGAAAAAAAATCAACTTTCACTTGCAGTTGTACTTGCTGATATAGTTTAAAACGGTAAGTTTTTTTTCATTATTAATCATCAGTTTTATACTCTATGCGTCCTGAAGCGAATGGCAGGATAATTTCACTTGGAACAAAAAAAGAAAACATTTTCTTTCACGTTTTCAATAACGAACACTTTACAGGAATATTGTTGAAGCTTCAAGATGTAAAGCAATTGTTATGATTATCATGACTATATATTTTGTATGTTTACATTACGTCGTTTTTCTAACTAATTTAAAAGTATTGTTCCAAATATTTACAGCATCTATTCTGTCAATTTATAAGGATTTTTATTTCCGACATGGAATTTGTTGAAATTTTGTTGATTTATACCAATATCAAAGAACGAAGTTCTTCCCCAGTTTCAAAGGAATCATTCAGAGAGCATCTATTTTCGTTTAGTTTCGAAACAACTTAATACCAGGACTCTAATAATACTACTTGCTCACTTCGTATTGCAATATGAGATCATGAATGCTGTTATTCTTTAACAACAACCTATATGTTTATTCTTTGAATTTGTTTTGACAAATATTTTGATTTTTTTCATAATTATTGTTTGGAACGGATAGCTTATCGGTTACTCTATTATCTAAATTAAAGGTCAGCTGTCTTATTTTTCACAATTTCTTAAAAGTCACCAACGAAGCGAATCAAAAAGAACTTTTTCAAGAGTTTAATTTTATTTCAGGTGTATGTACAACATGAACACTCTACGAGGCTATTTGAAAAAGTCAGTATCTGAAGCCAAGCCTTCTTTTGAAAAAAATGAAGAAGATAAAACTCGAACTGGGTCAGAAACTGATCAAACGAAAATTGATGCGAGCAAACCTAAGAAACGTAGCGTTCGAGCTACCAAAAAATCTCTGGATGACAGCAACAAATCAAACCAAGATTTGAAGACAACTAAAACACCTAAGAAGAAAAAAAGAAATGTTTCAATTGATTCGATTCCGGATGAATTTTTTGAAATTACTTTTACGCAAGAAAAAACAGACTAAATGTCTTTTCATCTTTAAAAAATCTTTTTGTTTCAATCAAAACCAATGTTAAGCGTAAAGATGCGAGTTTGAGATAAAATCAAATAAAAATAACTGACACAAAATCAATATTTTAACACAATTTTCATTGTCTTTTAAAAGAAATCATTCCAATTACTAAACCAATTCTTTTGGATGGGCTCTTCTATACATTTACTATTTTTTAATATTTTCGTGATTATGTATCGTATTAAGACAGTAATGCACATTTACTTACCTTTACATTTAAATTTGTAATCATTCAAGACTTGTCAAAATTTCTTATTTTAAAGTAGATGTGTTCAAATGATGATAAGCTTGAAATTAAAATTAATTTAATTCTTGATTTTTTTTACTTTTATGTTCTAAATTCGAATCTTTAGTCAGATTGTGTTTTTATAATGATATGGCGTTTAAAAGTCAGTTTTGAGTAAATAAAATCAATATTTGATAACTGATGAAAATAACATGCCAAACAAAAACAAATTTTTGATCAATTTATTCCCCTAGCCTTTCACCTAATTTTCCTTTCAATCCTCGGCTTCCCATACATAGCTTAAATGCTACAAAAAAGATTCAATTGTTTATGAAATGTCAATAAAATAATGGTTTTTGCCTTTCTTATAGAAAGGTATAGTTATCGGTCGATTTGGGAGATCATTAATTATAGGTCTTAGATATACCTTTATAGGTACCTATCGAATCAGCTCGACGAGTTCAGACGATGTCAGTGTATTTGTATGTATTTATGTGATTTTTGTAAACATTTCTCAACACGTTTTATTGATTGTTTCTAGATAACAATCGTACAGTTGCTGAAAATAAGCGATCCCGATAAGGAACTACACCGCTACACGGGTAATCGACTTTGATTTCTCCAATTGTTCGCTTAACTTAACATTGTGGAACGAATTCAAATCCATACGCGGAATACAAGTTCAATTTGCATTTTATAATTCATAATTTGGGTTCAAAAAACCAGCATCTAAATAGAATTCAAATTTAAATGCAGACTCACAATTCAGAATCACAGTTCAAATTAAAAAATCATCATTCAGTTCAAAATAATATTAAAATAACAATATCAGATTCAAATCTGATTTTGGAATTGTAATTCGAAGTTTTGAATTCAAATTCTGGTTTAAGATTCCAAATGTACATATTTCTGATAAAAAATAGAATAATTGAGGCCCTCAGGATCAGAGGGGTGCAAGTGCCAAAATCATCAGTTTTGAGTTAAGTATACCTAACGGTGCAAAACTCAGATTTTTTATAATTTTTTAACACTTGTTTGAGTGATTTAAAACTGCTCGAATTCGAAAAATATATGAGAACCCGAGCTTTTTCCCAACTTTGAAGCGCATTTTCTCGAAACTGTCATTTAGGCACCTCTACCCCTCTGATCCCAAGCGCCTCAATTTGAATTTAGAATTTACCTCTACATATTATAATGTCATGGGGTTAATTCATGAGATTTTATGATTTTATACTAAAATGAACGGGTTTCAAATTACAGATTCTGTTTTTAGAATTATATTTTTGTTTCCTATCTTTTCTAGCTGTAGCTTCAGAATCAGATTCAAATGATTTTCAAATGGTGCAGTCTAATCGAATCCGTTGATAATTTCAATAGATTAATTATTTTTAATTTTGTGTCAATATCAGTTGCCCAATCTATAACAGGTTTTGATGAACGGAGCTTTAAGCTCGCGGGGATAGAGAGGCTACTTTGAACGTCTCGCAAGTCTCAATCAAGCTTTGCAGTCCGGATTTATAATGTTTCGGACAGATATCACATGCTCGCGTATGTCGGCAATGTTGCGGGCAGTAAACTGAAACTGTACAGCGATCACTTATGCAACATGTTGTCATATAGTCTGTAGATCTGTAAATCTCTAGTCTCGTCGGGGTGAATGATGCTCGTTTGCCCCTGGTCCGCTGTATGGCCGTAAATTGCCACTGCTACTCCTTTCCCTAGTTAATACTTACTAGGCTTCGGGTGGCTGGTGGCAATGGTGGTTACAGTTGAGGCTCATTTTTGGTGCGGCCGACGACCGCGCAGTTAGAACAGGTGTGTCTGACTGTGTTGTTGTGGCTTGCTAACAACTCCTAACGGAGGTAAAATAGAAAGCATTAGAATGTTCCAACTGGATGTGGTCCGGGTGGATGCTCAATGGTGCCGTGAAGACGATTGATGCGTGATCACGCTGCCAGGGATTCACAGGTTGATGAGAGTTCAGGATGCCGCGTCACGATTTGGCGTGGCTAGGCAGGCTGTCTGCTGGCAGTAAAGAAACGACTGCATGACTCTGATGAAATTCTGGACGACCTAATCCATTTGACCTTTGGATTGAGTTGTGTAGTGTGTGGCGGGAGTTTGATATAATATCATGAGAGAATTATTCTCTAACATTGTTACAACAGAAACAACTTTCTAAGAGCGCAATTTCCATTCAAAGTAACATTTGCATTAGTCGTTGAAATCGTATGTTTTTATAAACTGTTTTATATTTACATACCTACATTTTAAAAATTTCTTTGTACATTGTATACATCATTGAATTGGAAATTCAAAACCGTTTTGTTCATATTACCATTCGATTTTTTTGCTGCATGAACATACAGTTTTATCGGCAGTATGATAAGAGGGTTTGTAATCAGGAACAAAGCTCAGTTTCAAAATTTAATTTCAGATAACAGATTCAGGATTCAGATTTAGAATTTATGTTCAGAATGTAGATTCAGAATAAAATAAAACTTGTTTCCTGCAATTGTTTGCTTCTTACTCTGTTAAAGAATTTAGTTCATATTTACAATTTAGAATCGGGATTGAAAATTCAGAACTCCAATTAGATGCAGACTTATAATTCTAAGTCACAGTTAAAATTCAAAAACCATCCTTCAGTCCCGAATTTATATTAAAATGCATGATTTGAATTCCAAATGCATTTCAGTCATTTAGCATCGGAACTAAAATTTCGATTATCCGAATTCTCCCCCTTTGGCAATTTTTGAAATTTTAAAGTCAATTTTTGACAAAAACAGTTTATAAAAAACACCACTTTGGTTGATTTTCGTGAGCAAAAAGTAGTTTCTCGTATTTCTCGTATCGAATCAAGTACTAGATTTGCCCTTTTGAAATGTTACGCGAGATTTGCAAACATCTTCAATCACCCACTCTTTCAAGCAAAAGCATGAATACATGCTAGAGCGAAAGCTATTTTATTTGGGAAGCAAGAAGGAGATAACACCGAAACAAATCAAGGCATAGAAAATCGCATCGACTTTGAGAAAACGGAGTCTGGCGTGCGGAAAGGAAAATAGAAATAACAAAACAAATCTTGTTAAGTTGGCAGCTCCACCTGCATAACCTAATTAAACAGTTGGTATTTTCTAGCCGTGCTCCACCGATTGGCCACCAGTAACAAGCTGTTCGAAATTGAAAAAAAAACAGCCAGACAGGCAATTGCCCAAAGTCTACAGAAAAGGGATTGAAACCGTGAGTATTTCTTGGAACCAAACCAGTTATATTTATTCCTGAACGGAAACTCTTTTTCTGACAGGACCCCTTTTTTGATCGGCCTATTTTGAGCTCTCGAGATTCACCAGTGACCTTGTGCACTTCCGGTTCCGATATCCGAGAGGGCAACTCGCCACTTCCCTGTTGGCTGAAAGCACATTCAGACGCCGCTACCTAGTGCTTCGGCGGACAAGCAGCCAACCAAGGAAAGCAAGTTTCGGCGCCCTCTTCCGGAGGACACATGTTCGTGCCGATCTAAAGGGGTGAGTCGTTCGAAAACCTTCCGAAGTCCAATAGGGCCACCGCCTTTTATCAGCTGAGGACACATTTGCCGGTTTTTTCGTGTCTACTGGTGGTCAAAGACGTTTTTCGAAGTCCCTTTTGTGGGATTAGCCAACTGCAGGAGGACAGTTTCGTTTCCCTAGGATCGATGCGGTGGTTCGGAGTACGAGAAGGGGTCACCGGTGCGGAAATACCCTCTCAACCGCTTGGCCAACAGATGACAAGGGAATGGAGCACCACAGAAAGTCCACAAAATGGACAGGAACATCGAACGTCCTTCGGGCGCGCTGAAGTGCGCGGAATTGCAGCTGTTGTCAGCTGTATCACGCGTGCTAAAATTGCATGGTGGTGTCCAGTGTCAATGCATGAAAGCAGTGTGGAGGACTGGATAGGTCTGTCGTACTCAACGGCGGAAGTAACAGCCCACCCGATGTGGGAGGATGATACGGTGCGGCGAAGGGATTGTTCGAGGCTCAAGCAGGGTCTGCCAGCACCTAATAAACGCCTGGAAGGTATGCAACCGGAGAGCCGAAGCATCTAAGCAGAACCAAATGTAAGTCGCTAACTTTTATTAATGTTTGGGGAGAAAATGGCACCTATCGATTGAAGTTAATCAACACTAAAGCGGGCCATAGACTACACAAATGGCCTGTACAAATTCGATAATTCCACGACGATTGTTTGATCTATGCTCGCCCACACACTATACAAACATATTTCACGCGAACACAAACGATTGCTGGCGAAAACAGCAACAGCAACAAAAAAAAACCCTCTTCACCCCGGCTGGGAGGATGATTTGTACAAAATATTTCGATCCCGATCGATTTTACTCCAACTGCTTGGACGCTCATTCAAGCAGTGCCATACACTATGCAAATCGTGCTCACAGTGACAAAATTTCATCGAATTTCATCGCATTTGTACAAATGTTGTGTAGTCTGTGGCCCGCTTTATGCTCGCTAAAGCTTGTTGATATTATTTTGTGGCACCGACCAAACCAACCGTTGTTACACATCATTTCTAAATTTTTCAACGTAAACATATATTTATGTCAGCAGTAAAATAAGATGATTTATAATCGGAAGATAAAGATGAACTTAACATTTCATGTAATATTTAATTTGATATAACACTCGGTATGATACATTACATACCGACACAAAATTAGCACATACATTGCCCATATCATGCAATCTCAAAAAGGTTTAATAATTTAGATTTGGGTTTTTAATAACATGAAACCATTTAACATTACATTATCAAGCATGAAATTCAAACTCAATTTAAAGAAACTTATTTTATCGTGTTGTTTCGTGTTTTTCGTTTTCGTGTTCTTTCGCGCAAAATCCAACGGCCGCATTTTTGGATAGAAAAGTGCATCCACGCGATCTGAATCTGATTTGGTCCGTGTATTATCGCAAGGCTTAAACCTGATCAACGAATGTGCATTACGTATCGATTACAAACGGCAGTGGCTGGGGAAACTCGTGCTCCAATTCTACACCACATCAAGCAGTGCATGCTGGACCGCTTCGTCTAAGACTGAGCCATTGGTAACCGGAAGCAAAAAGACCAGTCAACTTTCACTTGCAGTCTTTTTGCTGATACAGTTTAAAACGGTAAGTTTTATTGAATTTTAATCAGCAGTTCTATGCTTAACGTATTCCGAACCGCGGGACAGAAAGATTATACACAGAACATAAAAAGAAAAAAATGCTTTCATGTATTTAGTAAGGTTGAATCAGTCTTAGCTTTTCATGTTTTAACACTTAACAGTAATATTTTTATTACATGTGAAATTAAATCGTCTGAATCAAAGTTATCGGAAGATTTTCTTCAATTCAACCACGGTAAAAGAAAAGCTCAGATTCCGCTATTTCAATCGAAAACGTTTACTGAAAAAGGTAGTAAGTTACTGTTGAAAAACCGGTATCCGAACTTTTCTTATATTGTGGTTGAATTAAAGGGAATTTTTCGATTGCTTTCATCTCAGTAGGCCTAATCACATATTACAACTATGTTCATTATTGATTTGTTTTAAGAAGCTTTTTTAAAATTTTATGGCACTTGCTCTGATTATCATGACAGTTAGAAAGAAATCAACTTTAAGGTCGAGAGTTTCCTTCAAATCTCAATCAATTAAGCCAGGTTTTTTAGTTTGTCTGTAATTTGTTATCAGTCTCATACAACAAAACTGATGGCCTCGGTCAATCACGGAGTAGCAACCATTGGCGATGTGGAACACGTTCTACTGAGCCATACCTGCGATTTTGGAATCCTAAATGCATTTAATTTGATATTGATAATCATAATGATAAAATAAAACTTGAATAAAAAATGCTAAATAAATCTAACGAAATTGATCTATTATGATCTATTACTTACAACTATGAAAAAGCATTTCGGGTTCAACGATTTAAGGTGGATGTGAGTAGTCAATCAAGCCAAGCTAAGCTAATTTGTTATCAGTCTCATACAACTTCACCTTTATTGGTCCAGATTAATATTTTATGTAAGGTTTAAAATATTTTGGTGCGTTTACATTACGTCGTTTTGAATAGCTACGTTAAATATATTGTTCCAAACATTTGCAGCTTATTTTAGATACGTCAATTTACAAGGATTTTTAATTACGTCATACAATGATAATTCTTAATCTATCAACCAATATGTTTATTCTTTTAATTTTTTTTCGACAAATATTTCTAATTTGTTTTATGAAGATTGTTTGGAATGGATAGCTTATCGGTGGCTTTATTTTCTAAACAATTGTTAGCTATTTTATTTATTACAATTTCCAAAAAACTAAAAACGAAGTGAAACTAAAATGGGTGATTAAGAAATTGTAGAGAAATCAATATGTATTTGCAGTTTCAGATTCAGATTTAGATTCAGTATTCAGATTCAAAATTAGATTTTGGTTTAAGTTTCTTAGGACTTCAAATTCAGAATAAAGATGCAGATTTCAGGTTAGATAAGATTCAGAACTCTTATCCAGATTCAGAAGAAAAGTGATTTTGTTTTGTTTTGCAATTGTTTGCTCAACTTAATATTGTGAAACGGATTCAGAATAAAATTTCTAATTTATATAGATATACAATTCCGAATTGGGATTCGAAATTCAGCATCAATGGAATTCAATTTATATGCAGACTCACAATTCAGAATCACAGTTCAAACTGTTCAAATTTAAAACGTTTTTTCAGATTTTAGATTTGAAAATTAAATTCGCGATTTCAATTTAAGATTACAGTGTGTAAATACTTATGCAACTATGAAATAGTTAGCCCTTAAATAAAAATACTCACAAAGGCATTGAATTTTTTACTTCTAGCTCTTGACTTTTCCAAAAATTCTACAACATGACAAGCCCTGGAAAGTATGTCCGTGCCCTTAGATTCAGTTCTTCCTCTGAAAACGATGTTGAAGAACTAATGTCGACCAACAGGTTTGACATGATATCAGAGACAGGTAGCGAATCCGGTAGTCGCATGTTGTAAGTAAAGTTTAAATAAGTTGTTGTTCTTATAATCATATGCAATTATATTCGGCAGAACACGAGTTGATTCTCAATGTTCCAGCGATGGTGAATCTTTCTTTTTGAATAGTGTGTTGGAAACAGTTGAAATTGAGAATCAGGATCCGAGTATTCAGACCAACTCAGAGCATGGGAAATCTGATAGGCATGTATCATCGATTGGTGGAACAGCATCTTTGGAAACACTTTCAAACCGAACACGTCAGGCTTCTCACAACTCCATGGATCGATTTGGAAAATTGCTATTTGACCTTGTTGATGCCTATCGCTATGGACAACAGCATACAACGTCAAATCGAAATGTTGCACTGGAAAAAAGCCGATTGCCTCCGAACCAACCCAGCGAATTTCATCAGACTGAGATACAGCAACAGACCCTCGTAAATGCATCAACCGTGCCTTCACTTATCCGTTGGGACCAAGTTAAGCGTTTTCCAGAAAATATACCTGCTAACAAAATGTGGGAGTCCTGGTGTCGTTTTATCAAAAATTTTACTATGGCCGCATCTCTTGGTAACGCGCATGACCCTACACAACGTGCACAGCTTTTATATATTTCGCTCAGTGAGCAACTGCAAAACATAGTTAACGCTTTCAACCTTATGCCGGACTTGACGACTTTATCTTGTTACAATGATTTCGTCAAAAACATTGAGCGTCACTTGCTTTCAATGACCGACACGACAGCTGCGCATGAGGCGTTTCAAGTTATGCGTCAAGGTAGGAAAGAATCGATGGTGACTTTTTACTCGAGACTTGTCGAGAAAGTACGTTTGTGCGGTTACAATCTTGAGGATCAGCAGAAATTTGTTCGAATACAATTGCTCAAAGGGATGACGAATAGGGAAGTAGCGCGTATGGCGCGGATTTGCGGATACGACATCAATGTTGTCGTTCAAGCCGCAACGCGTGAAGAAGCAGTTAACCTCGATGCAGGTCCTTCTGGAAGTGCGTTTGCAGTGAGCCGAAAACCAATATCCAAGGAAGTTTCTCGATTGAAACGAAGAAGCCTGTTTCAGAGAAGTTCGACTGCTAAAACTATGTCATCTCAAAGCTATTCCAGGGATAATCCCAACACCGGAAGACGTAGTCGTTGTTCCAGATGTAATTTCATGAATCATCGGAACAAGCAATGTCCTGCCATCAAAGAACAGTGTTTGAAATGTAAAGAATATGGTCACTACGAAAGTGTTTGTCGAGCCGATCGTTTTCGACCAATTTGAGCTTATATCGATAAACAGACTGTAAGACAGAAAAAAAGAAGAGGTATGAACCATGTGTAAATTAAAATCAAATACATATGCACTTTCTTTGCATAACATTAACCTACTACATTACGTCGTTTTTTATAACTAAGTTAAAAGTAATGTTCCAAATATTAACAGCATTTGTTCTGTCAGTTTACAAGGATTTTTTATTTCCGACATTGATTGCTTATAGTGGTTCTTATATTTATTGTTTTACATTAAGTCTGCTGAAGAATTTTATTGATATAACCAATATTAATGAACCAAATTCTTCCCCAGTTCCAAAGGGATCATTCAGAGGACATCTATTTTAGTTAAGTTTCGAAACAACTTATTACCAGGACATCAATGATACTACTTGCTCACTTCGAATTGCAATATGAGATCATGAGTGCTGTTATTCTTTAACAACAACCAATATGTTTATTCTTTGAATTTGTTTTGACAAATATTTTGATTCGTTTCATCATCATTGTTTGGAACGGATAGCTTATCGGTTGCTCTCTTATCTATATTATAGGTTTTTATAAACAAATAATAATTTGATTTCAGTAGATGTACACATTGGTTTCAAAACATATTGATCAACATTTGAAAGGCAATCAGGATTCTAATATATGGACCAATTCCTTGCACATTTATTTTAAATATTTCTTTAGTAAAGATTTTGTTTGCAATGTTCAAAAACACATAAAACTTATTTTTTGCAAATTTTATTTATAAAATATGTTGCAATGTTCTTAGTTTCCTTTAACAAATGTTTTCACGACTACAATGTTTAAGCGTTCAATTCAATTTCATTTTTATATGTTAACAATTTTTTTCAAGAGCTTAATTTTATTTCAGGTGTATGCACAACATGAACACTCTACGTGGCTATTTGAAAAAGTCAGTATCTGAAACAAAGCCTTCTTTTGAAAAAAAAAAGAAGATAAAACTCGAACTGGGCCAGAAACTGATCAAACGAAAATTGATGCGAGCAAACCCAAGAAACGTAGCGTTCGAACTATTAAAAACTCTCTGGATGACAGCAAAAAATCAAACCAAGATTTGAAGACAACTAAAACACCTAAGAAGCAAAAAAGAAATGTTTCAATTGATTCGATTCTGGATGAATTTTTTGAAATAAGTTTTATTTATTTATTTATTTATTTATTTATTTATTTAACTATTTATTTATTTATTTAATTATTTATTTAATTATTTATTTATTTATTTATTTATTTATTTATTTATTGATACTTGTAAAGTAAGAAAAAATCCTTATCAATTATTGCAATCGCTTTTCAAAAAGCTGACTAATCTTATTATAAAAACTTAAGTAAAATTATAGCTTATACGCAAGAACAAACATACTAAATGTCTTTTCATCATTAAAAAATCTCTTTGTTTTGATCAAAACCAATGTTAAGCGTAAAGATGCGAGTTTGAGATAAAATCAAATAAAAATAGCAATAATAACACAAAATCAATATTTTAACACAATTTTCTTTGTTTTTGAAAAAAAAATCCTTCCAATTACTATGGGAATTCTTTTGGATAGGCTCGTCTATAGGTACATTTACTATTTTTAAATATTTTCATGATTATGTATTGTAGTAAGACAGTAATTTACACAAAAAAGGCTTCAAAGACTGGCCTTTCGATTTTTTGTTTCGTAGTCAGGAACAATGATTGCTTATAAATAAATAACATTTTAGGATGTTGTTTCGATGAAGCAAATGATTGAAATGAAAATTTAAACGTGCAATTTGTTTTTGAAGTTCATTTCCATTTTTGAATTTTATTCAACCTATTCGAGATTTTGCGTTTTTTTTTTTTCAAACACGCGCTAGGAACATTACTGGAAAGGTAACTTGACTTCGTTTATTATAATTTTTTTTTAAATCAAAACTTTTAATTGACTATGCATATGAATGATTTCTTATTTTTACCAATATAAATTTTCTTTTTCATTCAGTAGTTAATTCGAAATAAATCGTAGCTCTGAGTTTATCTTTAAGTTTTTATTGATTGTAATGAAAATTCTTGTTATTTTATAGAACTCGAAAAGGTTTACTGAAGAAGATAGTTTCTATCGAAATTCCGGTATCTGAATGTTTCATTTACCGTGGTTGAATTAAAAGGAATCTTTCGATTGCTTTGATTGAGTCTTAGAAGTCCTTTTTATCATTTATCGTTTGATATTTTCATTTAACAAAAATCATTTACAATGACGATTTTGGCAAACATCGTGGCCTAAAATGGTTAATCATGAGAATTTTACACCGCATTCAATTCATTATTTATAAAAACAAACATGTTCTGGATCTGTAAGAAAGGCTCTAATCCACTGTTAAGTGTATTAAATCGGGTTTTTGTTTTGTAGCCGATTTGAGCTCCAGTTTGTAACCTAAGGCTATGATCATTTAGTATTCGGGCAGTTACAAACGTGTGTATTTTAAAAACTATTCATCTGATCGAAAAACTTTCTATGAAGGAAATGAAGGTGTTAATATGACATTTGATGTAAAAATAAAAAATAAAAAATTTATCAATGATGTGGTAACCGTTCTTTTTGAAGCACAATTTCTCTTCAATTTGCGCCTCTTATTCACAATTAGCGTGCTTAACAAAATTTAGCTCGAAAAGCACAACCTTGTCTTCTCTAATTTGGATTATAGAATGACCATTCATAGTCGATCCATTCATCTTCTCATCATGGCCGTAGGAACGGGGGGGGTTTTGGGGGTTAAACCCCCCCCATGAGGATCCAAGAAAGCAAGCTAGGTGTTCTACTCTACACTTAAAATTTTAAATTCAGAAATAAATTAAGATAATAGAGTATGGTTAATCAAGAGTAACAATCTAGACTAAAAACTAATGCCAAAACCTCAAAAACCCATCCCAAGTTAAAAATTCTGCATTTTTTTCAAAACTTTCTCGCTTGTTCATAGAAATTTAGGTCTGAATTTTGAATTTTAAATTAAGTTAAATCCATTTCGAGGTTCTGATTCCATAATTCCCATAACTTAAATTGTATTCCCATTTTCATATTTCGGATTCTGTATCAAGTTCAGGATTCATGATTTTCAGTTAGAATAATCATAAGATATTAGAAATGAAAAGCTGCTTTGGAAAACTGGTTCAAGTTGGTTTTACATTTTATATCAAATTTGAATCATGTTTTCGAGACCATACGAATATTTTGATAAAAGTTTTCCGAATATGAAAAATAGAAAAGTTTTGTTTTATATTCAAATTTGAGTTCTAAAAATTTAATTCTTACACAAAATTCAAACATTTAAAGCTTCGAAATGGCAATACAAAATTGAAAACTCATATTCAAATCATTTGAAATTCATATTTGAATTCAGATTCAATACTGATTAAACATAAATATTTTAAATAGTGAATTTAGATTAAACCTGAACTGCATCTGGAATAAAATTCGGAAATCGCATTTTATGTGCATTTCAGAAATTGTATGAAAATTGGAATGCAGATTCAACGGGCGAATTTTAAATTAAGGTTCAGAATGCTGATTCTAAATTCAGAGAAAGATTTAGCTTGTAAATTAATTTTACAATCAACATAAATTGTTGAGGAATTCAAGAGTACATGAACTTAAGATTACTTGTCAATTCAATTTTCAGATTTCAAATTTTTAATCAAACTTAGTTTGTAAACAAAATTGAGCTGAAAATCGCGAATTAAAAGTAAAATTTGAGTTTTTTTTGTATTGAGCGAAAAACCCAAATTTTTTTTAATCATCAACAGAATTTTTGTTCTGGAATTGATTTTTTTAGAAAAATATTTTCTGTTAAAGAAACATGTACTTGATGTTCACCTAAAAATCTGCTCGAAATTCTGTATTTTTTCGTTGGATTGTTTAACATTATTAACACATTAGAGACATCAAAATTCGACATTTAATATTTTTGCGTTGTGTTGAATTTTGTAGAATGAGGTTTCATTATTTGATTCATAACAATTGAATTATGCTTTTTAATGGAGCATATGAGCAGCAAGCAAAACTCCAAGATAGCTCGTACTGGTCGCAATGTGTTAATATTGGAATTTTTTTCTAAAGTTAAACTTCAAACTAAAATCATTTGATCCGAAAATCAGATGATTTTTTCTGTTACTTTTTTTATATGATTTTTTTTATCAAAGGTTAAAATTTTTGAAATTACAAAACAATTTGAAAGATTGGGCTTGTTTGATTTTATCATAGAATAAGTTTTTTTTTAAAGAAATGGAAGACTCTCCTAAAAAAGCCTATTTTTTGCTCAAATCAACTGAGTTTGATCTACCAGACTGTTAAACAAATTCAAACATTTTAAACATCGAGAATGTGAATTTAGCGTACCTTTAAGGCTTATTGAATTATATTATTGAATTCAAAAATTTTTAATATAAAAGTGCTTAAATATGAATAATCATATAGTTACATACTTAATTTGTTTAATTTTTTTGTATGCGGGCATTGTTGGGCAAATAGTTATGCATATGAAAAAATCAGTCATCAAACCCCCCCCATGAGTCGGTTCTTCCTACGGCCCTGCTTCTCATCAATCAACTCTCTCGCACGTATACACTCACTCTTTTTTCAACGTGAAACTCAAGTTCATCCAATATGCTTATCCAACATTTCAACGCTTATATTTCTGTAGTCATTATTAGTATATTTGAAAGCATTTATTAACTTTTGATAATGAACCAAATGTTAATCCATATAACCTCATTTACGCAACCAAGCATTCAGGTAAATCGTATAAGAGCCGCTCGCATAAAAGGCTAGTTTGTATTAATGCTTTCCTCAAAACCCTATTTTGAATTTTTATCATTTTTCTGTTTATACAACTCTTTTATAGGCCTTATCTTCCACATATATTACCTCATTTACGCGGCCAAGTTTTCAGATAGCAACCAACATACAAGAGTCGCCTCATGAAGAGCTAATTTATTTTAAAGCTGTTTTAAAACCATATTGTAATTTTCTTGAATAACTAGATTCGCCTGCACATTTTTCGATCGGTCAAAAATTTACATAAATTTTTTTCACACCTTGTTCTGTACGTTCTCGAATTATTTGTTTACACATGACAGCTGACAAATTTGTCATGTGCCGAAGTAAGCTTCATGAAATTTTGTCCGTGATGTCAAGCTGTATCCGCACTAGACTGCAAGATATGTTTTTGTAATCGTATCAGATCTCGTAAAAAATATCCGAATTACAGTAGGAGCGGTGAGCAACCAGATTTAAGCACATTTGAGGTTCATTTATCATATTTAATGTAAATGCAGTTGAGTTTTTATGTTTTTGCGTTAGTGGAACCAACTTTACTTAAAAACGAATAGGTTCATAAAATTTCAATTCTTAAGCCATGTTAAGAAAATCAAGCATATCAGAAACTTGAAATAAATGTTCAGAAAATTTCAAATGTAGTTTTTTATTACACTTATTTATTCATAAAAATCACTTCCAGCACCGGTCAATACTATCTGCGAGCTCTGATGGTGGGATTGATGTAGATATGCTTTTGTTGTTACCTGAATAAATCTACTTCTAACTGTAATATCAGGACGGTTGGCTTCTAGTTTCAATGGACGCAATTTCTTTAACCCAACCGTAGGACGAATCCGAGTCCCAGTAAAGGATGATGAGACTCCGGAAGTTGATAGTCTTCGTACAACTTTTTCGGGTAGCGCAAATTCAGGCATCGGATGAAGCTACTCATTATTCGCATTTATCCTGAAATGCAAGAATATTGCTAAAATAGTGGATCCATAGTTTAATTTATTGATACCTACTGAACTTTTAATGCTTAGAAATGTACCCGTGTTGCTTTTTTTCGGAGTGAAATTTTTAAACTTCATCCTGGCAGTTTGTTTTGAATTGATATTGTACTGATTTTACCAATGGTTACCCTGATTGCCTAGATATGAATTCAAGAGGCGTACGAATATGAAGGTGAGAGAAATACGGCGAAATCGTTGAACGAAATTCGAGACTGACGAAATTTTTGTGTGCAAACTCTAGTGCAAGAAGAAAATCGCAATATTTTGATTTAGTTTTTATTAATATTATTTTTATACAACTCTTATGGAGGACTTATCTACCACAAATGATTTCAAGAAATACTCTAACTTTTTCATAAAATCTCTTTTTTATCTTTGCACACATTTTTCAGTCATGTATTGATTTATTTTTTACGACAGAAGCAAAACCTTAGCAAAATCATGCTATTTTACACAAACTCACCTGGAAAAAACAATTGGAATCGTGTTGGAACCTTTTCATGAGTAGGCATCTCGAAGAATTTGATCTCTTAAATCCGGTTTTAACATAATTTTTTTTGTCCTTCAGAGCACATCTGTCATATTGCGTAAAAACCGGATGGAAATGAATTTTTTGCATTATTTAAGGAGTCTGCATTCAGTTATCCCCAATAACCATAGACTTTTTACCATATTTAAGATTAAGGGTTCCACTAAGATGCTTGGTTTGAACTTCGTCAGCATCTTAGAGTGGCTCCTTATACTTCTTAACCATTTGGTCCGAAAAAAAAAATCAGAAACAATCAACAGTTTATGAGCTTTCAAGTCATCATAGAAGAATTTTCGAGGCGCAAAATGCGTAAAAGGAGCAAATTTGTGCAAAATTATTTTTACCATGTCTTTTTGCGTCTTGAATATCTCAAACGCACGGTAACTTAAAAATCTATCAAAAAATAGGCAAGATAGTCCTTTTCATAACCAACACAACGCTACTAAAGTTTTGCATATCCGAGGTCTATTAACGTAGATATCACCAAAATAAAATACTAAATGATCATAGCCTTAGGGGAGAATGAGGATACTTGATCACTGGGGATACTTGATTCCTTAGCTATATCTCGAAACTGGAATGTCTTACAAAGATCAAATGTTCTAGAAAAATGTGCCAAAATGAGCAGAATAACAATGCTTGTAGCTTAAAAATTTTTAACAAAATAATTGTTTGAGTAATTGAACATTGTTTGAAAAATTTCACAAAATGTATCTTGAAGATCTTTTTCCATCTCTTTAAAATGTTCCTTACATAGGAAAATTATGAAAAAAATATTTGTTCTAATGTATCAATCGTTCGAGCGTAAAATGAACTTCATAATGCCATATTTTCAAAGCAATGGAAAACTCTCAACTTTTTTCAGAAAAATTTTTCTAAAATGTTGATTATGGGTACAATTGATCCCCTAGAGTTGGGTACAATTGATCCCCCCTTCCAAACGGCATATTCTTCTTCTGAATTGATCGTTATGATTGCTGATTACGAAATTACTAATATTTATCCAAAAAGCAATATTTATCAAACAATTGTCTGAAGAACAGAGCAAAAATAATTAATTTTCTCTAAATTATAAAAAAACGCCTTTAAGTATGCAATGTTATTAGCGTTGAGACAAAGTTATAGAATTTTCATCTATGTCTGCTATAAATTGTGAAATGAGAACAAACATGACCAAAATAGTCAATAAACATTCTATCTTGAGGTTTTGTTTGATTTTATACAAGGATTAAGGCTTCCTGAATAAAAGATCAAGTCTTCTTTAATAGGGGATCAAGTCTCCCCTAACTTCAGAAAAATCGCAATTTTTTTACTCCCACGAAAATGCTTCTAGTTCATCAATGGGTTCAAGTATCGATCTAATTTTTGGAGCATAGAAACTTGAAGTTACAAGCTGTCAGAAAACGTCAAAGAAGGCGAATTGCTAAATTTTTCCAAAAAGATATGGTGAAAATAACAAAAGGGGATCAAGTATCCCCACTCTCCCCTATATCTATTATATAAAATTCTCTTGTAACGGTGTTTGTAGTACTACTCCTCTGGAATGGCCGAAAAGATTCAAATGAAATTATTTTTAGAATATTCTGTAGCCATGCGAATCGGTTTATATCGAAAAAAAAATAGCAAAAAGTCGCATCAATTGTCCGTAATAATTAAATTTGTAGTTTTTTGAATGAAATAAAAGTCATGGCTTGCATTTTTTCGAGATTTTTTTTCCTTTTGGCGGTTTGTTTTTCGTCTCCAAGCTCGAGGCGTCGCAAGCAAGCGTCGCGAGAGGATAGTAACCATGGCATAGCATACTGATTTGTGGGAATATTTCGGCGCCTATTTCAACCAAGCATACTTTCAATGCACGTGTTGGTGATATGAAGCCTAGATGTGTTTTTTTTCTTCTTGATTTCTAGCTCATTTGTATAGCACATGGTAATGAATGTCGCCTAGATGTGACCCATATTCATATATTGCCGATCGAATCAAAACCATATAAACGATTTTAAAAATTGAAACTATTTTGATTTAGTGTTAATTGAAACAGCAATTATTATCTGAAAAAAATGAATTTAGAACTGATTTATATGAAATGATGGTATGAATTGTATGGTATGGTATGAAAATGGAAAGCTTTACATACAATTGTATAATCCAATACGCTTAAAAGGTTAGTTTTGATTCATATCGAAAACAGAAAAAACAATAAGATGTTTTCGACAGTAAAATGCCTAAAACATTATTTGAACATTTACAAATGTACTTAACTGAAGATGTTTCAAGCGCCTTTAAAATTTTAAGAACAACATCAAAATCCAGGAAAATGAAAAAAACAACTCACGAGCAAGGGCCTGATTATATAGGGTTGATTTATTTAAAGGCCGAACGAGATAACTTTTTGATTTTTGTAAGCATAAGTGAAAGTTATTAATAAAAATAAACTTTTTCAAAAAGTGAGGATATGCATTTTCTGGAATAATTTCCAGTTAAAAAGATACACTAGAGCAAGTGCAAACGTTCATCATTTTCAAAAAATGTATAATTTATTTCCTCATTTATAAATTATTGGGCCCAATTATACAGAATTCAAGTACGTACTTAACATGAACAGAATGTTTTTGTTTTAACAAATTTTGTCTACAAAGGAGAGACTTTTGATCCACAGTTTTGTTGAATTTTTTTTTGTATTTAAATCCAGTGGCAGCAGATTTTTTTTTGTTAATTTTTAATATGACCTGAAAGTTTTAAAAATAATACTTATACCTGTCATTTCACACGGTGGAACAATTGCAAATGCGCTTTTCAGCTATAAAACATCTACCATTTAAGAATCCCGACCAGAAAAGATATCCGGACTGTTAAATCTGAAGCGGATAATTAAAGAGAGAATGTCTTTGTAATCTTTGCCTTTTGGTTAAATAGCATTCAGTGAAGTTGAAGTACCAAACATTAACTTATTCCGGAAAGAAACTGCAGAATTATCAATGAGAGATGATAAACAGATATAAAAGCAAGTATTGAATTCATTTTAAAGTCATTTCACTGACGCATCTGAAAAAGAGCTATGTGTTTTCACTTGCCCCAATAAATTGGACAAATGTATACTTAGATATATCTTTTTGCCAACATTACTGATATTTTTAAGAAAATATTCCTGTTTTTTTTTAGAAAATATGAAAGTTCAACTATGGTGATATCCGTTTACACTTGCCCCGGTGTTCCTTTATGGGAAATTAAGATTTACAATAAAAAAGGTACTTCATTTTTTGAAGGTTTTGGGTGACGTTAACATGAAAAATTTCCAGTAAATTAAATGAACTCATGAAACCATCGTAGCCTGAACAGATTATTTCTTTTCGATCTATTTAATTTTAAAATATGTTCTTTTCAGTTAAATGTTATTGAGTCTTGAAAATATTACATAATCTTAAATGAAATCGCAGATCACCACCAACAATGTTCAGAAAATTTTGAAATCAGAACATCCCAATGCTTCAAATTCCATCTCTTTAAAAGAATGCGTTAAATTGGCACATTTTCCATTTAAGAAAAATAGAAAAATATTCTGTGATTCGGTTGAATAACAAAAAAAAAATCAGGTTTCTTCGTCCTTTCAAAACCAATCGGTTTAAAGTTCAAAGCAATTTAATTTGCACTTTTTTCTTAAATAACTATAAATAAAATAAATTTTCAGTATACAAAATCGCCAGATTTCATGCCATGACAAGTGCTGTTTGGGAACACTTCAAGTTTAAATGTGTCATGTCTATAAGTTTGGTATCTGGCTAAACATTCTTGAACATGATTTTGATGAAAATATGGATATTTATTCAAACTGCTTCGAAGGATGGGTATGGTAAACAAAAACTGTATGAATATGGTTTGAAAAAAATCTGCTATAATGCTTTTTATTCCTTCAGCTCTTAAAAATATACCATCCAAAGCTAATTGGGAGCTGAAAACGCTGCGTTAGGCATAATATTTGGCAAATATTCCAAAATTTGTCCCGATTTTAAAAATTCTTTTTCCATTAAGTTTCATATGCAATTAATTCCAATAAATGCGAAACTTTTTATTTTGATTAAAACCTTAATGTGAACCTGAACAAAGCGGCCAAGTTGAATGATGACGTCCAGTGCTGAAAAAAATCGAATTTGCAACGAGAACCTGATACCGGTTCATTCGGCGATATATAAAAAATCCGAATTAAAGAGAAATGAATAAAAAAAGTTTTCATGTAAGATGCATGTAAGATTTATTGAAGGTTATTTCTTGATAATTCAATAAAAGACCCGTAGAATAAAGTTAAATTTCTTAGGTTTCATTTCGATAGAATTAAGCAGGACAATTCGAGTAAATGGAAATGGGGGAAATGTTAAAAAGGACATGTTCACAAAAGCGAAAAGATTAACAAATCAATATTTAATGCTTTTTAAAAATTAATCAGCGAAGAAAAAATGGAAAATGAACGCTAAGTGTAACACGGTGAGACGAAGTTTACCGGGTCTGCTAGTATATATATAAAATTGTTAAATCTGGTTTAAAATTTCAGGTTTTATGCTGAAACTTCGAACAAATGCACTCGAGTTTTAATGATTCAGTAGTCAAGGCGACATTTTTCAAATGATCTGAAGTATACGAAGTTTCTTCATCGCTGAACACTTTCTACGGACCTGAATGCCAAAAAAGGTCCTAATTAAAAAAAACACATTCTTCAACTTTTCACGAAAATTGACCCCTACAGAATCTTCCCCACAAGTTGAACAGCACCGTTTTAGCTGAAAAATTTTCTTTCAATATTCCACATCCACTGAAACCAAAGTTTTATTCATTCTATCGAGTACACTTTTAAATTTTCGAGAACTAACTCCCATAGAACACTGTTGATAATGAATTTCCAACCCATCCTCTCACCTTATATCACGTTCAAATAAAAACAAACTCGGATGCTGCAGCTACTGCCTAGAAAATGTGCCAACATCAGCAGAACATAAAAGCCAACCTTTCCGGGAAAATGCTGAGTTAAACAAAAATCTCTTCCTTGTTGCTCTAGGAACCTGCAGGAAAACGACACCCAATTCCGGGCGTCATAAATCGCTATCAAGTGTTTTATAGTTTTCATTATCAACGAACCCCCATTCCAAGACCAGGGCAGGGTTTATCATATCCACACCTACGGAAAACTCACCAATGCTATCTCAATGCTGAGGTGTTCCTTCAGTAGACTGTGTTTCAGAATAATCTTAATTCTATTCCTACAGCTCAACCGGTTGCCTACTTTAAGGACTAATCTGGGGAGGGTAAATCATTCCCTTCGATATATGAAACGACACGTGTGACTTTGAGCATTCTCTGGCCATCCCGTTTGAAGATAACGTTTAACAGCAGCACCCTCGGATAAAGGGGGAAGAGACAATTGTCTCTCTTAGCTAGAGGGATGAATTTTGCAGCATCCATTCGTCATTTTAGCGAATACCCTTTATTATCTACCACATCATTGTCATTCTCGTCAACCGGTGGAATCATCGTTGGCACGTCATTTTAGGAAGTTCGGTCTTGAATTTTAAAAATTAAGGAAATTGAAGGATGTAGATATAAAATTTAAAAAAAAATCAGATTGAAATTTTGATTCTGTTACATTTCCAAATCCAGGCAAAAAATTCAATTGATGGATCCGGGACACAAGTCAATTATTTCCAATTAATTTCTGCTGAAGGTCACGATTTTCCGGCATTAGGTACTAGTGAAAAGTCGATTCGATTCCACTTACCATCGTCAATAATTGCCATGCATTGATAGCCGGGCAAAAATATCCTTCCCTCGAGGAGTACTTCCCCTCAAATGAATGGTTCCCGGCATCAATGATGGTGATGATGATGACGACGATAATGGCCGATGATTCTTGAACGACGATCTCGCTCCCGACTACGAACCAAATCCCGGAAGTACAGAGCAATCAAATAGCTATTAGGGAGGCACAAATAGTGTCCGCCACACGTGAGCAGATTTCGTTGACTCAAAAGCAAAAACAAAAAAACAAAAGTTCTAGCAAACGCTATCAGTTAGTAAACGATGATGAAAAAACACAGCGGAGTTTAAAAAAAAACGCACCCATTTATTTTGCCATTGAACCGTTTTTCATCTGACCTTCACTGTCTGGCTGCTGAAGTTTTGTACACTGAAACAAAAAAAAAGGTTTTTTGCAGTTTTAACTGGTATTTTTAATTATTTGGAAAAAAAATTAAAAAAAATGGTTAATACCTTGAAAAAGGGATGAATGCAAATCGAAACGTCAATTTTCAGAATTCGTTTTTATGCCAAAGACTTGAAAAATGTTCGTCAAATTTGTCACTAAAATTTAATTAAAATTGATTTTTCAACGTTTCGGCAATCTTTCGAACATCTTCAAGGTCCAAACAAGTTTCAATCGATAAAAACTCTATTTTTTTATCTGTGCCCCAAAAAACCAATCTAACAACTTTCGAGTGGCATTCCGGGATCGGGAAAATGGCAGGGCGTTTCGATGGCCATCCATTTTGATACCTGGCAGCCCCCTGGAAAGACAGATCGCCGTACTGACCGCTTGATTTTCGACTTCTGTCCGGCTTTTTTTTTTTTTTGGGTCTCCCATCCATTAGAACCAACCTCGGGAAAACTAACTATCCTCCTCCTTTTGGAAGAGATTGGTTGGCCATTTGAAATCAACTTCACCTCGACTCACGAAGACAACGTTTGGAATAGAGAATTTTTGACCAAAAACTGAACGGTGTGTCCCATCCATATCGGGAGATTATTGTTTGGGGAACAGTTGCCAGCTGCCTCCGGGCGCAAAGCGAAGGACATCCATCTTCACCGTTTGGATGATTTCTCGGCAAGCCGGCGGACGGAAAACAATCTGGATGGATGGGTGGGCGTGCTGCTGCTTTTTCGTCCCGCAAAAGCCCGTTTGAGTTGATAAATTTTTACCTTTTACGAGACCAAACCCGATGGGACGAAAAGTTCATCTGATGATCTGCCCGTTTCGGGAGAAGGCCGTCACGTGATGGGATTTTCTACCCGGATAGGTGGGATTTGGCAGGATAATTGACGAAATTAAGTTGATTTATTGAAATGTTTATTGATCCTAGCCTCTGGCTAGTTTTCCGTTTGACAAATCGCCTAGTTTTCTTGAATTTCCTTTTGAAAACGGACATCTTAACTGGTTCAATTTTCTTTCAAAAAACATTGATATCAATTTTTGAATCTCTTAATATTCCCGTTTAACGTATTTTTAGGATTCATTTTGACTCTTTATGACTCTTTTTGATTCCAATTGACTGCTTTTGACTCTTTTAGATTTTTTTTGATTTTTTTTATCCTTTTCGACTCTTTTTAACCTTTTTGACTCATTTTGAATAGTTTTGACTCTTTTTGACTCTTTTTTACTTTTTTTCTACACTTTTTGATTTTTCACTCTTTTTGAGTCTTTTTGACTCTTTTTTGACAATTTTTGATTCTTTTTAACCCTTTTTGACTCTTTTGAATACTTTTTGAAACTTTCTGATCCTTTTTGACTCTTTTTGACTCTTTTCGACTCTTTTTGACTCTTTTCGACTCTTCTTGACTATTTTAGCACTTTTTGACTCTTTTTGACTCGTTTTGACTCTTTTTGACTCTTTCGGACTCTTTTTAACTCTTTTTGACATTTTTTAAAATTCTTTTTGACGCTTTTCTTTTTGACTCTTTTTGACTCTTTTTGACTCTTTTTGACTTTTTTTTGACTCTTTTTGATTTTTTTTGACTGTTTTTGACTCTTTTTGACTCTTTTCGTCTCTTTTCGACTCTTTTAGACTCTTCTTCACTTTTTTGACTCTTTTTGACTCTTTTTTGACTCTTTTTGATTATTTTTGACTCTTTTTGACTCTTTTTGACTCGTTTTGACTCTTTTTCACTCTTTTTGACTCTTTTCGACTCTTTTTGACTCTTTTTGACTTTTTTCGACTCTTTTTGACTCTTTTTGACTCTTTTTGACTCTTTTTGACTCTTTTTGACTCTTTTTGACTCTTTTTGACTCTTTTTGACTCTTTTTGACTCTTTTTGACTCTTTTTGACTCTTTTTCCACTTTTTAATTGTTTTTGACTCTTTTTGACTCTTTTTGACTCTTTTTGACTCTTTTTGACTCTTTTTGACTCTTTTTGACTCTTTTTGACTCTTTTTGACTCTCTTTGACTCTTTTTTACTCGTTTTGACTCTTGTTGACTCGTTTTGACTCTTTTTGACTCTGTTTTACTCCTTTTAACTCTTTTTGACTCTTTTTGACTCTTTTTGACCCTTTTTCCCTCTTCGACTCTTTTTGACTCTTTTTGACTCTTTTTGACTCTTTTTGATTTTTTTTTACTGTTTTTGACTGTTTTTGACTGTTTTTGACTGTTTTTGACTGTTTTTGACTGTTTTTGACTTTTTTTACTCTTTTCGTCTCTTTTCGACTCTTTTAGACCCTTCTTCACTTTTTTGACTCTTTTTGACTCTTTTTGACTCTTTTTGACTCTTTTTGACTCTTTTTGACTCTTTTTGACTCTTTTTGACTCTTTTTGACTCTTTTTGACTCTTTTTGACTCTTTTTTACTCTTTTTGACTCTTTTTGACTCTTTTCGACTCTTTTTGACTCTTTTTGACTCTTTTTATCTCATTTTGACTCTTTTTGACTCTTTTTGACTCTTTTTGACTCTTTTTGACTCTTTTTGACTCTTTTTGACTCTTTTTGACTCTTTTTGACTCTTTTTGACTCTTTTTGACTCTTTTTGACTCTTTTTGACTCTTTTTGACTCTTTTTGACTCTTTTTGACTCTTTTTGACTCTTTTTGACTCTTTTTGACTCTTTTTGACTCTTTTTGACTCTTTTTGACTCTTTTTGACTCTTTTTGACTCTTTTTGACTCTTTTTGACTCTTTTTGACTCTTTTTGACTCTTTTTGACTCTTTTTGACTCTTTTTGACTCTTTTTGACTCTTTTTGACTCTTTTTGACTCTTTTTGACTCTTTTTGACTCTTTTTGACTCTTTTTGACTCTTTTTGACTCTTTTTGACTCTTTTTGACTCTTTTTGACTGTTTTTACTCTTTTTGACATTTTCTGACTCTTTTTGAACCATTTTGACTCTTTTTAACTTTTTTGACTCTTTTTGACTCTTTGAAACCCTTTTCGACTTTTTTTGACTCTTTTAACTCTTTTTGACGTTGTTTGACTCTTTTTGACTCTTTTTGACTCTTTTTGACTCTTTTTGACTCTTTTTGACTCTTTTTGACTCTTTTTGACTCTTTTTGATTTTTTTTGACTCTTTTTGAATCTTTTTGACTCTTTTTGACTCTTTTTGACTCTTTTTGACTCTTTTTGACTCTTTTTGACTCTTTTTGACTCTTTTTGACTCTTTTTGACTCTTTTTGACTCTTTTTGACCCTTTTTGACTCTTTTTGACTCTTTTTTACTCTTTTTGACTCTTTTTGACTCCTTTTTAGCCTTTTTGACTCTTTTTGACTTTTTTTTGACTCTTTTTGATTTTTTGACCCCATTGACTTTTTCGACTCTTTTTGACCTTTTTGACTCTTTTTGACTCTTTTTGACTCTTTTTGACTCTTTTTGACTCTTTTTGACTCTTTTTGACTCTTTTTGACTCTTTTTGACTCTTTTTGACTCTTTTTGACTTTTTTTGAATCTTTTTGACTCTTTTTGACTCTTTTTGACTCTTTTTGACTCTTTTTGACTCTTTTTGACTCTTTTTGACTCTTTTTGACCCTTTTTGACTCTTTTTGACTCTTTTTGACTCTTTTTAACTCTTTTTGACATTTTTTTAAATTCTTTTTGACGCTTTTTGACTCCTTTTTTTTGACAATTTTTGACTCTTTTTGACTCTTTTTGACTCTTTTTGACGCTTTTTGACTCTTTTTGACTCTTTTTGACTCTTTTTGACTCTTTTTGACTCTTTTTGACTCTTTTTGACTCTTTTTGACTCTTTTTGACTCTTTTTGACTCTTTTTGACTCTTTTTGACTCTTTTTGACTCTTTTTGACTCTTTTTGACTCTTTTTGACTCTTTTTGACTCTTTTTGACTCTTTTTGACTCTTTTTGACTCTTTTTGACTCTTTTTGACTCTTTTTGACTCTTTTTGACTCTTTTTGACTCTTTTTGACTCTTTTTGACTCTTTTTGACTCTTTTTGACTCTTTTTGACTCTTTTTGACTCTTTTTGACTCTTTTTGACTCTTTTTGACTCTTTTTGACTCTTTTTGTCTCTTTTTTACTCTTTTTGACTCTTTTTGACTCTTTTTGACTCCTTTTTAGCCTTTTTGACTCTTTTTGACTTTATTTGACTTTTTTTTGACTCTTTTTGATTTTTTGACCCCATTAACTTTTTTGACTCTTTTTGACTCTTTTTGACTCTTTTTGACTCTTTTTGACTCTTTTTGACTCTTTTTGACTCTTTTTGACTTTTTTTGAACCTTTTTGACTCTTTTTGACTCTTTTTGACTCTTTTTGACTCTTTTTGACTCTTTTTGACTCTTTTTTACTCTTTTTGACTCTTTTTGACTCTTTTTGACATGTTTCGACTCTTTTTGATTCTGCTTGGCTCTTTTTAAATTCTTATGATTTTTTTTTTTAATCTTTTTGCACTCTTTTTGAACGTTTTTCACTCTCTTTAACACTTTCAAATTTTTTCGTCATTTGTTTCGATTTTCCATTCGTCAATTAGACTTAAATTTGTGTGTTGATTTCCTGGTTTATCGGCTACGGGAAATAATTTACTTGTTTTTATTGAAGCTTCAGCACGTATCAAGTTCATGAGCTATTTATTATTGACCGATTACCGTTCATTAAAACTCAATTTAGTTCCCTGTATCTTGGCTATAAATTCCATTTGCTTCAGCTGTTTCGCATCATCAAATCAAGTCACAGTACCACAATGAAGAACTCTACTCTGCTGATTTTCCTTGGAGCCGGTTGCCTGTTGGCTGCAGTTGGTCTAACTCAGGGTGCCCGCAACTCCACCAGTCGTCCTTCCGGCAAACCGGATCGGGAGCATCATGATGGACCCTGGAACAAGCGCGATCACGATCGAAGCCATGGATCCCCGGCCGCCTTCCGGAAGCTGATCGATGCGGTTTTCGATGAGAACGGAGTTCCAGCCGGAGTTCGCGACAAGATCATGAACCGTACCAAGGAGCTGATTCAGAACTACTTCAAGGACAAAATGGGGGAGCGGGTTGATGCAGGAGCATTTAAACGAAAGTCTTAGACATACAACTGAATTTGTTTGAAAGTCGTGATTTGAAATTTCAATAAATAAAATTTAAAACAGTACAAGCTTTTCTGTAACTATATTTGGAATTTAAAGTTCGCTTACTGAAAAGAAAGCATCGCTTATTAATGCGTTACATTAGTTTAGGCAGCAATCGCGAAGTGAAATCTAATGAAGAGACCTTACCGTAATCCGGGGTTATATTGATCACCAGTAAACTTTGTTGAACATGAAATTTTTCCACATAATCATCAATAACTGAGTCTAAAGTTAAAATATCTCAGAACTTTTTTCTACGTTTAAAAACCTATTAGTTGAGTTTCAAATTGAGAAAAATCTTATTTGTTTTTGAAAGTTTCGAATGTGAGTAAAAATGTAATTTCAAAATTTAGTAATATCAATTTTTTCGCAGGTAAATTGAGGTAAATTTTTGATATTTAAAAAAATAGGGACATTTTCCTAAAGTAAGCCAGTCCAGGAACAAAGACTAGAAACCCTATCAAATGGTAAAGTTTTAAGAAAAAAATAGAAAGGGAATTGTTTGAGGGCCTAGGAAATTGAGTGAAGAAAAAATTTCATTTGTTTTTGTAGTTAAAATTTTATAAGTAATGTTAACAAAAATAAGCCCCATAATTTATGCAGCATAATTGTCCATCTTTTGATTTTAATTTTTTTATTCGGTTTAAAGTATTCTAAATGTTCAGAACTGCCTTAGCACTTGATAAACTAGCATTTGTAAATATTATGAAGGTGTTTTGTATCCTTTATATTAAAAATAACTCGTTAAAATCGTCAAAATAGAGACTGATCAATGTTACCCCAAAGCATCAAATTATAAAAAGAAATGAAATCGATATTTAAATAACATTTTAAGTAAGTAGTCTTATAACAGTCCAGTGCTGGTTTTGAAAATATGAAATATGCCACAACCTCCTTAACAGAAAAATAATCGAAAAATCCGAAAAAAGTTATCAATCTTACCCCAAACTACGGTACTACTAATTGGAAACTGAAAAATTAATATAAAAAAACTCCATACAAAATGTAATTGATTTTCGGTATACCAGTCTTATATTGTCCCTAGCTGACTCGGTGTGCTTTGCAACACTTTGTAAAATTTAAAGAAATTTTATTAACAATTTAATTATTATTTTGATTGAGAATGATTTTCTATTTAAATATCAACAACATTTTATATCAATCTCTTGAAATAAAAGCTGCAACTTAAGTTTCGAATTGCAATACAAAAAAGATTTATTCTAATTTTCTTAAATATTCTTTTATGACCTCAAACGCGGACAAAAAATTTGTTTTCCAATCATTATTTAGTATCTCAAATTAAAACTCTGCCAAGTTGGTTTTTTTGTATGAATAATTCTTAAAATATGCTACACAAATTTATTATAGAAACCTAACTCATAGGTTAAAATACAATCTCATACGACCAAATTTTTCCTTTCGAATCATTAATTCTCAACATCTTGAAAATAAAACAAACTGTGGTGGGCCCCCCCCCTTCTTCCTATTTGTAAACTGGGATTAAGAAGGGGTCTCAACCAACCATAAAGTCTTTTTCCGTATCAAAATATCATCCCATGCCAAATTTAGTTCCATTTACTTGATAATTTCTCCAGTTATGCAAAAAATTGTATGAGAGCCCCCTTCCCCTTTCTGTTTCTCCAATGGAAGGTGAAAAGAGCTTCAAAGTATTTAGGGAATTTTTCATTCACCCAAATACCCTCGCATTCCAAACTTGATTCTTCTCAGAATCTCCTCACTAAAAGAAGGGAGAGGTCTCAAACAATTATTGAAACATTTCTCGCATCCCAATACATTTTTATTCTATCATATTTCTGATTCTCGACCAACTATAAATATCGAACATTCAACTATATATACAACTAACTGACCCGGTGTGCTTAGCTACACCTTCGAAAAAAAAATCAATCAATTATGTGAATATAATTTTACTATAAATTAAATTTCGATATCACTACAATGAGAGCTTTCATATCAAATTGTTTTTGGAATACAAAGAAGGTTAGATTCTCTGAAAAGATTTTTTTTTTAAACTCGATCGGAAATCGTATTTCAATAATGGTTTTTAATTTGACATAAAGAGCTCGTTTTTATTTTCCATTCTCCCGAGCAGTGTGGGGAGGGTCCCCGAACTGTCATAAAAAATATGTTTCATAACCGAATAACATCAAATTTCACATATGGTTCCGTTTGCTTTATAAGTTTTCGAGCTATACATACTAGACTTCGTCCCGTTACTCCTCTGGAAGAAGGAGAGGTCTTGAATCTTTAAAAAAAATCCTTTCATGTAAAATATGGTTTCTTAAGCTTGAAAAGTTTTAAAAACTATGCGATAAAACGTCCCCCATCCTCGGCTCTTTACTGTATGGATTCTCTCCTTAAAAAAAAGAAACATTTTTCGTAAACGATAAGTTCCCAAGTTATACAAAATTGTGCGGAACTCCTTTTTTCTATATCATTTCCCATTGGAAGGTAAAGGTTTTTCTTAATAACTATAGAATCATTTCTTGTACCCTTATTCTCTCCCCTTTGAAATTTTGTTGAATTTATTTGATGAGCTGTTGAATTTATGAACGTTTGACACCTTTCTCCTCTTTCCTTCCTGAGATTTGAACCAAATTATCTTAGAAATATTTTTTTCTATTTTTACACTCTTCCCAATTTGTTACCAACTGCTAGAGTAGCGCTCGATTTAATAAAAAAAAATGTATGGGAGCTCCCCTTCCTCCTTCCAATCGAATTAGTGAAAGGGGAAAGAAGCCTTAAACAATCATAGAAAAAAAAATTACACTGAAATACCCGCGGCTATTTTTTTTTTTTGGATAGTAAGTTCTCGAGTGATCCAAAAATATTGAATGAAAACCTCCTTTCTCCTTCTCCTCTTCGCATTGAAGAGAGGGAGGGATCTGAAACTTGGATTCATTTGCATGGTTAGTTATCGAATAATGCAATAAATTGTATAGAAGACCCCCCTCCTCCTTTGTAAACCTTTCTCATACCCAAATAACCGCTGATGTCAAATTTGATTCAATTAGCATGAATAGTTCTCGAATTTTGCAAAAAAAAAAAGTGTGGGAGGTCCCTCCCTCTTTTCTCATGGGAGTCTCAAACCATCTTTGGTTCCGTTTGCTTGATTATTTCTCGAATCGTGCATAAAATTCCTATATAACCATTGGAAGGTAAGAGGGGCACCAAAACATTTCAGGAACATTTCTCGTAACCAAATACACTCCCATACCAAATTTGGTTCCATTTGCATGATCGGTTCTCGAGTTATTCAAACATATTTCTTTTGTTCAAGAGGCTCTCTCCCCCCTTCCAGAGAGTGGGAGGAGTCTCAAATTATTATAGCAACCTTTTCCGGCCCTCAAAGACCCCTCCTGCCAAGTTTCACGCAAATCGGTTCAGTAGTTTCCGAATCTATAAGAAACTTACAGATAGACAGAAAACCACTTTTTTATGCCCAGGCAAATAGACTTTCGGAATGATTTTGTGTGTTCAACAATAAATTTCATAGATTCAACTTCATATGTATGATTGAATTTATACATTCTACCATAAATATGATAGATTCAACTATAACTGTATGGTTGATACAATCTGTATAAATAAAAAGCAATTTATTTATGTTTGTTTGTCTGTTTGTCCTCTATAGGCTCAGCCGTTTAAAGAGCTAGAGAGCTGAAATTTGGCATGAGTGCGTATTAGTACCAGTTATGAAGAAAAATGTTCTTAGATTTTCGGATGACCCCTTTTGAAGCGGGTCGTCCATACAACACAAAAACTGTATAAGCGATATTGACGTTATTACTAATCGGACTGAGATGAAAATTTGCACACGGGTACTTTGAGAGATGGGCAACTGATTTTTCGTTTTGAATTTTGGATCAGGGGTCGTCAAAAGGGGTCGTCCATATGAACTGTTCATTTGGGATTAGGAGTCGACAAAAGGGGACTGTTTTAGCGATATTGACGTTTTTATACCTTAAATTGAAATGAAAATTTGAACCCGAACAAATTCAGGAACGGGCAATCGATTTAAGATATCAAATTTTGTATAGGAGCCGGCTAAGGGAGTCGTCCATATTACCTGTTCACTATTTTAGCAATATTGACATTATTATACATTGGATTGAGATGAAAATTTACACATTGAAATTTGAAGGGAAAGGCAATTGATTCCAGGAGTCAAGTTTTGGGTCAGGGGTTGGCAAAAGGGGTCGTCCATAATAACGGTTAACTGTTTTTACGATATTGACGGTATATTACATCGTACTGAGATCGAAATTGGCACACGGAAGTTTTCAGGGACGAGCGATCGAATTCAGGTGTCAAATTTTGGGAAAAACGGAGGAAAAAGTCGTAAATATAAATTGTTCAATATTTTTGCAATAACTACACAGCAAATTTTTTTTTTTGCTGGAAACCAGCAAAATTTTGCTGGTTTTTGTCCCGCTGACTTTCCAGCAAAATTTCCAGCAATTTCAATTGCTGGAAAAAACAGCAAACGTTAATGCTGGTTTCCAGCAATTCAAATTGCTGGAAAATCAGCAATCCAGATTGCTGGAAACCAGCTATTTCTTTCAACACAACCGGCAGTATTTAGTATGAAATTTATATTTCAATTCAAAATTAAAGTTTAATATTGGCTGTGCATACAATAAGCAATAAAAAAGATTATTTTCTCCCATTTTCAATAAGGGATTTATTCATTTTTAAAAAAAAAAACTTTTTTTTGCACCACTTTCTAACACCGGCTCTGGGGTGGCCGCTTTGTGCCAAAGTGTCATCCGCCACCTGTAAAAATAGTTTTGATTAGTATCTTCTATGGAATATCTACCTGTACAATAAAAACTTACCCTTGACTTGATGCCTGCTTGCTAGAATATAGAGGAAAATAAAATAATTATATTAATTTACCCTAAATTCGTAAAATAGAATCTCACCTTACTTCAGCGTACGAAACAAAAACAAACTCCAAATTGACAACTCGACTGCTGATTTTCCAGCAAACTAGATCAATTGCTGGAGAGTCCAGCAATTTGAAAACCGATTGCTGATTTTTCAGCAAAAATGACAAGCACATAACCGAATGCTGAAAAATCCAGCAATTCGAAAACCGATTGCTGGTTTCCAGCAAAAATTTGGATTGCTGAACGTTTCCAGCAATTTTTTTGCTGGAAACCGAGGCAAAAATTTACAGTGTACGCTATTACGCATCGCATTGAAACAAAAATTTATACACGAGAGTTTTGCAGGACAAGAAATCAAATTTTGATTTCAAACTTTGTAACAAACGACATAAAAAGGAGTCGTCCATAATAGATAGAAGTTCGATGTCATTGAAATAATGCGTTATTATTCATTGGATCGACACAAAAATTCATACATGAGCGTTTTACACGATGGATAATCCTTACTTGATTTATACTAACTGTTGATTGATTTTGAAATTTTTTCGTTATTGTGCATCCAAACTTGACGAAAATTCGTTCACGGTAGTTTTTTTTGACAGTCTATCTTTTTGTTATCTTAAATTTCAGTTTAAGTCCGTACGGGATCAGCTAGTTATATACATATCTATAGTTAATTCAATTATACAAAAACAGACGATGCAATGACATTTATAGTTGATTTAACTATTGCGTATTATGGAGTAAAAGGTTTATTTTATTTGATTTAGTTCATATATATAGTTAAGAAAAATGTAGTTTCGGAAGCCGTCTGAAATAGTAAGAACCATAATATAGGTTTTTATCAATTCAAATGGATCAGAAACTTAAATTTAGGTTCTGAAATGAACGCTAGAAGAATAGAAGGAACATTGTATTTTTTTTTTATAAATTTCTATTGTTATCTCTAAACTAAGGTTGCCTGATTACCCGGTTTTATCCGGATTTGACCGGATTTTTAATAGAAAGTTTCATGGAAAAATGTCCAGATTTATCTGGATTTATTCAATTTTTTTGGCAAATGATACAAATTTTGTGGTAATAATTTTTGATTTATGCCTCGAAAACGAATTTTTTTGAACAAGTTTTAAAAAAAATAATCATGAAAGGTTTTTTTGTAGCTCTGAACTATTTAAATGACTTTTGAAAAAAACATATTTTTTTGAAATTTTTTTGCTTGATATCTGTTGAGTATTTTTGGATTTTGACTGAATTTGCTCAGATATTGCCCGGATTTATGGTCGGCAATTTTAAAATGAAATGCTCGGATTTTGCAAGACGTTTATATAAAACTGCCCGGATTTGTACGGCCCGAACACGTGCTGAAATAAATCTGGCAACCTTAGTCTAAACACTGTTTAATTTGAACGTTGTCTCCCTCGGAGTACTTCAAACAAGTGTCGACGTTGACAACTCTGTGTTCCCGAATGAATGCGACAGTTTTGAAATCGACTTTGCTCCATAGCATAACACAACAAGAAGTTTGGCAATCTCGGCCCCCTTTTTTAAATCCTTGGAGCAACCATAGTAAATTAAATGATCAACCGTTCGTCCGGCTTATCAATGCCCATCCCGAACACGCTGGTAGCCACCATAATTTAAATTTTATTCCGGACCAACCGTTCGTGAACCTCCTGCCGTTCCATTATTTCTTCCGTTTGCTTCCCATATGCTACCATAAATTTCGATATTTGGATGATTTTATTCTACAAAGACAGCAAAAAATATGTTTGATATAATCAAAAGTTGAACCTACTTATAGTTTTATGTCTTAAATCAATTATACTATTGTATTCGAACCTATCATGTCTATAGTTTGATTTGTTTATTCAATTCAATCAACGGACCAAGTATAGGTCCAAATGACGACTTAAAGTTAAAGTTACATAAAATATACATCTAATTAACGATTTCTTGATTTTCTTAAAACATTTCTTCGGAAAACATTCCGCGAATCGTCGAAGTCGAAGAGCTCGGAAAAGCGGTTGAACGTTTTCATTACACCGATGAATGCACTATTGGCTCCATAGTTGTTCAATCGAGTGGGGACATACAGTTGAAGGTCCTGGTTTCTCAGTCCATGGGGTCTCACACTAAGAGGAATAGCTTCTAGTAGCGTAGGACAATCGATACGCGATGTCAGTAGATCGGCGACAAACGAAGCTCGTGTTGCATTTCTTCGGGCTTGAAGAGTGTCCATGTCTATGAGACGACATCGATGTTCGTAGCTTGGCATGTGGAACGGGTCTTGCCAGTTAAGGTGTCTGAGGGCATAACGCAAAAAGCGCCTCTGGATAGCCTCGAGCCGCTCATTACCGTTCTGGTAGTAAGGACACCAGACAGCTGAGGCGTATTCGAGGATGGATCGAACTATGCTGCAATACAGGCTCTTCAGGCAATACACGTCCTTGAATTCCTTGGCCACTCGGAATAAAAATCCGAGGCTTCTAGAAGCTTTATCGACGACGTAGTTCGTATGTGTTTTGAATTCCAGCTTACGGTCGAGTATTACGCCCAAATCATTGATGTGGTCCACCCGCGCGATGGACTCATCTCCTAAGAAGTACTCCGCGCAAAAAGGCTGCCGTCTTCGTGAGAAACTGATGACTGCACATTTACTGCGATTCAAAGGCAGGCAGTTGATGTCGCACCACTTTGCGAAAAGATTAAACTGGTTTTGCAGAAAATCAATGTCGTCTTGACCGTTTATGGCGTAGAACAGTTTAAGATCATCAGCATAACAAAGTTTCGGGCCGTTAAGGAGTGTGAGCACATCGTTAAAATAGATTAAAAAGATAATCGGTCCTAAGTGACTACCTTGGGGCACACCAGAGGAAGCAGAGAACTGGCTCGAGAGAGTGTCTCCAGTGCGAACTGTCAATTTACGTCCAGTTAAGTAACTGCGGAACCAGCCAAGTAAAGGTAGTTGAATCTATTATATTGATAGTTGGTTGCGTAAGGTCATCATCAGTTTGAAGCTCGATCTATTATATTATATTTGAATGACTGAAAATCAACTATATTTTGATGATTGAAATAGTTTGCTGATATAATTGAAACAACAGTCGTCGTTTTTCTCCATGTTTGCTTGACTAATTCTCGAGTTATGTAAGAGAGAGGGGTCTCAAACTGTAAAAGAAACCTTCCCCGAAAGAATCATGTCTCATATCTCATGTTTCAAAGCTAAATCCGCTCACATGAAAGTCACCCATATTTATTTATTTCTAAAATTTTCAAAATCGATTTAAACAATTTGCCTTTTAAATTGAAATCCATCATAGATTCATTTTATTTCTGCGTAAATTGTCAAAATAACATTATCCGAGTTGACATTGTGCTTCTTAGTGATTAAGCCTTCTGGGCAGCTGTCAGAGCTCCCTTCTGTTTCTTCTCGCTTCTACGAGCCTCCTTCCGGGCCTGATGTTCCTTCTTTTTCTGCTCGTGGAAAGCCTTCAACTTCTGGCCCAGGTTGGACAGGATCTTGTCCCGCGCTTCCGGTGCCACTCCGTTCTCGTCGATAGCCTGGGTCAGGAACTTCTGGAACGTTTCCATCATTTCCTTGCCCCTTCCCTTGACGAATGATCCGCGATGACCGTGTCCGGGTCCATGTCCGTCTTCTTCGCTGCTGCTTCCGTCATCTTCCGATTCTTCCGAAAGGGGAGCGGGACGCTGGGCTGGGACTCCCTTGGTCGGAGTTGCTGCGGATGTTAGTGCGATGGACAGCAGGCAGCCCATCGCCAGCAGAAGGAAGAACTTTGAATTTTGCATTTCTGTTGTTGTTGATTGAAATAAACCGTTTATGCGTTTGATACTTCCATGTGATTTGGGCGAGCTATTTATAGTCAAACTAGCCAAAACTGCTAATGTGCGAATGGATTTTTTTAAAGTTCGAAAGCTTATGTCTATCCAATTAAATATCCATTACAATGCAAAACATTAGATTCGAATTTGAGTGCAAGGTTTTTCAGATACCCCTGGAGTGTCTTATAAATATTTAACAATTTAACAATTTTGATAATTTTGAAAATTTTGACAATTTTGACAATTTTGACAATTTTGACAGTTTTGACAATTTTTACAATTTTGACCATTTTGACAATTTTGACAATTTTGACAATTTTGACCATTTTTGACAATTTTGACAATTTTAACAATTTTGAAAATTTTGACAATTCTGACAACATTGACAATTTTTAAAGTTTGACAATTTTTACCATTTTGACAATTATGACACTTTTGACAATTTTGACAATTTTGACAATTTTGACAATTTTGACAATTTTGACAATTTTGACAATTTTGACAATTTTGACAATTTTGACAATTTTGACAATTTTGACAATTTTGACAATTTTGACAATTTTGACAATTTTGACAATTTTGACAATTTTGACAATTTTTACAATTTTGACAATTTTGACAATTTTGACAATTTTGACAATTTTGACAATTTTGACAATTTTGACAATTTTGACAATTTTGACAGTTTTGACAATTTTGACAATTTTGACAATTTTGACAATTTTGATAATTTTGACAATTTTGACAATTTTGACAATTTTGACAATTTTGACAATTTTGACAATTTTGACAATTTTGACAATTTTGACAATTTTGACAATTTTGACAATTTTGACAATTTTGACAATTTTGACAATTTTGACAATTTTGACAATTTTGACAATTTTGACAATTTTGACAATTTTGACAATTTTGACAATTTTGACAATTTTGACAATTTTGACAATTTTGACAATTTTGACAATTTTGACAATTTTGACAATTTTTACAATTATGACAATTTTTGACAATTTTGTTCAAATAATTCAGGTTAATCTGATTTGTGAGAATCTTGTGTTTAAATACATCCTTCTAAGGTTAACATCTCTTTTGATCTGTGAGCCATTTCCTGCAGAAGAAAATTTTTCCTTCAGGGGTGGGGAAAATGAGTCAACTTTCTTCCCTCGATGTGATAAAGAGAAACTGGAAAAGGTGAAACAGTATCATAATTTTTGCTGAGCTGTGATTCATTCCGGAAGCTGACAATCTTACACTTTGGTAGAGTGAGATGAAACAGTGAGCTTTTCTTCAAATTTGGAAACAAATATTTTACGAAAATATATAAGATAAGAAGAAAACGTCTTATTGAAAGAACGATTAATTTTTTGTTCATATTATTTTTTTCATTATTTCCTTGAATTCATAATTTTGTATTAATGTGCAAAAAAGTTAAAATGTACATGTCTAAGCTTCGTGTGATGAAAATTGCCCCAGGTTATTCTCTCAAGTGGGAAGGTGAATTTTCCTCATTCGATAAACCAATGATTAAAGACATTTTCACCGTCCCTCGGCCTTCATTCATTTGCCTTCTTCCTCCCTAGTTTTCCAGAATGAAAAGAAGCCAGGACTAGGGCGAACGTCAAAGCCACAGGGAGTCAGTGCTACCGCATGAAAATGGTAAAGTCACCTCGGGTGGTAGTTAGGAATATGTGACATTGTCATGGACCCGAACTCGACTTAGCTCTCGGTTGGGTGCCTCTGCTCTGACGGTCTTCCTCAATAAGGTGATTAAGGTGCAACAAAAGATGAGCCGGCTCCGGGAGTGGAATGAGTGCTTATGAATGGATTGGCTTACTCAGCGAAAATTGGCAACCATTCATTGATTTGCTCCCTTACCAGGAGAGTGTTCGTATCTATATCTACCTATGCATGATCCTGCTGCTACGTTAAAGTGGATAAAGAGGGAGAATCGCCTTGTTTGGAGTCGACTTTCAGATTAGCTTCTGTGATGGGGCTTTTCGGGGGACTTTGTTATATTATGCTTGATTTAATACAGCAGAATGCGCTATATCATTGTGGAAAGGTTTTCAGGGAACATCTTAATGCAAGATATTTTGGAAAAAAAATATCTCAACACTATTAACAAGGATATCTACACAAACATATCCAAATTTTTTTCATTCTCGTCATTTTTTGTAATTTTTGTCATGTTTGTCATTTTTGTCCTTTTTGTCATTTTTGTCAATTTTGTCATTTTTGTAATTTTGGTCATTTTTGTCATTTTTGTCATTTTTGTCATTTTTGTCATTTTTGTCATTTTTGTCATTTTTGTCATTTTTGTCATTTTTGTCATTTTTGTCATTTTTGTCATTTTTGTCATTTTTGTCATTTTTGTCATTTTTGTCATTTTTGTCATTTTTGTCATTTTTGTCATTTTTGTCATTTTTGTCATTTTTGTCATTTTTGTCATTTTTGTCATTTTTGTCATTTTTGTCATTTTTGTCATTTTTGTCATTTTTGTCATTTTTGTCATTTTTGTCATTTTTGTCATTTTTGTCATTTTTGTCATTTTTGTCATTTTTGTCATTTTTGTCATTTTTGTCATTTTTGTCATTTTTGTCATTTTTGTCATTTTTGTCATTTTTGTCATTTTTGTCATTTTTGTCATTTTTGTCATTTTTGTCATTTTTGTCATTTTTGTCATTTTTGTCATTTTTGTCATTTTTGTCATTTTTGTCATTTTTGTCATTTTTGTCATTTTTGTCATTTTTGTCATTTTTGTCATTTTTGTCATTTTTGTCATTTTTGTCATTTTTGTCATTTTTGTCATTTTTGCCATTTTTGTCATTTTTGTCATTTTTATCATTTTTGTCATTTTTGTCATTTTTGTCATTTTTGTCATTTTTGTCATTTTTGTCATTTTTGTTATTTTTGTCATTTTTGTCATTTTTGTCATTTTTGTCATTTTTGTCATTTTTGTCATTTTTGTCATTTTTGTCATTTTTGTCATTTTTGTCATTTTTGTCATTTTTGTCATTTTTGTCATTTTTGTCATTTTTGTCATTTTTGTCATTTTTGTCATTTTTGTCATTTTTGTCATTTTTGTCATTTTTGTCATTTTTGTCATTTTTGTCATTTTTGTCATTTTTGTCATTTTTGTCATTTTTGTCATTTTTGTCATTTTTGTCATTTTTGTCATTTTTGTCATTTTTGTCATTTTTGTCATTTTTGTCATTTTTGTCATTTTTGTCATTTTTGTCATTTTTGTCATTTTTGTCATTTTTGTCATTTTTGTCATTTTTGTCATTTTTGTCATTTTTGTCATTTTTGTCATTTTTGTCATTTTTGTCATTTTTGTCATTTTTGTCTTTTTGTCATTTTTGTCATTTTTGTCATTTTTGTCATTTTTGTCATTTTTGTCATTTTTGTCATTTTTGTCATTTTTGTCATTTTTGTCATGTTTGTCATTTTTGTCATTTTTGTCATTTTTGTCATTTTTGTCATTTTTGTCATTTTTGTCATTTTTGTCATTTTTGTCATTTTTGTCATTTTTGTCATTTTTGTCATTTTTGTCATTTTTGTCATTTTTGTCATTTTTGTCATTTTTGTCATTTTTGTCATTTTTGTCATTTTTGTCATTTTTGTTATTTTTGTCATTTTTGTCATTTTTGTCATTTTTGTCATTTTTGTCATTTTTGTCATTTTTGTCATTTTTGTCATTTTTGTCATTTTTGTCATTTTTGTCATTTTTGTCATTTTTGTCATTTTTGTCATTTTTGTCATTTTTGTCATTTTTGTCATTTTTGTCATTTTTGTCATTTTTGTCATTTTTGTCATTTTTGTCATTTTTGTCATTTTTGTCATTTTTGTCATTTTTGTCATTTTTGTCATTTTTGTCATTTTTGTCATTTTTGTCATTTTTGTCATTTTTGTCATTTTTGTCATTTTTGTCATTTTTGTCATTTTTGTCATTTTTGTCATTTTTGTCATTTTTGTCATTTTTGTCATTTTTGTCATTTTTGTCATTTTTGTCATTTTTGTCATTTTTGTCATTTTTGTCATTTTTGTCATTTTTGTCATTTTTGTCATTTTTGTCATTTTTGTCATTTTTGTCATTTTTGTCATTTTTGTCATTTTTGTCATTTTTGTCATTTTTGTCATTTTTGTCATTTTTGTCATTTTTGTCATTTTTGTCATTTTTGTCATTTTTGTCATTTTTGTCATTTTTGTCATTTTTGTCATTTTTGCCATTTTTGTCATTTTTGTCATTTTTATCATTTTTGTCATTTTTGTCATTTTTGTCATTTTTGTCATTTTTGTCATTTTTGTCATTTTTGTCATTTTTGTCATTTTTGTCATTTTTGTCATTTTTGTGATTTCGGACAATTTTGTTATTTTTGTTATTTTTTTTATAAAGATTTCCGGGATTTTTTTTGTAGTATTTTTATAGCACCTGGACAGAAAGGTAAGTGTCTGTTTAGGTAAGGATCAGTTTTTTGCGAAGTAAGTTCAATAACAAGGTAAGTACTGTTTGTGTTGCAAGGTTAGTACAATTTTATTTATTTATTTATTATAAAATCAACAGATCCTATATTGATCCATAAGATATTTTAAAATTAAGAGTCTAACTACAAATAAAAATCTACACTGAACTAAGAATTCTTCTTCGGTATACATCCCTCGAAACGTCAAAATCAAAACACTCTGAAGTTGAAAGTCTTAATGACGCCAATTATTGCAGAGTTAGCCCATAATTGTTCAGTCTAAGAGGAACAAAGAGCTGAATATCCCGATTCCTCAAACCTCGAGTTCGGACGCCAAGTGGAATAACCTCCAGTGCGGGAGAGTCGATTCTTGATGAAAGCAGATCATCAACGAAAGACGCACGAGTGACGGTCCTGCGGGCTGGCAGCGTGTCGATGTCGATCAGGTGGCAGCGGCTTCTGTAGCTGGTAAGTCGAAAGGGGTCTTGCCAGTTTAAGTGCTAATTTTGGTCCATCTAGAAGTTGCAGCACGCCATTGAAGTAGATCAGGAATACTATTGGCCCTAGATGACTTCCCTGAGGCACGCCTGACGAAGCTGAGAACTGTTTGGAAAAACAGTTACCCGTACGAACTGTCAATTTACGTCCAGTTAAGTAACTGCGGAACCAGCCAAGTAGAGATCCACAAAATCCTAAACGTTCGAGCAATGTCGATGGCAATATCATGGTTCACCTTGTAGAATGCAGCCGACAGATCGGTATAGATGGCATCTGTTTAAAATTTCTTTGCAAAATTTTCAGGCACAAACGAGGTAAAGGTCAGTCTTAAAGTTAAGTCGCACGTCAAGAATCACACCATGATCTTTCACGTGTTGAGCTCGAGAGATGGCATTGCTTCCAAGTAAATAAATGGCTGAGAAGGGCGTCGTTTGCGGCAAAATGATATTACTGCGCATTTACTACGGTTTAAAGGTAGGCGATTGGCATCACACCAGGAGGCAAAAAGGTTAAACTGGTTTTGCAGGAAGTTCACATTTCCGGGGCCATTGATAGAGTAGAACAGGTTCAAGTCGTCGGCATACGCTAATTTTGGTCCATCGAGAAGTTGCAGCACGCCATTGAAGTAGATCAGGAATACTATTGGCCCTAGATGACTTCCCTGAGGCACACCTGATGAAGCTGAGAACTATTTGGAAAAACAGTTACCCGCACGAACTGTCAATTTACGTCCAGTTAAGTAACTGCGGAACGTTCGAGCAATGTCGATGGCAATATCATGGTTCACCTTGTAGAATGCAGCCGACAGATCGGTATACATAGATGACATCAGTTTGAGATTTCTTTGCAAAACTGTCATGCACAAACGAGGTAAAGATCAGTAAGTTAGTTGTAGTTGAGCGTTGAGGCATAAATCCATGCTGGTCGTTGGAGAAATATTGCTTGCAGAACAAGAAAATGGAATCTAAAATCACCAATTCGAAAAGTTTGGCTATAGCACACAAAGCTGAAATTCCACGGCAATTATTGACATCTTTCTTATCTTCATTTTATGAACCGGGAACATGTAAGCTTCTTTCCACAGTGGGGGGATGGTGACCTGGTCAAGCGAAGCTTGGAAGATAAACCTTACAGGAGTCAGCAAAAAAGGCATAAGGTAGCTGGTATCTCATCCGGGCCCGTAGAGAAAGAGTTTTTGAGCTTAGTGGCTGCTTTAGAGATAGTTGTATCCTCGACTGTAATACCGTTTAAAGAAAAGCCAGTGGCAAAACACTCCTAATAGCACAATCCAGTTGATCGTCGGTTATCGAAGATGTATCAAAGATGCTCGAGAATTTATTGGCAGAGAGATCGCAGATTCCAGAGTCAGAGTTTGACATGATGCTATCCAGGAACATGCAGGGCGGTGTTCCAGGTTCATTCCGCTGATTTTTGACGTGATTCCAGAAGGATTTTGGGCTAGTCTAGAGGTTTTGCTGAATCCGGCTAAAATGGTTTTGATAGTAACGTTGGCTGGCTTTTTTTTATAAGCGGAGTTGAGTTTGCGATATTCTTCCTTGGTATGCGGAGATTTGTGCTTGTTGTGAAGGACACGGCTTTTTGTCGCTTTCAGTTGTCGAAAAGCTGCTGTAGCCCATGGAGTCCGAGGATAAGCTTTTGCGGTGCGTTTCGGCACATGACGGTTGATTACGTAGTTGAAGATGTGCGAGAACGTTTCGGCTGCAGCATTAGGGTTTGCTAGTTCGAGCTCGGATTCCCAGTCTATGATGGTCAGTACGAAAGAAATGATCGGCTTTCCTGTAGTGCAAGTAGAAGGGTGTGAGTTGATCAGCGGGGGTACACAATCTCGAGAGGGTACACAATCTCGAGATATCGAATGTTACCAGTAAAGCCGGGCGATGTGGGACTACTGTAACTAGCGGTGCAGGTGCTGATTTGATAGTTGGGAAACGGAACCCGTCATTGGCGAAGCAAAGATCAAGCATCCGGCCGATCTCGTTTACAACACTGTTGATTTGACGTTAAGTTGGAGGAGCCAAAAAAGGAGAGCGTTCTGGATCTGGATACAGAAAGCTATCTTGGCTGGAGCACCACTTTAAACTTGGCATGTTAAAAACGCCTAAGACGATTATGTCATCTTCTGAAGCGCAGAAAGAGCTTATTTTAGAGATGCAGCATTAGAATGATTCAGCTAGGATAACATCTCTCGAACGATCAGGAGGCAAATACAGCACACCAGCTCAAGATTATGCCAAGATTCATCATCGATTAGCAAGGCTCTGAATTTGGACCTTACGGCGAGTATCACCTCAGCCAAAAATTTGGTAGGTATATCACAAGATATACGTTCGTCTAAGTTGACACTTATCATCGTATATGACGTTAGAAAAAGCATATACCTACCAAAAATGGAGGCGATATACGTACATGTTTCGAAATTATCTGGTTTACGACTTCGACAACATCATATATGATGTTATTTGCGATGTCAGAAATGCTTTGGTACTTCATGTCGCATTGGCAGCCTTTTGTACGTTACATCAAAGGATTCTATTCAAGCACATTTACGATGATAGGATGATTGACAGTTCCTACCAAATTTTATGCGATGTGTGTTTTACTCATTTACGACTTGATGTGATTTGATGATAAATTGGCAATTTAAGTCACCCTTTATGCGAAGTGTGTTGAACTCTTGTACGACTTGAAGCGATCTGACGATGAATTGGCGATCTTAGTCACCCTTTATGCGAGGTTTGTAATATTTTTGTACGACTTGAAGCAATCTGACGATAGATTGGCGATTTAAGTCACCCTTTTTGCGAGGTGTTTTGTACTCAAGTACGACTTGAAGCAATCTGACGATGGATTGGCGGTTTAAGCCATTCTTTATGTGAGGTGTGTTGCAGTCTTATACGATGTGCATAACTTTGAACATCGGTTGACAACTTAAGTCGCACTCTATAGGAGGTGTGTTGTACTCTTGTATGATATGAAGCAAAATGACACACGACTGACTGTTTAAGTGACACTTTATACGAGGTGGGATGAAGGATAGTACGATTTGTACTATAAAATGACTTTGCGAACCACTTTATGTAGCATTTTATGTATATAATTGTGATTGAAATACGATTCTTGAGAAATAGGTGTAAAAATAAATAAAATTAAAATTTCAATTAATTCTGCAAGACTTATTTATTCACATGCCGCCTTGCAACTCTTTTTTTTGGTATTTTATTTTCTAGCGACGGGAGTAACGATATTCCGCTTTTTGTACCTAGTGACTATGACCACTTTAACATTACCTAACGAATCGCTGCGGTTGATAGGTTTTTAGTTAAATATCGACAAAACTGTAACACTTTTTAGGGATCGTCTTACAGGATTTCACAAGCTAGATTAATATCACATGTATGTACAAAATGCCCGCTAAAATAACGTACAGGAATTAGAACGATATGACGTCACGCGCGATGAATATCAATATATTCATATATGACGTCGTACATTAAGTATGAGTTATTACGAATCGGAATAGCGATCTATACGACTGATTAAACTCGTGAAAATGTTTTAACTATATCGAAGCGACATGATGTTAATTTACCTCTTAGTGTGGCATTCTATACAAAATATAAAGTGATGCGATAGACGATGCTTACGTTATATTCTTTACGAATCTATCTAAAGTAATGTACGATTTCGATAGAGATTTGATTTATGTTCGAATAAAACGTTTCTTAAGAGTTTTTATGCGATGGTTAAAAAATTTTATTCCTCATTTGTCGTAGTACACAGAAAAAAATAAAAGCTGTAGAATTACGGCAAATATCCTGTAACAAAAAGGAGCAGGACTTTTACCGTAATTTCACAGGTTAAAAAAAATTACATGACATTTATTAATACATTAGCCAATATTTTTACAGGTTGGTTGAAAATTACAGGCCTAGAATTTCGAACCGTGTCTCTCGTTCACTTTTTGAATTTATCGATAAAAATTATTGTTTAAGTGAATGGCAAGTGAATTTAATTTCAAGTAAAACACAATAATAGTACAATGTTATTAACAGCAAATTTATTATCTTTATTTAAGATACATTGGAGAAAACAATTAGCAACCATTTGCAACTCAAAGGGAATTAAAAAATAGGTCTACAACTAAATTTGTATTTCTTAAAACGTATTCATGAATTGTGCAAAGATGGTATTAGACAATTCTATTTTTCTTAAATAAATCGGTATACTTTACCTTCAGCATAACTTTTGAGCCACCATCGGCTAAAATTGATCCAGGTGGTTAACAAAAACAAACCTTTCTAAAATGGTGATACCGCCACTAAGAAGATGGATCGACGGTTTTTGCGATTGTTTAAAAAAAAACAGCACTCCAGATTCCTGCGTAGTATTTTCGTTGGTCATGTTGTGGGTTTATTCTGTTAGTAGGCAACTCCGGATCCCAGAGCGATTCATGCAGCTGCAGCGTAAATTGTGTAACATCCGCCACATACAATCGTTAACGGGAGATTGCATATTCGAACGAACTTTGCCGACTCGTGAGCTTCGGCAATCCACAGTGGAATATTTTCCCCAACCTGCGGGCTTCAATGTTTCCCACATCAGCTATACAGGAGACGCATCCCTCATACTGCTGCTTGTAACGGGAAGGACAAATGAAACAGAATCAGTTTTAGGGAATAAAAAAAATCAAAAAGCTCACCCTTTCGCCGCACTTTGACATGGTTATATTCCTCTCTGTCGGAATCCTCTACTGGTTCTCCTGAGGTGGGTAGTTATTTCTGCATTCAGCCGCTTCGAAATCCGATCTGTAGGATGAACAAAAAGAGGAAAGCATTTAAGAAAATCGAATGTAATTGAATTCATTGCGTCGCTCACGTAACAAACATCATGTTTCAATGTGTAACACTGATCAATACCGATTAATCACACTTACTGGATGGTGTTCAAGTAGTTCCAGGATGCACAAAAGTCCTGCAGTCACTTGCTAAGTTTGACGACTGCACCGCCACGAATCAACCGGTCGAGATCTGGCAAATTCGTTTTTGCCTTCGAATACCGGAACTTCTCGGTTCGCTGCATCTCTTCTGATCTGGTTGGCAGGAAAAACGGTAACGGAGCAAGTGCTGGAGTTGCTCCGGCACAAAACAACAGAGAATGTAAAGAACAAAAACAACAGAGAACCAAATCAAAACAAAGACAACTGTCCCGCGGCGCGATATTTTTGACGTCTCCCTTTTCGACTGGGATGCCAGGCACACTTGATTTTTTAGTCTGTAATATAAAATTATTGGACAACGCGTAATTTAACAGCACGTAATTTTTTTTCGACCAGTAAAACTACGGCAAATGTCCTGCTTCTTTTGCTACAGGGCATTTGCTGTAATTTTAAATGATTTTCGATTTAAAATTAAATGTTTTTTAAATTACAGGTCGAATTATTTTAAAGGCGAGCATATTCAATGACACGTAATAGTCATTATTTTTTTCTGTGTATGAACGACTTCATCCAACACATCGTAACTAAATCGTATGTCATTTGGATCCAACATCTTCTACGATGGATATACGATATAGTCAAATGTTAAGTATACACATTTACGAATCCGATTTGAATTGCACCCGTATACGAGTTTGGCGATGATTTCTTTTACGATTTCATGTTGGCTGGGACCCCACCACCTGTGGTCTTTTTGCTTTTTGCTGCACGGGGGCTTCGATCGCAACGAAACATTGAATAATCGGGTCCAAAAATCTGGTTGGAGAGAGTGCGATCCTTCAACCATGTTTCGGTGAAGGTGATAATATCGTAGCAGGAACATGGAGTAGCGAGCAGATAATCTGTCACGCAGGAATTAATACCACCGACATTCTGATACATAGTAGATGTTGATGAAATCAAGCGGTTCTGATGCCGATGTGGAGCCATTGTCACTAAAATGGAGAATACCATCACGCGGAGGAAGGCAGTCAGGAGCAGCGTACTTTCCTGTAAAAAAAGGCTGGAGAACCCCTACGCCACAGACGAACTCAGGGCCGGGACGACTGGTGACGCTGGTAGGAATCAGCTCGACTGAGTTGAGGGACTCTGAGGTCTCCGTAGTGCTTAGTTCATTGCATCCCAGGGTCGAATCCATGGCCGATGGGACAATACCTCCCAGGTGTGGTATTAAATCGATAAATTTGTCGAAAGGCAGGACGGGCTCGGAGGTCTCCGTAGTGCTGGCTTCGTTGCGCCACGGAGAAAAAACCCTGGGAAACGCTGGTGGGTTCAGTTCGGACGACGAGAAACACGAAGATTTTATGGAAATACTAAAAGCATACGGAAGTGGCGGTCAATGAAACGGCGAGACTTGAGTTGTCGAACCACCTGGAGTTGACCTCATCGACGAGATAGGTGGCAGAGTGACAGCTTGTGTTATCGATTTTTTATTGGTTCCCATATCCTCGAGTTTACGGAATAGAACTCCTGCTGGTCAAGTCCTTGGAGAAAGTGCAGCGTCCTTGAGCTTAGGATCCACACCAACTTGGACCTAAGCGTAAAGACGTTAACATTCTTGCGAACCAGGAGATGAACCTCGGCAGATTCACATTGAAGACATTCCATGGCAAGTTCTTGGACGTCTTTAGCTGTAACATTGTTTTGCAGTGTCGCCAAATAAATCTAGAACTTTTTTTCGGGAGGTCGTTTTTTCGGTGGCTTTTTTTTGTACCCACACAAGGTGTCAGAGTCGGATTCTCGACTCGTCGTCTCTTATTCGTGGTAGTTGAAACGCTGGGCCAAGGGGAGTGACGAAAGAAAGCGTTCGTCAGTAGTTTGCAACATTCGTTGCAGACCCAAAGCAGATTTCTGTTGTCGGCCTTAGTCGGTGCGATGAAAGCAACCTAGCGCATTTCAAGTGGATAGCTAAACTGCAGAGGCCTTGGCAAATGATGCTATCCGTTTCGCTTGTTGGCTTAGCGCACTTATCACAGGCCATTTCGTTGGAAGACATGGACGTAACAAAACGAAAAGATGATATCCAATTCACAGTACATTTGAGACATTTCCGAAATGACAGCGCGCTTAGTAATAACTTCAGGTTCTGAAAGAGCAGGGATCTTGAACTCGAAGACCTGGGGAAACCATAACAAAGCCAAGGTTTTGACTGATTGAGAACGATCCAGCTCTAGTTCCGTGGATGCCTCCCAAAGTTTTTCCGGAGCGCCGATGAGAACTGTTTGGTAGTTAGCCCACATTCGCAGAACAAATCCAGCCGACTTCAACATTTTCATTGCAGCTGCTTGCACAATCTCACGACTTCACAAGATAACGTCGTGACCTTACTAGGCCACGGACTCTATGGCCTAGAAGCTTATATTCCTAGCAAACATGAAATCCGAAATGAAAACTAAAGTCGTTTACAACGGTGTTACGAACCGCTATTTCAACTGCATAGTGAAAAGATCGTATAAAATGTCGTCTTAAGTCAGTTTAAATCGGATATAACGAAAAGTTTGCCATGTTTGTTAATTTTTTAATGCTCTCTGCAACCAGCAGTGCATCCAGATGGCTAAGATATTAAAACAGCATAAGAATATATTTAGCTTCAAAAATGTTTGCTGGGTACACGATTATGATCTCACAGGGTTACGACCTCACAGACTAGAGAGGCTTCACCGGTTTATGACCTCGCAGGTTTTCAAGTTCTATGAAATGAAGAAGACCTACGCCCTCAAAACTTAACGACTCAAGACCTCACGCAATTCAAGTCGCTAGAAAGAACATCGTTTATTTGCTTATAAGCAGGATCTTATTTTAATTTTCCAATGACAGCCTCGCGAAGTACGGTTTCCAGCAGTGGCGTTTCCGTATCTCGTCAAAGTTAGGAACAACCCATCGGAAGAAGTCCAGGTCCGTGTTTAACCAGCTACAATTCAGGCGGTTTCCTTCCAAGTCCATATACTCCAAACGTTTTAGTCTGCCATTTTTTAGCAGGTCCAGGGCATCCAGCTTATTGTTGCGCAAATCAATGACGATCGGATCATGATCTATCGAATTTCCCAGGACCAGGCTGTTTATTCGATTGTTCCTGAGGGACAGCATTCGAAGGTGCGCTAGTCCTTCGAAGTTTTCGGCTTCGATGGTTTCCAGCTTACAGAAGGAAAAGTCTACCACGGTAAGCAATTTGAATCGGGCCAATCCTCTTGGAACTTTTGAAAGGGGGTTGTTTTTTAGACATATCTTTTTGAGCTCCGGAAGATACCAAAGGGTTAGATCCAGTGTGGTAAGACTACATTTGATGCATTCGAGCACTTGTAAAGATTTAAGGAAAACTGAAGAGGAAAGCTCAAAGGTAACATTGGATTCCGTGATCATGATAAATTTGAGTTTATCTAAACCGTTCAATTCGAAATCGCTTAGAGCTAGATCCCCAGCGCGATGAAATTGAAGGTCTTCTAAAAGGCTCAAGCGACTGAAATTGACCGGTGGTTCAGCGAAATTTGATTCCTCGACCACCAATATCACCAGGAAGTATTTTTCCTCGTTCAGAATCATCAAACGAAACGTGAAACTTGAATCGACTGTTAGGGAGGTAAAATTGGACGACACATAAATGTCAGCTATCTGGCAACTTTCGATCAACAGCTTTTGAAAGTGAATAGTCAAATAATCGAACATTTGCTGTGAAGTTACAGCAACGCTCAGGTTGCTCAGAATCAGCGAATCGAAAGTGTTCTCAAACTCCGAAGGCCATCTGAATTCGATGCTCCAGTTGCGGATCAAGCATCGATCTCCAAATTCCTGGCAGATGTTTTCCACAACCGTTTCGTGTTCTTTTCTGTTTTCGGAAGGGTAAGAAATATTATTTATTGATGAGGGTTTGTAATAATCTAAAATTAACTTACTCCATTGAGGCCTTTGATATAATTATCACCGATAAAGGAAAAATCCAGCAAATTTCCATTTTAGTGTCTTAAATAACATTTCATAGCAACGACAAAAAATTGAATCCATGCTATCCATTATTTTTGAACTGATTGCTTTATAATGAAGCTCACATTACAATAGCATAATTTGAACACTTGAAAACACGTGAATATTTTTTTTGCTGACAATTAGTTACAGTTTAGCCCAATTCAACTTTGCACAAATTTCCACAAAAACTAGAAGCCTTCTGCAAATGCTGGGCCAAAAATATCTATATCCCTGAAAAAATGACCAAATATCTCAAAATTTCAAAAAAATTGTCAAAATTGTCAAAATTTTCAAAATTGTCAAAGTTGTCAAAATTGTCGAAATTTTTAAACTGTCAAAATTGTCAAAATTGTCAAAATTGTCAAAATTGTCAAAATTGTCAAAATTGTCAAAATTGTCAAAATTGTCAAAATTGTCAAAATTGACGGAATTGTAAAAATTGTCAAAATTGTCATATGGTCGAAACTGTCGAAACTGTCAAAACTGTCAAAATAGTCAAAACTGTCAAAATTGTCAAAATTGTCAAAATTTTCAAAATTGTCAAAATTGTCAAAATTGTCAAAATTGTCAAAATTGTCAAAATTGTCAAAATTGTCAAAATTGTCAAAATTGTCAAAATTGTCAAAATTGTCAAAATTGTCAAAATTGTCAAAATTGTCAAAATTGTCAAAATTGTCAAAATTGTCAAAATTGTCAAAATTGTCAAAATTGTCAAAATTGTCAAAATTGTCAAAATTGTCAAAATTGTCAAAATTGTCAAAATTGTCAAAATTGTCAAAATTGTCAAAATTGTCAAAATTGTCAAAATTGTCAAAATTGTCAAAATTGTCAAAATTGTCAAAATTGTCAAAATTGTCAAAATTGTCAAAATTGTCAAAATTGTCAAAATTGTCAAAATTGTCAAAATTGTCAAAATTGTAAAAATTGTCAAAATTATCGAAATTGTCAAAATTGTCAAAATTGTCAAAATTGTCAAAATTGTCAAAATTGTCAAAATTGTCAAAATTGTCAAAATTGTCAAAATTGTCAAAATTGTCAAAATTGTCAAAATTGTCAAAATTGTCAAAATTGTCAAAATTGTCAAAATTGTCAAAATTGTCAAAATTGTCAAAATTGTCAAAATTGTCAAAATTGTCAAAATTGTCAAAATTGTCAAAATTGTCAAAATTGTCAAAATTGTCAAAATTGTCAAAATTGTCAAAATTGTCAAAATTGTCAAAATTGTCAAAATTGTCAAAATTGTCAAAATTGTCAAAATTGTCAAAATTGTCAAAATTGTCAAAATTGTCAAAATTGTCAAAATTGTCAAAATTGTCAAAATTGTCAAAATTGTCAAAATTGTCAAAATTGTCAAAATTGTCAAAATTGTCAAAATTGTCAAAATTGTCAAAATTGTCAAAATTGTCAAAATTGTCAAAATTGTCAAAATTGACAAAATTGTCAAAATTGTCAAAATTGTCAAAATTGCCCAAATTGTCAAAATTGTCAAAATTGTCAAAATTGTCAAAATTGTCAAAATTGTCAAAATTGTCAAAATTGTCAAAATTGTCAAAATTGTCAAAATTGTCAAAATTGTCAAAATTGTCAAAATTTTCCAAATTCTCAAAATTGTCAAAATTGTCAAAATTGTCAAAATTGTCAAAATTGTCAAAATTGTCAAAATTGTCAAAATTGTCAAAATTGTCAAAATTGTCAAAATTGACAAAATTGTCAAAATTGTCAATATTGTCAAAATTGTCAAAATTGTCAAAATTGTCAAAATTGTCAAAATTGTCAAAATAGTCAAAATTGTCAAAATTGTCAAAATTGTCAATATTGTCAAAATTATCAAAATTGTCAAAATTGCCAAAATTGTCAAAATTTTCAAAATTGTCAAAATTGTCAAAATTGTCAATATTGTCAATATTGTCAATATTGTCAATATTGTCAAAACTGTCAAAATTTTCAAATCAATGAAGAATAACAGGGAAAATTCAGGAAAAATTGTCTGTGAATAGAGTTTTTTACCCTTCTTTCAATCTTAAAATCTTCTATTCAGTCATGAATTAAACAGAAAATAATTTTTACATCCTCTAGTCTGATCATAGACAACAACAGAACTATTAAAAGAACGTTAACAAGAATTTTCATGCTTACATTAATAAAAAATCAGTTTAAAATTAGACGTATTTTCCCAAAAAATCAATGTATATAAAGCTGTTCCATGACTTCTAAAAACAGTTTCCAACTTTCTTTCATTATTTAATTTTTTTTTCAATAGGATACTTAAAACAAATTAGTGAAATGAAGTCAATGTTTATGTCAACATCAGCCGTATTGTTTTTTGTGATTTTTTCAGTGGTCAGTTGCCACGATGGCCACGAGGACTTTAATGGCTTTATTGGTAAAAACAAAACGGGATTGTTAGGAGGAATGCTTCAAAAACTGGGCAATCTTAATCAGGTGAATATAATACTGTTTAACAATCTATCTATTTTTATAACTCAACCTCGAATTCGGTGGAAGCGTGTATGTTGAGGTTTTTTTTTACATTAAAAATCTTTTTGAAAGACTCCGCGCGTTCATAAAAATAATCGTAGGCTTCTAATAATTCTGTTTGGAAAACTGTATGTTAAGCTCTCAATTAGCAATTAAGAGTTTAAAATTGCTATTTTCAGTACTAAACATTTTCGGCAAGTTTTCGAAGAAGATCAATATCAGGAATTTCCTGTTGAGAAAAATTGATGCATTTCCAATCACGCTTGACATTTTTTTTTATACAGTAAACTTACTCTATCTTTTAGGGTTGTGGAACAATTGGCGGATTGAAGGGTGGATTTGAGGACGGATTCACTGCAATGATGTCCCCTCCAAGGCCAAATGTCGGAGGTAAAACCAAACTACCCCCCATGTTAGACGAAATGCGGGGGGCGATCATGAACTCTGGTAGATTTCCGGGAGCTATGATGGGTAACAAAGAGGAAAACTTGGCTGGCCCAAAAATGGGCGGTAATCGTCGAGAAATTTTGGGAGGCATTTTGGAAAAAATCGGTGCCAATCGGAAGCAGAAATATGATGCAGGAAACTCACCGAATGAGTAAACGGTAAACTGACTTTTGACTTAGATTGAACAATCAAAATTGTAAAATTATAGTTTAAAATCAATTTAAATTGATTCAGGTGAAATTTGTGTCTGAAACCATATCCTAATTTCCTTTATTTGCTTCCTAAAATGTTCCCCTCTAAAAATAATATCTCCCTGGTCTCGCAATTGATTTTCCGCCCGACTAAACAACCTGTCAGAACGCTACATGACAAATGGATCAATCTTTGACAACCTTAGCAACAACAAGCTACCTTGAGTATCGAGTTTACTTAGACTGTTCCAGGATGGATGGATGAATCGGTGGATGGATTGATGACTTCAACGTAAGCCAGTTTACCAATAAATCCTGAGCTGGTACCTTTCAGTGCTGATTTTCCGGGGGAGGTGGCCTGTCGATTTTCGTCGCTGCCGCTGATGTTGAACTCAAAAAGCTGGAAAATCCCGGTATCTTATCGGTTGGTGCCGGTTCATCGTGGAGCCAAGCATTTTTGAAAATAAAACTGTACAGTATTGGGCAAAAATTATAAATTCACATTCAAATGAGTTTCCTAGAGAATAAATTTGAAAAAGTGGAAAACTGAACCTGAAATGTAATGAACCTGTTACTTTTACCTGTTCCTCAATTTTGATTAAATTTGTTCAAATACTATGATGTACTTATTAACACATTCTCAAAAAAATGTGAGATGAAAATTGACAAAGTTACTACTAATTTTATGAGGCAACCTCGATTTCCCCTACTGTAACTCCCCCTGTTTCTCTCTTTCTAGTGCACGCAGAATGTTTAAACTCGATGATCGAAAAGTTTATAGGTTTCACTAGCTTGTGTGCAAGTTTCATGAAAAAATATCAATAGTAGTTAAGAAAAATGGCAACCTGTCAAAGTTTGAAGTTTGGGCGCTGCTCTGCGCGAGTTTGATCTTTTTTTTTAACGCACTTTTTATTCAGCGTTTTAAGTTTAAGCCGTATATGTTTGTGAGTCTTAACAAATGTAAACTGGAATTTGTAACTAGAGGTGATAGATTTGTGACAGAAGTCTGACAAATGATGAATACAGTAGGGGAGATAAGGGCATAACGAGCGCCTGAGGCATAGTAAGCACTTTTCTTTTCTACAAAAGTATGCATTTTCTTAAATACTTTTTCATGAGGTATAGTTTCGTAATTCCTGTAGAATTAATTTTTCACCAAAAACGAAATCTAATTATTTAAAAAAAACATCTATGACCCCGTTCGTTTTTGGCAACACGCCCGTAAATTTAATGTTGCCAAAATCGAATGTTGCCAAAATCGAACGGTTTTTTTTGTCACTTTTTTATTTTTGATTTTGATTTCAAATAAGTCAAAATTGATGTAAAACCTTATATTACCATAAAATTTTTCAATTTGGCTCAATTATAATAGTTTTTAGCAGTAAAACATGGAAAAAATCATGTTTTTACTGTTTAAAATTATTATAATAAAGCCGAAATGAAAAATTTCATGCTAATATTACGTTTTACATTAATTTTGATTAATTTGAAATGAAAATAAATAATAAAAAAGTGACAAAAAAAACCGTCTTTTTTGGATGTTGCCAAAAACGAACGGTTTTTGCTTGGATGTTGCCAAAATCGAATGTTGCCAAAATCGAACGGGGTCTGTATTTTCAAGCTCCAGGAAATAAGCTTTTATGATCTTTGAATCATCTTGTCACAGAATGAACGCACTGAAACATCAATTTTTACCATCATTAATTTTTTGATTTTTCACTAAAATCAATTTCAAAACGCGTTTTTACTTTAATTTGTTGACTCGGGGCGAACAGAGCACAATTAAGCGGGGCACGATGAGCCTTTTTCTGCTAAGGCATCTAGCAGCGAGTTCAACTCGATGTAGCCAACTGAATGATAGAGCTACAGCTTCACCAGTTTACATCTAACGAGTTGGCCTATTGGTTGGATGTCAGAGAGTTAATCAGAAGTCTCGAGTTCGATTCCTGTTTGAGGAGATTTTTTTTCATTTACCATTCGTGATCAATTATTTTGATTGTTGCCTTATATGACTAGTAGCATCTTGGCGGGTGATGCAAAGCACCAAAAACATAATGTGTGAGTGTGTGTGAATTGTTTGTAAATAATCTACAAACAGTCACACATTATTTTAGTATTGCTTTGTTTGATGGATCTACGCTTCACCGTTTAGTATAAAATGCATCGACCATGAATGGTGAATGAAAAAAAAACATCGAACAGGCATCGGACTCGAGCCTACCGATTACCTCTCCAACATCGAACCAATAGGCCAAATAGTCAGATGAAACAAGTCAAGCAGTAGCTTTATTATTCAGTTGACTTCATCAAGTGAGATTCGCCGCTAGATTCCACAGCAAAAAACGCTCATTGTGCACCGATTGATGTTGCTTATACTGCCCCAGGCGAGGTTCCCATTATGCCTCTATAGTGACTGGTTTTCTGTTTTTGGGAAAAAAATTTAAAATGCATTTATAAACGTTTTTATCTACTTTTTCAAGTATCAGCCAGTTAGGAAATAGACTTTTTTAGTGTCTGAACACAAAACATTTATGTAAGTCACATATCATGTTGAACAGTTTGTTATAAAAGTTTCTAAGATGTATAAACCTCCGATCTTTGGTAGAAGTAAATGCTTATAAACGCTTTCATCAAGGTTCTAAATAGAGATGTACCGAATATTTGGCGCCGAATACCGCCAAAAAACCGTTAAGCCGAATATTCGGCTCACCGAATAGTTGAGCTAAGTATTCGGCCGAATAGGCCAAATAGGCCGAATATTTATTATTTAAAATTTAGCTTAGCTTAGCTTAGCTTAGTTGACTACTCATATCCACCTGAAATCATTGATCTTGAAGTGCTTAGATATGATCATTCATTTTAAAATTAAGATTACATATTTGATTAGACTTTGTTTAACTTACGCACTTCAAACTCCATGATCGCTGGCGTGGCTAAGCAAAACAAGTTCTACCTCGCCAATGGTTGCTACTCCGTGATTGATCGAGGCCATCAGCTTTGTGCAAGGGCCAAAAGAATGATGCTTGGGACTAGCAATTCATTCACAATACACAAAACTCATGCTCTCCCTTTGAAAATGATCAATAACGGCGCCGGCCACGTCCTAGTAGTCAATGAGGAATGAAGGATGGATTGTTAGTAGGATACTTCATAGGATCAATTAACAACCATTTGTCTCTTTATATTCCACAAGATAATTTTGAAAAATTCATAAACAATGGTAAGTCAGTATCACCAAGTATAGAAACCGTCTATACGTCTGCGAATCTATATTAAAATATCCATGGAAAGGGTTTTGTTAGTAGGGAAAAGGTTATAGATCAGGATCCATTTTGGTAAATGGTGCGATCGAGTTTTCCTACACCTCCTATGCTCCTAGATTTTTCTTAAGGAAACTCCTATTTCTAAATTTCAGGCAGTGAAAAAAAGTTTAATAGTAAAGTAAAAAATGTATACATTTTCTTTAAACTAACTTGTTTTCCTAATTCTTGCTCCTGATACACTAATGTGATTTCAAAAACGATCCTTTAGATTGAAGATACTACTGTTATGTAGATTGTGATAACTGTATAAGATCGTTTTTGGAAACTCATCAGTGCAAATCAACTCTTTGCCTCAGTTTGATTTCGAGATTGCACGAAGAAAATAAATCTACCAAAAAAGTTAGTTATTTATAGTACAAAAAAAATAAAAATAAAAAAAAAATACCAAAAATCACAAAAATTGACAAGAAAGACAAAACAAAACAAAAAAACAAGTGAAAACAACATCACAGATTAGGCCAAATACATAAAACATGACAATAAGTCGAAAACTACAAAAATGATTAACAGTGCAAAAAAATAGAAACGAATAAAACAAAAGAAAATTTCAATAAGTTTTTGAAATGACTAAAAATTTTAAAAAGAACAAGGGAGAATTCATTTTAGTCCCTATGTATTCCACAAGTCAGATGGATTTTTTTGCCAACGCTCCCATTCAAACCAATAGTAAGCAACTCTTAAATACATTATAAGCCATTATTAGCCATTTTTCCGTATAGTGAATTCAACGCATGATCATTATCGTTAGAGTTCACGAAATTTGGACCTGAATGTAAAAAAGGTGAAGGATAAACAAAAAAAAATCACAATTCAACAATGAACACTTTTACAGTCCACAGAATCTGATCACTTAGCCACTTAAAGCTAGGATCATACTTCCATCATTCAGTCCTCGGGGGGAGAGTCCTAGATGGGAGTGACTATCCTCTAAAAAATTTTTAAAATGTGAAACCTCCCGCCCACAGCAAATTTTATTATTTTATTTTTAGAAAGATTTTCTGGAAAGCTGGTCTTCGCCAGATTTACAGTCTTTAAACTAAAAAGCTTTTTGCGAGGCGTAACTGGTAGTTTTTCTTATAGGCAAGCTTCAATTAAATTTTGTTCCTGAAATGGTTTATAGCAAATATTTCATACCATACTTGAGTGACCGCCACTCAGAATCTAGTTTCAGCTAAATTATAAATTTATGTAAATATCTAGGATATATCTAGAGACTCCAATCATAATTGGGGAGATAAAACTAAGCATAATTGTAACCACTTATCTTTCGATCCGGATATTAATGTAAAAAGCTAATCTTAACAGCAGCTGGAGACTTAAAGTTCAATGCTTAAATTATGTAAAAATTATAACTGCGCGAAAATTAAGGAACCTCCAAATGCACAAAAAGTTTATTCAAGAAAAACCAAGCGGAAAAAACGCGACGTCAGAAAAATCACATCCGTTCCCGAGCACGGCTTGCTTCGACTCCCGAATATTTATTATTTAAAATTTATACAAAAACAGACTTCTCAAACTTTTCAATTGATGTTGGAAATTTATTAAATATCCGAAGGTAATATTGAAAAAACTTCAAAATCATCAAACACTTATGGTTTCAGTTAAACATTTTAGATGTATCTGTGTTTTTTTCATAGTAGATAGCTTTATACTTTGATTATTTTTTATTCCAAATTTTCTTGATATACCCAGGCTTGCCCATAAACCAAATAAAGAATTCGAGAAAAGTTAAATCTGACCAAGATGGTCACATATTTTTTAAACTTTGTGGATTATACCCGGGTTAATTCAGAATTTTTGCTAAATCAAATAACTCTTTGAAAATGTTCAAATTTTCTGTAACAGAACGATTTTTAAGAGTAAATTTATCTGTTAAAATCGATTCGAACTATGCTGTTGTAATTCGATTAAAACTTTGAATTTCAAGTAATTTTATTACTTTTTTCTTTTAAATGTTTGAAAAAATGCCTAGCTTCTGTTCAGATTTTCTCTTTTTTTACAAGTTTTTCATAAAAAAAACGTTCAGTCCCGGCCGTGTGGATACGCGTCGTAGAAAATATTATGTGTGTAAGGTAAACGTTCATCGTTCTATTTGGCAACTATTTTGATGACATCTAGCAAAATCTAAACATTCATCTATTTCGATATAAAAAAACAATTTCAAATAGCTTAAAACCTGTTTTGGTATGTTCTATCTAAGATTTCACCAGAATCCAATCTATTTTGTGATAAACGTCCTAGAAGCGAAAAGTCATCTGATGTCCTTTCAGCTTATGGTGCCATTTTGAAAATCAGAGACCTCTACTTAAAAAAGATCTGATCCATCTGGTTGGAAAAAAATCGACTTAAAATCTCAGAAATAGAAGATTTCTTTTAGAAATGGCAGTACAAATATAAGTATTTCTATTGAAAACTCAACAGAATATTCGACCGAATATTCGGCCGAATATTCGTTTGGCCGAATAGTTGAAAAGGTCAATTTTCGGTATTCGGCCGTTCGCCGAATACCACTATTCGGTACATCTCTAGTTCTAAGTATATTAAAAAAATTACTTATAAATTGCAAAAAGGCGAACCTAATTTTAAGTAATGAAATAGTCTGAACTTCCAACAAATGGCACTTGTTGACATTGAATCGGTAATTAAAATTTGGATCTGAATAACTCGGCTCAGCGAAAAAAAGAATCCAAAATATCGAATGGTTGAGTCTAAAATGAACCAATCTAATCGATTATTTTTCATGCCACAAAATCGATCCAAAAATTGGATATCTGAGTTCATAAGATCAATCTCTCATAGACCAATCCTAAACCTGACCATTTTACTTTAAATATCATGATTCGCTAAATGCCAAAAATTAAATAAGAGAATATAAGTAAAATTATCACTCGAATGAATTAAAAACTAGCTTAGTTCGAACGAGTATATTGAAAACTGATAAAAGATAAAACGGGAATCCAAAATCAAATTCAAAACACTGAAACAAATTTTTGATATCAGAGTACAAGTAAATAAAATTGAAAAAAAAATAGAATTTTGATTTCAGTATCATTACATCATTATTATACAATAAGTTGCGAAACTCTAAAAAGAAATCGATAATATCTTGAAATTTTTATGTGTTCGATGGTTTTATAATTGAATATCATAATGCCATTAATTGTAATGAAAAATCATATTTTGAGTTTTGTTTATGACCTCCGCTTATTTTCAAGATCCACACCAATTATAGTGTTGCCAGATCATTCACCCAATGAAAATATAAATGAATAGTTATAATTCAGTTTATGATTTGACAAATAAAGTTGATTATTGCAATAGCAATCGATTGAAACTCTACATTGAAAAATATTATCAACTACATACATAACAGAACAACTGTTTTGGTGCATATGTTTGATTAACTGTCTCGAAAGATTTTAGCGTCATAAGTTCGAATATTCCGTCAGGATTTGTCTATCACCTCTCGTTTTGTTGCTATGGCTGGCATAAATGAAAAATTTAGCAATTTTTATTGAATTGCAGCTGAGTGAAAATTGAACACTTATTTTTTCACGGAGTGTAATTTAACATTACATTGCAACTTTGAAACGTCACGGACCCGAATGCCAAAAAAGGTCCTTAATAAATGAAAAAAAAAACTTATTTTAAAACAATTTAATATCTTTTATTTCATGAGGGATCAAGATTTTGCCTAGATTTTCCTAATTTCAGAGATACGATGTTTCTGTTGAAAAAAGATGTCTTTCGAAATTTTTCCGAAAAGGTCGTGTGAAATTCTTTGATATTAAAAAATTTATTTTATTTATAATCTATGTTAAGGTTGCCAATTTTTTTTAGCACAGTTTCTGGCCGGACAAATCCGGCAATCCAATCTGAAAACCTAGAAAAAGCAGGAATTTGATTTACAAATTTTCACCCAAAATTCCAGGCCATATCTGGGAAAATTTGGTCAAAATCAAACAATTACTTTACGAAAATTAAGAAAAAAAAATCGATAATTTTTTTTCATCAAAACATAACAGCAGATTTTAAATCGTATCGTAGCTTTTTCGTATCCGGGCTTTTTCAATGAAATCCGGACAACTGTGCCGCGCTGGACATTTTTCCCTAATTTTGTATTAAATATCCGGACAAACGCCGATAATACTGGGCTATCTGGCAACATAAATTTATGTTGGAGGCAGCAAAACGCTTTGTTTTAAAAAATATCTGAGATTAATTTTGTTTTAGAATTTATAATTTGAAATTAGGAAAACCACCATTCACAATGAGAAAATAATTTCAGAATTGATAAAGACAACACTTTATTTTTGAATTACTATTCTGAATAACAGTTTATCAGTGTTTTAATGCTAAGCTCAGAATAATTATAATCAAAAACTTATCTCAAATATTTTTTATGGACAAATATTTGCAAAATGAGAATTATCAAAATTTCAATAGGATTACCTTGCTCTGATATGCAGAGGCTTAGGAAAAATAGAAAATTGCTAGAAAATCTCTTAAAACATCCTTCTATTTAACAACAAATTAATTATTTTCGTTTGTGTGGTAAGTAGTATTTATGATAATAGTAAAATTCAATTGAAATAAAATTAAGCATTTTACACAACGTCTCGAATTATTCTTGTTGGCTTAAGAATTATTGAGTAATTTCTGCCCACTATTCATAAAACTCACACGATTAACTTTTTGGTATTCGTACAAACGGGGGATCTGACGAGTCGCCCCGAAAAAAAAGAAACGGCAGTTTTTCGGAGATAGCAGAAAAGTGCAGACGAATGTCCGGAATCAACGAGGGAATTCCGCCCGATCACGACAGTTTGTAAAATATCATTTAAATCGAGAGATTTCTTAGTGGGTTAAAAACTTCCTGTTATGCTAAATACGCAAATAATATTTTATCAACATTTAATCGCTTGGAAAATAATTGGTTCGCAGATTAAAATTGTATCAATGAATTTTGAAAAGAAATCAGCCCCTTTGGGAGCTTTGGAGCAAGCTCTCTGTTTGAACCACGACTAGTTCAAACGAAAACAGAAAATTTTCTCTTTTTGATTTTTGATTAAAAACTCATCTCTGATCTCTTGCTTTGGGACTATAAACTTTTATTTTGCCATCAGTCATTTCAAAAAATATTTTGTGAAGTTTTTCATTCAGATTACAGGTGATAAAATCTTCAAATTAAGAAGTACAAAATTTGTTTTAGTTTGATATGCAAGCTCCAGCTGTTAATAACATCCAATTTTTTTAATTTTTTTTTTTTATGATGAATAGGAGCCACAATTTTTGGCCAAATTCAAGGATACTCTTCAGGCTCTTAGATCATTTAATTCAAAATTATTTGTTTTGGTTTATATTTTTAACGAGATTTCAGTTTATTTTTCCACCAGATAACCTTTTGCGAAGACAAGTTTTGAAGATGTTAGGAACAATTTGAAACTCTCTAACAAAACCCAAGATTTAATCAAAAAAAATATTATAAATGCCAAAGAAAATTAAACTCTTCATTTTTATAAATAATCAATTTTAAAATCTCATCGAATTTTAAATACTGTTTCAAATTGTTCAAATTTTTATATTTTTCATTTTTTTGTTGTTTTTTTTTCAATATATGTTTTAATCTAGTCAATATTAAATTTGTTTTTTTTTTCTTTATTTTAAGGGACTTTCATAGTAATATAATTATTTATATTGTGACGCTTGTAAAACGAGCACACGAATATAGAAATTCAAAAATCTTTGCGCAACACGCCAAAAATTGATACCAATCATAGCAGCAGGTCTTATGGAAAAACTTAAGCCAGATCGAACTTCGGGAAAATGGTGCAAAATTCTAATTAAAAGACAATTTTTGGAGAAAATTGTGAAAACCCAGTTTTTTAAAAATAACTGTTGTCTTTAATAGTCGATATCTTTAATTTTTATTTTAATTGATGTTCTGATCCGAACGAATATATATACCGAAAATTTCATTTCTAAATTTGTTCCGATTATTGGATTTGTTTGAACAATTGGTGAAAATTCTGAACCAAATTTGAACTGAAATAATTGTTCAGTTTACCTGTAGAAGAAATCCGGTATTCGTGGAAAGTATTTTAGTTTTAACTTTGAAAAAAGCCAAATTCAGAGAAACAGAACATTTTTCAAAATCACAAACACTCTTCAAGCACCTTCAAATTTGATGCAACCTCTTCCTGTAGTTCATACCTTCTGGAGAGTGAGTCCACTGGTAATTTTTCGATGGACTTGATGCCAATTTTCATACATAGGATATTGCGAATTCGTCAAAAAAACCTGCAAAATTTCATATGTTTTATAAACACTTTCCGTTCCAGTTTCAAGATATACGCCCAATACTGTAACGCCTGAGCCGGATTTTCCGCCGAAGTAAATCAATAACCGTCACCGATTCGTCCTTAGCACTACCGGGCGCATTTTGTCCTGTTAGCTAGTAAATCCGTCCAGTATTTGGAGCGCGCGCGACATCCAAATACCCACACCAGCTCTGGTTATACAGTAGCGAAGCCAGACACCGGGGTAAAAATCCGGTGTGTAAACTGACGCTAATCCGGTAATAAATTGATTCACTGAAAAATTGACACCTTCCCCGCGCTTCAAGCAACCCGACGCCAAGGGAACTAACTTGAAAAAAAGAGACTTCGCCGGCAAAGGTAGCTTTCATTCGATTAAACGAGCCTGTCAATAAGGAGAGGATCCTCTTCTGCTGCTTGCTGGCTGGCTGGTAAGAAAATCTGCTTCCCCGGAAGACAATAACAAGGTGCTCCGGGAGTGATTTGACGTGAAAAATGGTTCTCGGTTGCGTGGGACATCTTTCAATTTTCCCCCCCGGAACAGGGCTACAACGTTATTTCCAAGAAGAAGGAGACTTCCTCTGGAACCAGGATTGGAACCAGGAGATGGATGCTGTGGCTGCCAAAGGATTTCCATCATTTTAATAAAGAGTAATGATTGGCTGTATGTCATTTTTGCGTTGACGATGTTGAAGTTCCGGAATAAATAGAATGACGGGTTAAAAAAAATTCGAAACTTACAAAAAAACGGAAACTTCAATCAAGTTAAAAATTGACATTGAAATAGTTGATCAACTTTTAAATCAGTATCGATTTGATGTTTAAGAAATCGAATTATTTCATTCAATCTATAGAAATATTGTGAATTCTAAAAAAAATATTGCACCTTCTATGGCGACCGTAAAAAAAAAGTTAAACGCTTAGGAGCTACAAAAACGATTACTGCGTTTCTAGTATAAAAAATTACGTTTCATTCTGAGAAACGTGAAAATTTCAAAAGACCTCAGTGATTCCTGCTTCGTTTACGCACACCTGACATATCTTAAAAACACTGATCAAACTTAACTAAGTAAAACAAGACAATAGAAAAGGTTATTGATACCTTGCAATTGGTTCAAGCAAAGTTTTTCAGCCTACTTTGCAAAACGCAACACCGAAAAGCCATCGAAATTGGAAATAGCTGTTCAAACAGACACACCGTTCATTTTCCATCCAAAGCAGCCAAAGCCTGCTTCGATAGAAACAGAGAAGAACTAACAAAAAGGCAAAAAAAAATTACAAAAGAGATTATGTCCAATTTCTGTTTGCATTAGGCATTGAGAAATGAACAGCACCTGTGCAAAGGTTTCTGCCAAATTCAAATAACGGAAACGTCATTAGAGATACACACAGAAACACAGAGAAAGAGAGTTCAGTCAGGCCCAAAAGAACTTCTCAATTGATGCAATATTGGAAGGGTGGTGGGTGGAACTGGAAAACTTTTCATTCGCTGTTCGATGTTTGAGTTTTCCCCGGGAAGTTCGTCTGGAAGGTGTGGTACGAGGACAGAAGGGAATTGAATCTGAAATCCCAACCTGCCAGTCAGCCGGAGATGGCCGAGAATAAGGTCAAGTTGAAAACAACGCGGCACAATCACAAACCGAAGAGGGTCCCCTCTCAATTAGAGTCGTTTAATGCCTTGACAGTTTTCCACCTTGCAGTTCACGGGATGAAAAATAATTCCGTCCGGGGAAGGGGAAAATTGAAACTGTCTATTCGACAGCTGTGTCTTTTTCGATTGCGCCCTTTGCGCCAAGAGGTAGGCTGTGAGTTGAAATTGATTTTCAAATCGTTGTTGGGGAACTTTTGTTTTGAATTTAAATACGATTTCGAAATTTAAAGCATTTTGTTTTGAATATTGAAATTTTATGATTTCAAGAATGCTTCGGCATCGAAGTTTGAGTTTGTTTTTGGATAATTTGAGTCGAGTGAAACTCGAATATTGATTATTTCGACGTGCCTTCATGAAGCAATTTAAAGTTCAGATGTGTTCCGAGACCTACAGGAAATCAAATGGACTATCATTTATTGCCTAACTGAATAACTGAAGTCGGAACCACAAAGTGATATAGCTCAGTCAGTCAGTCAGTCAGTCAGTCAGTCAGTCAGTCAGTCAGTCAGTCAGTCAGTCAGTCAGTCAGTCAGTCAGTCAGTCAGTCAGTCAGTCAGTCAGTCAGTCAGTCAGTCAGTCAGTCAGTCAGTCAGTCAGTCAGTCAGTCAGTCAGTCAGTCAGTCAGTCAGTCAGTCAGTCAGTCAGTCAGTCAGTCAGTCAGTCAGTCAGTCAGTCAGTCAGTCAGTCAGTCAGTCAGTCAGTCAGTCAGTCAGTCAGTCAGTCAGTCAGTCAGTCAGTCAGTCAGTCAGTCAGTCAGTCAGTCAGTCAGTCAGTCAGTCAGTCAGTCAGTCAGTCAGTCAGTCAGTCAGTCAGTCAGTCAGTCAGTCAGTCAGTCAGTCAGTCAGTCAGTCAGTCAGTCAGTCAGTCAGTCAGTCAGTCAGTCAGTCAGTCAGTCAGTCAGTCAGTCAGTCAGTCAGTCAGTCAGTCAGTCAGTCAGTCAGTCAGTCAGTCAGTCAGTCAGTCAGTCAGTCAGTCAGTCAGTCAGTCAGTCAGTCAGTCAGTCAGTCAGTCAGTCAGTCAGTCAGTCAGTCAGTCAGTCAGTCAGTCAGTCAGTCAGTCAGTCAGTCAGTCAGTCAGTCAGTCAGTCAGTCAGTCAGTCAGTCAGTCAGTCAGTCAGTCAGTCAGTCAGTCAGTCAGTCAGTCAGTCAGTCAGTCAGTCAGTCAGTCAGTCAGTCAGTCAGTCAGTCAGTCAGTCAGTCAGTCAGTCAGTCAGTCAGTCAGTCAGTCAGTCAGTCAGTCAGTCAGTCAGTCAGTCAGTCAGTCAGTCAGTCAGTCAGTCAGTCAGTCAGTCAGTCAGTCAGTCAGTCAGTCAGTCAGTCAGTCAGTCAGTCAGTCAGTCAGTCAGTCAGTCAGTCAGTCAGTCAGTCAGTCAGTCAGTCAGTCAGTCAGTCAGTCAGTCAGTCAGTCAGTCAGTCAGTCAGTCAGTCAGTCAGTCAGTCAGTCAGTCAGTCAGTCAGTCAGTCAGTCAGTCAGTCAGTCAGTCAGTCAGTCAGTCAGTCAGTCAGTCAGTCAGTCAGTCAGTCAGTCAGTCAGTCAGTCAGTCAGTCAGTCAGTCAGTCAGTCAGTCAGTCAGTCAGTCAGTCAGTCAGTCAGTCAGTCAGTCAGTCAGTCAGTCAGTCAGTCAGTCAGTCAGTCAGTCAGTCAGTCAGTCAGTCAGTCAGTCAGTCAGTCAGTCAGTCAGTCAGTCAGTCAGTCAGTCAGTCAGTCAGTCAGTCAGTCAGTCAGTCAGTCAGTCAGTCAGTCAGTCAGTCAGTCAGTCAGTCAGTCAGTCAGTCAGTCAGTCAGTCAGTCAGTCAGTCAGTCAGTCAGTCAGTCAGTCAGTCAGTCAGTCAGTCAGTCAGTCAGTCAGTCAGTCAGTCAGTCAGTCAGTCAGTCAGTCAGTCAGTCAGTCAGAATATTTGGCAACACTGCTGCGTTACCATGAACCTACTTTGAGTTGTTTGACTTCACAGTATGATGATGTAAACATTTGTACCATATTCATCATTATCAGCAATCATCATTGCTATTGTTCATTTGCGAATTGACCAAACCATGTAGAGAACCAAAATGTACAATGTTTTGGTTCTGCTGCAATCGGCAACAGTCTGCGAGCGCAGACCGGGATGATCCGATCTGAATTTCTCCGATGATCCGAAACAAAACGGTGAATTTCAACAGTTTTCAACTCATTTGTTGTATTATTAGTCCGAAAGTTGTCTTCTGGATTCCAATTTTCCAAGCACGACTTCAACAGTCAATCGAAAAAACTGTTTTTTTTCCAAGTCATCTAACAATGCAAATGAGTTCTAATTCGGTCTTCCACCCAACTAAACTCAAACATGTGTCAACAGTCAACCTTCCAAGTAAGGTTTTCCTAGAACAATTTTTTCTCCTCGTTCAACCTTCACTTCCTCCGGAGGAGGCAAAATTACAAATTGATTGGAATCAAATTTGTCAACCGGCTTGGCGTGGCCCATAAACAAAAGGGTGGGAAAGGCCTCCAGTTTTTTTTTCTTTCTAACTAGCGAAAAAAAAAGGCGTAATCTTCGAAGGACCGAACCAAACTTCACCTTGAACGTCCCCCCGGCTTTTCATTGACAGAAGAAGGTGATTCGGTGATTTAAAATTCAGCTCAGCTATCGGGAGCAATAAGGCAAACTGTCATTCCGGGTGGAGCCACCTTCTTCTTTTGGAATGAGAAGAAAGTCCTTCAAGAAAGGATAGGATCCAACGGAAGAAAAAAAAACCATAATGGTAGAGTACCGTTTCTTTTTAATTTAATAACTTACTTTCGAAGTTGCTCTCGAAGATTGTGCAGGAGCTGGCCAAGAACGATTTTCCAGACAGGTCGGTTTGTCGTCGTCCCGTTTTGGCACAAGGATGTGTTTTTTTTCTGGTGACGCACATAAGCGAAGCCATTATTACGTGACAGGATGTGTTCTAAGGTCTTCTAAGGGAGGAGGGAATGGGATGGTTGGCTGCCGACAGGTTGTCAACTAACCCCCACTATCCCTCCAAAGACTTCTGGTCACTGGCAGACAGACCGTTTCTAGTTCTTCCCCCCGGAGTGCCGTGGAAGGAGAAGCATGTCTGATGACAAGACAAATGATGCTTCCTAGTGGACCGAGTAAACATCATTTTATGCTACATTGCATATGTCAGATCGTGGGTCCGCTGATAGGGGGTGCTGCTGTTTTTCCTCATGTTTTTGAGAAATAGATTTTGGAAACTGTTGAATTCAATTAACGGTGTTGGAAGATCACCAAGATTCAAAGTTGAACAATAAAACATTGTAAAATGGAATGAAAACGTATCCTACAAGTAACTGTCAAAAACAATTTCAAATGAAACTTCAAAATCGAATCAGGAAATTTAAAGACAGTGTGTGTCAAGATGAATTGAAATGGAATAAGTTAAACTTAGTTAGTACACTTTCTCATCGTAATGGTTGAAATCTTGACTTGATCGATTGACTATATACCAACCCGAGGATTGCCGTGGAATTCTTCGACCAAGGAGCTGCTAAACCAGCTCGACCTGACTGACGATATTTTTTGGTCACCCAAAGACAACCGGATATGCAGAACAAACTCGAATGAAACTAATGTATTTTTCAACTCTCTATAATGTTTCGCTTTTTTCTGTAGGGGAGGACCCACTGCTTTTGTAAATTCCTTTTCTATACAAAATTTTCCATTTGTTTTTTTTTTTTTTCATTTCTATTATCTATGATGTACGTTTATTTTGTAAAATCTTTATCACGTTTGTCATTTGTCTATTTTTCTGTTTTCCGTGATTCATCATATCCATTAACCACTATTAATTTTCCGTTTTACACTCTCGATAAATTTCTTATTCTATTTTCATTTACTCAACTTTCCTTCCTTCCTCTTTTTATCTTTGATTTCCTCCCGTATTCAATACTTATTTTTCGTTCTCTATTTTCCGCACTCTTTTTTCTAATATTCATTTTTCATTCTCTTTTTAATAAAAACCAGAATCTTTTTGATTCTTCCTTTTTCCACTTTTGCAAAATTCTTTGTTAATTTTTTTTTTCATCAAACTTTCTTTTCTCATCATTCATCAACTATGCTTAATTTTCCTATCCTCCGTTTGCAATTTGATTTTTTATAGATTTAAAATTTTATTATGCCGTTTATTCCTTCCTCTTTCTGTACACTATCTTTCGTTTTCCATTCAATAGAATCCATTTTTTTACTTCTTTCCACAATCCACCCTTCTTTTCCACTTTTGTGATACTCTCTTTTCGCAAAAATCTTTATTTTGTTTAATTTATTTTTTCATCACACTCCCTTCTCTCATCATTCATTAACTATGCTCATTTTTAATATTCTGCGTTTGTCATTCCAATTTTTATTTAAAAAAAAAATTCTATTCTCGTTCTTTGTAAATTCCTGCAATTTACATTTGAGGATTTTTTTTGTGATTTCTTTTCTTCTAAAACACTAAAAGTTTGATTATTTCTATATTTTTGATACTCTCTATTCAAATCTCCCTTTTTCTAAACTCAATGTAAACCATTTTTTTTCACTTTTTTTCTACTTCAACCTCTTTTTTTTAAATTTGTACTTTTGCCTTCCTTTGTATAAATTTCTTATTGTTTTGATTTTCTCCTCTTTTCTTCATACACCCTTTTCGCATAGTTCTTTTTTTAAACATAAGTTTCTACGGTGCCTTTCGTACATTTCCTTTTCCTTATTTCTATGATCATACTTCCTTTTTACCTTCTGGGTATGTCATTTTCAAGAACCATTATAATTATACAATCACATCATACTTTTTGAAAAAAAAGAAACGTTATCTCCAATTTTTCATTTGTACATTTTTCCTTTATCAGTGATTCATTTTTCTTACTCTCTTTACGGCTCAAAATTTTCCATTTGTCACTCTCATTGATTCTCAGAGTTCGTACTACCGTTTTTCAAATTTCGTTTTCCTTTGTATATTTTCCATTCTTAATTTTCAACTCACGTTTACTTTTAATTATTTTTTTTTTTTAACTATATATATGTACTTTGTTTTCCATTCTTGACCCTTTAGTTCTCTTTTTTTTGTCTCAATTTTCATACTCTCTTTTCTGAACTCCATTTTTCTATCTTCATATATTCAAACATTTTTTAATTTGATATTACCCTCATTTGAATCTTTTTAAAGTTTTTGCTATCTTTCTTTTGACATTCCAAAAAATACTCTAAAAGAAAGTCTTTGTTATTCTTGTTGTTCGTTAATTCACTTTTTCTTTACGCCTTCTGTAACCAAGGCCGTGCCAACGGGAAGGGGGGGGGGGATTAAGGATTTAACCCCTCCCATTAAGATTTTTTATAAGTGAAATTTTAGTTCAAGAAATGAAAAGGTGTTTAATAAACAATGTTTGCAGACTTGTCCAAAACCTGGCTCGCCTCCGGCGATATTTATTTCTATCTTACTCCGTGCCTGAGACATTTCATTCAACGATAATCCATGACGTTCATGAATTGAAGCTAATTTTTAATTCTCCATTTCCATTTTCAATTTAATATACCTTTAGTATTAAACCTCAAATCTGTGTGTCATAAACCCTAACTCGTCTTAAAAATTGGTTAATATTAGTTTAAATTTTTTATATCATTACAAGTTTCACGCAGATATGAAATAATCTTGAAGAAACCAATTTCAGCTTCAATTTTATTTTGTGTTTTTTGTTTTTCTGAAGCCTCAATTGAAATTCTATTAGATTTTGACAAATAACTTTGTGTCACAAAATTAACATTTTTCTGAGGTGAAATGCATTCAAGAGTTAATTTTTAATTATTTTTTTGCTCTGAGTTTTTGAAAATAGGCGAAATGTTAAAGAAATTTAATTTTTGTTTAATTTGTCCAATTCTGTAAAAAAATTGATTTTTGACTAATTTTCAAAGAAATATTAAGTACATTGAATTTCAAATATTTAAAAAAGCAAAAATCAAATCGTTTAGCAAATTTGAACAAATTTGTTATGAACGAAATAAAACTTTTGTTTTTAAAGTTTTTCTTCAGTCGTAAAATACTTGTTTTTTCAAATTTTTGAAAAAAAAAGAATTCGATTTTTTTAATCAATCTTAATCATCATCACCATCAAATTATTAATCCTTCATTGAGTAAAGTTTAGTAAGCAAATTCAGAATCAGCTTTTTTTTTCTTTCATGTGGATTTGTGATCTCATCAGCTAGCAATGATTGATTTCACCAAAACTGATTCATTTTTTCAACTTATGATTACTATATCACCAAAGCGAGAGGTGACAGACAAAAACTTACAAAATATTCGAGTTCAGGACACCAATACCTACTAAATTAATCAATTAAGCATAGGCTTCAAACTGCTTTCTCTTGAATTTTCAAATAAATGCCATAAATAAGTTTTTGAAACTGTCAGAAGTTTTTTAAAAAAAAAAGGAAATCTTAAAATCTTCAATATTAAAAATTTATATTTTTTATCTTCCAATTTTAGACAAATTTTTGAAGTCACCGTAATTTTGTTTTTTAATTTAATTTATCGACCCTACTGGTGAAAGTTACGTTGATTTAGTAGGAATATTTCAAGATTACGAAAATGAATAGATATTTAAAATAAGCAAGTAAAATTAGATGAGAAGCATTTTAACCACAAGTTCATCAAAGAAAAAAATATCATAAGCTAGAAATGATCTTACAAAAAGAGCATTACTTTTACTGATAAGGCTTAAAATTTAATGCATTCAATTTGAATTTAAAAAAAATTACCAGATTTTATCGTTTAATTTTTTTTTTAATTTTAAAATTAATTAATCGAATTTTATAATCGAACTAATATTTTTTTAAAGAAATACCTACAAAAAGTTTTTATTTGTTTATCATCTTTAAATTTTTGTTGTCTAGAAACGTGATATTCTTGGAAGAATATAAATCTTAATTTATATTAAACAAAATATTCAGAGTTTGTAATTTCAAACTATAACTGCGCTTGAAAATTTAAAATTGTTTAACTTATTTTTATTATTTTAAATAGAATTTTCAATCGATCTTGATTTTTTAATAAATCTATGAAAAGTTCAAAAAACTATTCGAAGTTGCAACTTTAAAGTTTAATTTTAATGCGCGATGTAAACTTAATCAGTATTGCTTACAATATTTGTAACAAAACTTAGAATTTCTATTAAGTTTATTAACAGTTTCGTACCAGCCACAAAATAAAAGAAAAAAAGAGATTTTTAGTTTTTCAAATTTCAGAAGTACCGTAAGCTGGGGGAACATTGAACACTTTTTTAATTCATTTTCGAATATTTTGGAAGGGGTGGCTTTTTTATAACACTAAAAAAGCAGGTAAGAAGTATAAAGCATGATATATTATAGAAAAATATCCAAACGAAATTAGTAGCCATAACTAAATGTTTGTTACAAAATCAGATTTCATGTTTCAGGATAACTTTGATCACTATATGATTTTAACTAAAAAGACTCCATACAAAGAGGCGCAATCTGATCCCTTCCAAAATAATAAGTTTACAACCCTGCTGTAGGACTGCCTTTAAGACTGCTTGGTTTTGCTCGATTGGAATGACACTGACAGAAAATCGAAAATTCCAATCGTGACATTTCGCCTCTTTGTTTACTATAGGCTCGTTAGTTTTAACGTACATACCTCAACATCTTCAAAATTATAATTTTGATGCCAATTAGCATAGAAGTCTCAAAACATCAACAACAGTATTTTTCGTTTGGACTCAATTGAATTTTTTAACGTTTTCTTTAGAAAACAAATATACTCAAAAGATGGACAATGTTGCTGCATACATTTATGGGCAAATAATAAAAACATTTCTCAATATTTTTTGGCCTCAAAAACAAAAGAAATTTTATCATCATGCTTCCCTATGTCCTCCCACTGTTCCCATGTTCTTTTCTATTTTTGAAATTTAACCATTTGATAGGGGTTTTAGCCATTTGTTCTATACAGGCTTTCTCATAGAAAATATTTTCGTTTTTTTTTTAATATCCTAAAATTATCATTGAATGACCATAAAAATGATTCTAAAAATATACCTATATACAGGAAAAAAAAATTAAACATTGATATAAAACAATCCAGTTGCTTCTGAATGCTATTATATTATCAAGAGAGGTGTTTGTTTGTGAGTCTTTGAAAACACAGTTAGACTTCATAACTACATTTTAAGTAATATAAAAAAAAACTCCAACTAGAAATCACTTTTCAAATTTATTTGAATTTTTGGTATTGTTATTTATTTCTAGCTAAATTTGCATTTCGAAACCCCACCCCCCTCCCGCCTATGGACGCGTCCTTCGCACGGGCCAGTCTGTAACCCTTATCAATAGTTTCGTTATCATCCTCTGATTTTAACTGAACGTTTTCCTTTCCCTGTATCGCTTCTTTTTTTTAAATTTTGTTGTTGTACTCTAACTTTACATTTTGTTTCCTATTTTCTATTTTTCCTTACTTTAATTTATTGGTCCTTCATTCTACCAGGTCATTTAACATTCATCGTATATTTCCTTTTATTTTTTTAACACCTCCAAACCTAAATTCTAATTTTTTAATGTCCTCTTTTTTCTATTTTTTCAAAACATCGAATTCAGGTTGCACTATCATTTCATGAAACTGCCCCTCTCAGGGGTTTGTACCTCTCCTTTCATAGTACTACCCCTCTCAGAGATTTGAACTTCCCTTTTCATTGTACTGGCCTTCTCAGGATGTTGTACCTTCCATTGAGAAATGGGTATTCTGCGGATGGGGAATACGCTCGGTTTAGATCGACTCTCGACGTCGGATGAGTCATTTGAGGCGAAGTAGGATGACGTCTTCGTCGAGAAACATCTTAGTAGTTGCTTTAAGTCCCGTGTGCGTGTGCTGTGACAGACACGTGTCCAGGATAAGCTGCTCTTGATTCGATAGAGGAAAGGTCTGGCCTTGAGTCGTGGAGATGCGTGGTCGTTGCTATTGAAGTGGATTCGACTTTGAGCATTACCTTGGAGCGTACTTGGGCGAAAAGACCTATTAATGCCACTATTAATGGATAGTGCTAAACCATCAAGGTAATAGGAATCAAGGTAATTGGCCCAGGTGGACTTTATGGCGTAGGGAGTACGTCTCTTGTAATATTGTATCATAATCTCTTTGATCATAAGTCGACCAATTGCATCCATGAACCTAAAGAAGAAAACTAGAGGGACGCGGTGGCTCGCCGTGCCTTGGGATGCAATCCGTGTGATGTGATATGTGTATATCACCTGAGTTAACAACTAATAAAAAAAAGGCTTTATCAGCCAAAATCGCAATTCAAGTTGCCTAGTGTGGAATACGCTCTTGATCCTCACCGATCTTGAGTTCTAAATACACCAATAGCCACAATCACTAACCATGCCTATCCACTGCCAAATAGTTACAGAAAAACTTGGACGGCGAATAAAGGCACTAAAATTCCTTTTTTTTATTCGATTCTAGTCCATTTAGCATCTCAATGTCATTCGCGACTAATATCAACGATGCAATTGGCGGACAGTCTAACTTATCCGGTACAAGTGTAATCGATATTTAATCTTGGGCTCGAACTCAGGAAGCAATTGACTTGCTAACTGAGCTATATCACAAGCCCGCCCAAAAAATACCGAGATAGGCAGTTAACACGAAAACGAACCTGGATCCCGATATTATTCTTCACGGTAGATTAATTTTCCCTGTGTCGATTTCGATTTCGGAAAACAGCTGTCAGACGAGGGTTCAAGGTGGAAAATCGCCAGATAAGATATTTTTCGCCCTTTGCTAGAGAAAAGATTTAATTCCAGTCTGTTTACCGTTGTTGGCAGCACCTGTGCATAACGTTGCTTAAATTGAATTGTTCCCTTTCGCAGAAATCCTCTTCTTATGAAAACCAATACTTGACTAGTATGTACAATAAAAAAATTGTTTAAAAATTATTATTAATTGAAGCTTACATGTATGAATTAGCAATAAATCTAAAATACTAGTAAAACATTAAAAATCCAAGGCCTAAAGCATACTCTTGAAGAAAAATCAACAAACACCCAAAATCACAACCAACCAATTTGGAAACAAATTTGAATATGGTAAATATTTGTTAAACAAGTTTAAGCTGAACTAATCAAGCTTTTGCTTGTTTTAAACTGATGCCGTCAACTGCTCCAAACAAATGCCCCGACATCCCGAAAAACCCTTGGGAAGGGGCGAGATTTTCCTCATAAAGTTAAAAGGATCGGGTTCGGCAACACAGAAAAAGAATGGCACGCCAACCGGTAACAATGTTACTTATGCGGTTTTTGCGGTAATAAATAAAGACTAGCTCCGGCTTCCGGAAGGGGTAAGTTGGAAAAAAAGGCGGAGAAGGTAAAAAATCGCTGACAAAGTCTGAGAGGATTTTATGCAAATCAAGTGCTTCCTTTTACTTCTTCTCAACCTCAAAAGTGCTTCACTGCAAAGCGTTCCTGAAGGAGAAAAACCTGGAGACTCACCGGCGATAAAGGAACCGAAAAAACTGCCATTGTCTCGAAACTCCCGCCAGGCCCCTAGAGCCTGAAACGGTGTGAAAAGTGTTGAATGGGAAGGTTTTTGCCGTCTTCTCTACCGATTTTCCCGTTTCGGAAAATGGAAATCAGACAGGGTGCAATTAATTAAATTCATGCAAAACATTTGTAGGAAATTAGTAATTAAATTTTGTAGGAGGTGTCGAGAAGAGCGTTTACAGTTTTGAAGCATCTGCAAATTTTCTTCATCCTTTTACGGGGATTGGCTCTGGTGCAAGAATTTCAAAAAGTTTTTTCCTTCGTTGCTGATTATTGGCATGACGTGTTCTGATTTTGAAAATTTTTCTCTTTTGATATTCAAATTTTAATGTCCAGTCGATGACCGTTGCACGAACACCGAAAACTCAATTAGCAAATTAAAAATCAATCCCCATGCAAATCGAATTATCGAATCCATCCCGTGGAAATTGAGACGAACCAATTAGTTGAGAGATTGGGAAGGTGATGGAAAATAAAAAATACTTAGGAAAACGAGAAAAACCCAGCCGTCCCAAAAACTCACCGGGAAGAACTTTTTTTTCCGAGGCCGGAGGATTTTCATTAATCCTGCCCCATTTTAGAGCTACTTAGCACTTCTTTTGGGTGGTCGGTCACCAAATGGCAAAGGTCGCAGACACCGCGCCATTCCTTCTGGCCCGCAATTTCCGTCACACGGTTGGCGACCACCCACACTTCCCCGCACTTTGGTCATCGTCGTCATTGCCACACCGGATGGTAATTAAAAACTTTGTCGGCGGGACGATTTCGTTCCGAGCCAGAGGACTAGACTTAACGTAGGTAATCTCCGTTTCAGATTCAGAATTTTTCTTCTATCGATTTTCCTCGGTAAGTGATCGGTAATTGATTCCAATTTTTTTTTTTATTTCTGACAGAGACAAGCTTTTTGAAATTTCTCGCACAGATGAAAGAACTCACGTTTATTTTGTTTTATTTTTTTTTTATTTTTTAAACCCAATAATGGACCCAAATTTTAAAATGCTGAGTTTTTCCATATTCAAAAATCTGTTAAAAGTTCATTTTGCAAAAATATTTGTAATCAATTTAAATCATATAGAAATGTCTTCGATACTTTTCTTATTTTGACGTTCTTACTACAGATTATTGTTTTTCATGTGAGGTGCATAAGTGTTTTATATGTACGTTTCAAGAGACTAAAGTCACGAAAAGGGCACAAAAGTGCTTAAAATGGGATTTACCAAATAAACAAAAAGTGCATTGAGGTGCTTTCAAAATCACATCACCACTTCGAGTTCTAGTTTCAGTTAGAACAACATCTAGGCGGAGTCTTGTGGTAGCGTCTTTGATTCTCACCACGAAGGTCGGGGTTCGATCCCCAAGCCGGGCTAGTTTTTTTTCAATAAGTTATTTGGTACTTGAGTGACCATTCTGATACGAGTTATCTAGGAAATATAGGGAAGAAGCAATTGAGCAATTTGTCGAGTAAAACAATCCGGCGTGAGGCATCATGGCGGTACCATCTGCTGAACATAGTACCTAAATAATCAAGAGAAGGTGATATGAACCGATGCCAAGGGTGCAATTGAGACAGAAAGCGAATTTTTGGCTCATTTTACGCTTTTTTGGAACCTGAATTAAAAAGCCACTGGAAGCTGCATAAAAGATTATTAAGACTCGTTTTAGAACTTGAAAGTATCGATAAGAACTTAAATTTTGAACTGCATATAACGTACTTCAGATCAATGATGAGGCTGAGTTAGCTTTTGGTTGCTTGGGATTTTTTTTTCAGAAAAAATGGAGTGATTGATCATTAATAAACTGCCTTTCAATTCAAATAAATATTTACTAATTGAATGAATAGTCGATTTGAAATTATCGTGGTTTTGATTTGTATTCGAACTTACTTAACACCCTGGGTATGTTTGCATTGTTAGAAAATGCTGATCGAAAATTCAATAAGAAGTTTAATTCAGTTCATTCGTGAAGCCAAGAAAAACCTTGAATCATTCAAAAAGTTTTTCTACATGTATCCGGGCAGTTTTTTTAAGAAACGGGCATAATCCGAGCAATAGACCATGGAAACACAAAATCTAATAGCCATTTTTGATGAAGACGTATGTTAATAAACTTCTTCAAAAGAATTGAAATTTAAAAAAATTAAAACATTGAGTGTGTTTGGGATAAAACGGTAAGTAAGATAACGTTGTTAGTAATGTTTTTGATAATTTTTTGACATTTTGCAGCCCAAATTGCGTATTTATCCAGCATTAATACGCGTGTTACGCAATCAAAAGAAACACAAAGAATAACGTAGCTTAACCATACCAGAGTTTAGAAATTTCAAATTAACTATTGCTTATAAAAATACCTTTTAAACTTAGCACTTTTTATTGTTTTAGGACGTAGATGAGCACATTGTGATAATATAAGGTTGCCAGATTTCCCGGTTTTATCCATGTTTGCCCGAATATTTAATAAAAAAAAATTAGGAAAAGTCCGGCCCGGGCCGGTTGCCCAGATTTCATAGAAAAATTCCTGGATTTTGCTTGGATTTATTCACTTTATTTGGTAAATCAAACAAAAAAATAGCAAATTGTGTCTTGAAAAACGAAATGTTTTGAGCAAGCTCTATAAAAATAATCATGAAAGGTTTTTTGGAAGTCTTTAAAACGATTTAAAATCTGTCGATGAACTTTGATGGAAAGTTTTTTTTTCAGTTTTTTTAGTTTTAGTTTAGAGTTATTTCTGGATTTTGACAAAATTTGCCCGGATATGGTTCGGATTTTTGGTTGTCAATTTTGAAATCAAATGCCCGGATTTTGAGATGTTTTATATAAATTTGCCAGGATTTGTCTGGCTTGCTTAAAAAATATCTGACAACCTTAAGACAACCTTAAGACAACCTGACGAATGTCCTGTCGATGGTGGAAAAAGGTTTTCGAAGAAGGAGAAAAGGTGTTTAAAGCTGGCCATTTGGTCATGGTTGGAGTCGAGGAGGTGCATTTGGACGGGTTTGGCATTTTCAAATCATGCTTTTCTTTTTCGTCTCCAGGCACAACATTTCGCAAAATTTCGCAAAATTAAAATCGGAACAAGATTAGAGTTTGTGAATTGGGGTTTCGAGTGCTCCTGCAATGCTGGCAAAGCAAAATGCAACATATGAACTCCGAAACCACTGAAAGACCAATCGGAGCGTGAAGAATTGTTGAAGCTGTTCGGGAAAGGAAAATGAGAATGAAAAATCAAGAATTTTTCAAGATAAGTGAAAAAATTAACCCCCATTCCTAAATAAACTTGTTTTGATATCCTTTGAAAGATCTTAATCTGCGAATCCGTAAATTTGCCTGCAAAAAAAAAGTTAATTTTCGTATTTTTAATACCAGGGAAACAAAAAATTATCGACTTATTAGCTCGTTATAATTGCAATTTAATAAATGGAAAAATTAAACTTGTTGTTGATAATAAATAAGTTTTGAGAAATCTTTCAATGATCTCCTTTTTCCTGAGCGTCTTCATATCAGCTCAAGGTTGACACAACGAAATTTTATAGGTTCTCATGTGAAACTTAAAGTTTGGAAATGCAAATATTTGAGATTAGTTTTTGATAATCATTGCTATGAGTTTAAAACTAATTTAAGATTGTTGATAATTATGTATTATTCTGATATAATTTTCTGAATAGTGATAGGGAAATATCGTGTTGCTTTTATCAATTCTGAAACTCATTATTTATTGTAAATTGCGGTCAAAAATTTTAAGTTCTAAATCTAAATTTAATTTCTGAATAAAATAATTAACTGTGATTCTGATTTTTGAGCTTTTGAAACTCAACTTTCATTGATATGCACTTGAACTTCAAGCTGATTTATTAAAAAGTTAGGTTTTACACCACTTTTTTACACACTTAAATAAAAATATTAGATTGAAAACAGAATTTCTAATCAAAATCCTGGGCATTGATTTAATAGTAATTGGAAACTCTTAACCTAGATTTTTATAATCAAGGACTTCAAACGTTTTCAACCTTCCAATTATCCCGATCCGTGTTTTGATTCAACCGTAACTGCAGTAAAATCCTTAAGATTTCCTCCAAAGTCGAAGTAATTTCTTGGACAAAGTTCACCATTGTCCCTTCGCATTTCCGAAAACCATTAGGTTGCAGCAACCAAAAAACAACAGCCAACCCCTGCCTTGCCAGGATCAAAAGTCATCTTCCCGGTAAGAGCCAACCCTCCTCAATCGGCAAACTTTTAGACTCATCACCGGGTTCAGCTGTAGGTGTGTTATACTTACTTTGAAGAAAAGGGCCACGTTTATCTACACCCTGTAATCTCCATAATAAATATAAATTAATGTTTATATTTGTTTTACACTTGACTTGGCTCCTCGGAACAAGTTCGGCCATTCACACCGAATGACTGCAGACGAAAAGAAAAGATTCCTTCCTTGGTTCATCCTCCGCTTGTCCGGGATTTGAGACGTTTGGCAGTTTATCTTCCACTTTCCTTCAGACGGGTCCTCTCAGAATGCCGGAAAGTGACCATTCCGGAAAGTTTTGACGAAGGTAGCTCGTCTTCTTCAGCAATCGTCAACAATCTTCTGAGATGCTACAGCAAAAGGAAGGGGTTAGCAGTGAGAGTCTGTGTCAAGATGCTCCAGTCGAGTGTTAAGTTGAGCCAAGGAAGATGGCCCATCCGGATTTTGTTTGCCGGGAGTTTATCTTAATGCAAAAACTTTCTTCTCTCGGTAGCACCGGTAAAATAACATCACCGCATCATTCCCCATTTTCTAGGTTTTAGATGGATATATGTTTATGTATCCTCGGGTAGGATCACACCTTATCCCTTAGCGAGGAACCCACCCGAAACGGACCGACGACGCCGGATTTTCTGAACCGTCGTCCTTTTGTGTCCTGCCCGGGACATCTTCAAGTAATCAAATTCAATTAAGAGTAACATATTCCCAGCATCCGTGTACGGAGGTATGAATGGGAGCCATTGAACGAGCTCTCCTTGCCCAAGAAGAACTTGTCCAGGAGTTGTTTTCAAAACCCCGCTCTTGTTGAACTTCAGTTTTCTTAAGACGATGTCCGTCCACATTCGACGGTGTTTGGTGAAGCATGAAATGGCCCTCAAGTTCTTTGTCTATTGCCGGTCCAAAAAGGGCAGGGGATGGCAACTTTTTGGACCAACTCAATTCGCATGTAGGTATCAAGACACAGCTCTTTCGGTTAATCTCGGTCGGTAATTACCGCTGCTAACATTTTCGGCAGTCTAACTAATGGGGATTAATGTTCCATACCGAGTGGAACAAACGAATTGAAATCTTTAGATTTGCACGATGAGGATTTGAAAATCCTGATAAGAATTAGGTAAACAGATAAGAATCCTATGGAAGATTAAAGGATTTGATTTAAAATTAAATATTAGAATTTTGTGTCGGGTTATGCTTAAAAGCTACAAAAATTGATGTACGAATACTTAACGCAAATGAGTTCAAGAGGATATTTCAGATCTATATAGAGTAAGGTTGCCAAATTTCCCGGTTTTATCCAGGTTTGCCCGGATATTTAATACAAAATTTGGGAACAGTCCGGCTCGGGAGAGACTTGGTAGGCGTTGACTGTTTATGACGGGTGTTTTTTTTCGCTTCAAATTTTTGCTCCCATTGATAAATTTAACTTTTGGAAAATTGTGATTTCTAACTATAATGGCAAAGTATTTACGTGTCTCGTGTGAAGAAAATCATAAAAATGATGAACATGTATCCAATATTGTTTTAACTGGTGGAATCGAAGGAACTGCTGCTACGCCCACCGGAAAGGTGCAGAACCATGGCATTAATCTTTAGGAGGACCGTCGAGTTATAAGATAAGTGTTTTTTGCTTTATTATTATGATACATTTTTCTTGAATTTGTTTTTTTTTTGGAAAAGGTGGCAGAAATAATTTATCAGTAATTAAGTATTTCTACCAGAAGAAATATTTCATCTTCGATAAATTGTTTGATGAAAGCTTGCGTAAAAGATTAGTTGATAGCAGTAATTCATTAAGGGGTATTTTGTTAGCCTTTTGAGTTATACAAATAAATCTAAATTGATGTTTTTTTTATAATTTAAATGGAAGTGATAAATTCAGGAAATAAATTGATAATGAAAGCACCGTGAATATGCTAGAGATATGAATTGATGATAATTGATAATGGAATTTTTTAATGGAAACATAATTTCTGTTAAAAGTTGCAATGAATGCTGTTCACATGAAATGAAAGCCAATAATAATATTGATAATTATTATGAATTCCATCAACATTGTTGTTTTTTCGAGTCATTTCACGTATTTTCATGTCTTAATTTTCACCAAAAATTCAAGATTCTACGATTCATAACGGGAAATAGAGTTCAGTAAGGCCTTTAATAGTAAGAGATTTTAAAAAATTTACTCCATAGTCTTTTAATACAAATTGGATTGTTTTATTAGATCCAAAACGTAGTTTATTTCAATAAAATGAATTTAAAAAAAATGTGAGTGATTATAAAACAAGAACAAGTTTAGGCAAAAACTTCAATATGCAATTGAAAAATGCTCTAAAAAATTGATTTGGATGCATTGCCGCAAATGTCTGTTTTCAGATTTCATCGAAGGGGATCTACATATTTTTGACGATAAAAATGTAAAATAAAACGAATTAATGTTTATTAAGGAAACAGAAATTTAACAGCATTTTTTCAACCAAGATAAATAATATCAGCCAAAATTAAACAGCTTCCTTCATAACAAAGTCTCAATCATTTTAAAAGAATTTAATTTTTTTTATTCGCTTCGTACTTTTTTACTCAACTTGTTTGCATGAGTTCCGATAAGGACAATTTTGCACAGAGCTCGTTCTCTTGTTTTTTAATGTTCCCGTTATACTGACTTATTGTGAACATAAAACCGCAGACCGAGTACCCCCAATAGATTGAATTATTTAGGGCCAAAAGGGCTGAAGCATACTTCGAACCAAAACATCTTTTTTCTATTATTATTTATCTATTGTTCATTCATTACTGCTCACCTTTGAACCTACAACTTTTGAAGAAAGGGAAACATCAGTACTACAGCACCAACAGTAATTTTTCAAGATGTAGCGACAAGCTTTTATATTAACACAGAAGCAATCGAATTTACCAATGTGCAAAGCCCGTTCGTTCGTTAATTAGTTAAACAGGAACGTTAGAAAACAAAGTTACATTTCCAAGAATATTTTCCGGAATAGATGTGTGAAAAGATAATAAACAACACTTCAGGAATAAGATACGCATATCTATAGATGACTTTAGTAAAAAGATAACGCTCGCTATCAAATTCGAATGTTATGAGTAACTTTTATTGCTTATTGTTAATGATATTAAAAGCAAACATCAATCTGCTAATTGAGAGTGAATATCCCCCTATGAATAACCAACTTTGTTGATTGATTTGTTTTCTCCGTGCAATCTCTAAATCAAACTGAGGCAAAGAGTTGAATTACACTGATGAGTTTCCAAAAACGATCTTATTCAGTTACCAACAAAATAGAAATTAAAAGGAACAAAGAGGAGAATCATTTCATCCTTTCACAAAACTTTAATATTTTAAATATTTCCTTATAAACATTATTCTAAGTTTAAAAGAAGTATCTTCAGTTTAAAAGATCATTTTTGAAAACACATTAGTGTATCAGGAACAAGAATTAGGAAAACAAGTTAGCTCAAAGAAAAAAAATTAAATACTTTCTAGTTTTATTTTTAAACTTTTTATCGCAGCCTCAATTATAGAAATAGGTGTTTCCTTAAGAAAAAACTAGGAGCATAGGAGGTGTAGGAAAACTCGATCGCACCATTCACCAAAATGGATCCTGATCTATAACCTTTCCCCAACTAACATAACCCTTTCCTTTGATATTTGAATATAGATTCGCAGACGTATAGGTTTCTATAGTAGGCGATATTGATTTACCTTTGTTTCTGAATTTTTCAAAACTAGTTTTTGGATTATATAGAGATAAGAGGTTGTCGATTGAACCTAAAAAGTATCATACTAACATTCCTTCCTGTTTCCCCCATTGACTACTAGGACGTGGCCGGCGCAGTTATTGATCATTTTCAAAGGGAGAGCATGAGTTTTGTGCATTGTGAATGAACTGCTAGTCCCAAGCATCATTCTTTTGGTCCTTGCACAAAGCTGATGGCCTCGATCAATCGCGGAGTAGCAACCATTAGCGAGGTAGAACTTGTTCTGCTAAGCCACGCCAGCGATCATGGAATTTGAAGTGCATAAGTTGAACAAAGTCTAATAAAATATTTTATCTGAAGTGTTAAATGAATGATCATATCTAAGCTCTTCAAGTTCAATGATTTAAGGTGGATATGAGTAGTCAACTAAGCTAAGCTAAGCTAATTTGGGAACAGTCCGGCTCGGCTCGGCTGCCCGGATTTCATTAAATAAATGTCCGAATTTTGCCCGTATTTATCAACTTTTTTGGCAAATCAAACAAAACGAAATTGTGTTGTAATTTTTTTTTTTTTTTATACCTACCGACCGAACGAAATTTTTTTAGCAAGTTTTAACAAAATAGGTTTTTCGGAAGCCATAATTACAAATTAAAATCTGTAGTTATATTTTGATGAAAAATTTTTTTTTCTATTTTTTTTTTCTTGATTTTTGCTGAGTAATTTCTGAGTTTTGACAAAATTTGTTGTGTGTTTTTATATAAAACTCCCCGGATTTGTCCGGCCCGGATACGTACGGAAAAAATACTGGCAACCTTAATATAGAGCTAACTTGTCTATTACCGGACACTTAAGGTTTTAGCAATAACTTACAAAATATATTTTTGTAAATATTGTTTCCTCTACGGGAACATCCATAAATGACGTAGCTTTTTTTTAGTTTTTATACCACCCCCCCTCCCCCATCGTTGCTTTTCGTCACAAAGTCATAGACCCCCCCTAGATAATAACGTAGCTTTAATAACCCCCCCCCCCCCCCCATTTTTTAAAATCGGTTTTCAATTTTTACTTTTATTATTAGCAAGCAATTATTTATTATTTGCAAGAATAATACAAAAATTAACAAAAAAAAAATGGAAAGAAGTTATAAATGCACGCAGCGAAAAGTAGTGCCATTGAGATAAAAAAAAATACATCTTTGATTCAAAAACTTCATGTACATTGAAACAAAATCCATTTTCCTTAATTCAAGTAAATTTTAAATTGAACCGAATTTTTATTTCATTAATCCAATGTTCCAAATTTTTGAATCAAAAGATTTAAATTAAATTCAAGAAATTTTTTTTTCGACTCTGAATCAATGTAAAAATTCATTGATTTAGATGAATTTTCTTTTGAATCAAAATATTTTTTCGTCAAACAGTCGACACATCTTCATTTGCTTCTGTTTAGCGAACGGGTCGGCGAGAAGTTTTTTCGACAACCAGTCAGACCATTTCATCTTCCTGCCGCGCAACAGTCAGACAGCACCGGAAGGAATCACAAGATCCGGCGTAGGAAAGTCTTGACAACTAGAGGCCAAACGATACCCGATCAGGAGAGCATATCAAAATAAAAACTCAAACGTATCTCACCAAGATATTTACATCTGGTTCAGTTATAATTAAGTACTCCATATTTTCGATTTTAAGTTTCTCTCATCTGAATTATATCTTATTCTGATTGACAAACTTGAATGGGGTTCAGCTCATATTCAATGATCAAGATTTTTTTCGGATTGTCCTAAAATAAAATGATTATATCTTATTTTGATATACGTGCAACTTTTTCTGGAACACGGACATCGAAGTCAACGGCTCAAACCTTACATTAACGAATTTCGCTCAACAGATTCATAAAATTGAATCAAATTTTTGGGAAACCAAAAATGGGGCATGGTTTTATCAAATAATGTGGTTTATTGACCTTCCACTAGAAAATTTTCTCGAAGCATTCATATCTTGATAAGTTATAATTTTGATCTAATTTGTTCTGTCCAATATCAAACTATGCTATCTGAACCAGATATAATCTTGATAGGAGCATATCAAAAACTGATATAATTTAATAATGATCGTATAGATTTTTTGATATAATTTGAGATATTTTAACATCCTACGAGTACTGAATTATAACTCATTTAGATAGAAAAAAAAATAGTATCAAAATATCTCATCTTGATATAATTTTGTTTTTCTCTCCTGATCGGGTAGTGGACTCCTAGGTAGGTCTATCAAAATCAATTTAATTTCAAATATACCGTCAACCTAACAAACTTTTTCAGGGCAACCATTCATCCAACTAATCGCTTCCGATCCGGTCCAAGAAGACATCTGGCGTCAAAACCCTTCATGAGTTGTTCGAAAGGTACTGTCCGCCAACAAACATCTTCCAGTAAGTACTTTCCATTCATGCAATAAATACTTTTAATTTATTTTATTGTTACATATATGTGTACATTTTGTTCTCCTCTTCATTTACAGATGTGCTGGTTCAAAACTCTGGAAAAAAACGATAGTGTGAACATGAACTTACAAATAAATAATTTTTTTTAAACCATAAGTTATGTCTTTTCATTTCCAATTGGACGAAAATTAATATATATGTAGTACTAGAATTTTTAGAAACAAAACATAGAATTGAAGAACAAATGCTTTAAAATTGAAACCCAGATAACGTTGGAATAAACGAAAATTTCATAAAATTAAACGGAAAGGCTTTTAAATCAAAAGCATTATGTTATTTGGAACAAAGAAAAAGTTTTGATTCAAAGGAAAGCATTTCTTCGAAACAAAAGAAAATGCATTTGAATCAAAAGAATTTTTATTTGTCCCAAAATCAAAGGAAAAAATCCTTTGTTTTTGCGGCACTTTCCTTTGAAACTAATTTCTATTTTTCTGCGTGTGGAAAATGGAAGTTTAAAATCAATCAGCATATCTATCAGTCAAAAAAAATCAAGCTACCTTTTAACAAACAGGATAGCTAGTAAGTATTCAATCAGTTGCGTCGGTCCAAATTATCTCCATTCGGGATTCCAATGAAATCGTTGGGCAGCTTTCCTCCGTCGTCTGTTCGGCTGGAATAATTGCATCTGCGATGTCAGCTGCCTCCACCCACTCTCTATCGTCCTCCGGAGTGATGACCAACACTTCGTGTCCTCTTTTGCCTACAATTCGCTTTGGACGAATCTTTATATCCGAGGCTGGGGCCTTGTGGATTTTGCTATGCTCCTTTTGGAGAACATTTGAAGCAAAATATAAATTGCATTTCTTGCATGTACGCTCCTTGATACGCATGAAAACAGTTGGGCAGTAGGAGTCAAAAGCTACATGTTTAGACAGGATTGAATTAGGCATAATTTTGCTCAATTTTGATTTTTTTTTTCGATATTGAATTAAAGCTACGTAGCTTTACTTGAACCCCTACCCCCCCCTCTCGTCACACATTGTCACACAAAGTCAAACTCCCCCCCTCCCCCTCAAATGCTACGTCATTTATGGATGTTCCCTACTAAGTTTAAACGTATTATTTTTTTTGTACCGATTATAGTCGTTTTACCATTTTATGGCATTCGCGACTTCATCAACGTTGCAGTTGGCGGATCGTTTTTGAAAATCTTATCCGGTAAAACTGTGTTCGATGTTCATTCTTGGGCTCGAATTCGCGGACATTGGCTCAGGAGACATTAGACTTGCCAACTGAGCTATATCACAAGCCCGTATAAATATTATGATTACTAAACTAAGTAAGAAAAAAAAATATTTACAACATATTCCTGTGCTATGAAGAGAAATCCTTTTGTGTAAGTTTCCAACCATTTTAAAAAATGTTGTCTATGGCCGGACACTCATAATTATTTCACTAAAGTTGTTAACAATGGCACTAAAATGTAACCAAATGACTCAAATCACATGCACAGGACTTGTGAGTAAACGGGGTTTTGAATACTGAATGAGCCTTTCATAAAGTTTTTTGACAAACCAGAATGAAACATTTGTTTTGAGCATAATTAGAGAAAATTGTTTATGACTGGACAGCAAAATGTCAAATTTCTCAGAGGAAAGAAATATTTTTTTTAAATTCTTATCTTCTGCTAACCATTTGCGGGTTTGATGACAAACCTGAATGCATTGCACAATGGGGAAAAAAAGTGTATGAACTGCGAAGAAATTCTATATCTTCCCTCCTACACGCAACAAATCTTTGAAAAATTATTTTCCTTTATTAAAAATGTCCAGAAAATCGATTGGACGTAGTTTCAGACGCCGTACAAGCTTAAGAACGGAGATATAGTGTATTTTTAACCCTTCATTCACCTATTTTTTGTAAACATTCCAGAAAAAAATGAGGTTTAATAATTTTGAACAAAAATAGATTATCTTGTGTAATTTTTTCCGAGGAATCGAAAGAAGGCTGTTTGAGTCACCGCACGCTTCAGAATATGGAGTTATAGCTATTTTAATCCTCAATTCTCCTACATTTTTCATATATTTTAGAAAAAGCATGTTCGAACTTTAAAATTTGGACCAAATAATTGAAAAATGTAGGGGAATTGAGCGTAAAACAGTCATAACTACATTTTCTAAAGCATAGGGTGGCTCAAATAGCCTTCATTGGATATCTCGGAATCGAAAAAAAATCACATAAGATAAGTCTCTTTTGGTTCCAAAATTTTAAGTCCGAACATTTTTTTTCTCATCTATTTGAAATGTGTTGGGGAATGGAAGGTAAAACAGACATAATTACATTTCTGCAGCGTGGGGTGGCTCAAATAGCCTTCTTTCGATTCCTCAGAAAAAAATCAAACTTAATAGGTCCATTTTTTTTCTGGATTGCTTACAAAAAAATAGGAGAATTATGGAATAAAAAGGCACTATAACTCCGTTCGTGAGCATGTGAGGCGGCTGAAACTATGTCCATTCCATTTTCTGAACATTTTCACTAAAGGCAAGTTTCATCAGTTTTAACTAGTTTTCAAATATGAATTCAAATTCTATTCATTCATTTATTCATGAGAGCAAAAAATTGACTATGTTTATTTACATACATATTGAATAAACTTAATTTTTCAAAAGATATAAATATTCAAAGAAATATATTTAAGTCACCTTCTTTAAACCTTCCTTTGCGTTTGAAAAAGTTAGGGTCATATAGACCCGGATTACTATTTTGGCTGTATCTTCAAAACTACTGAACCGGTTTCACGTTTTGTAATTTTCTACATGTTCAGTATTTATTTAAGGATAAAAAAAAACATTATTAAAGGCATGTTTGTCTGTCTGTCTGTTCCCTATAGACTCGAAAACTACTGAGCCGATCAATGTGAAATTTAGTATATAAGAATTTTTGGGGTCGGAGATGTTTCCTCAAATATTTTCAACCCGCTCCGACTTTAAGGAGATGGGGGGGGGGGGCTTCCATACAAAATTAACAAAAATATGTCACAATTCGAACAATTTTCGAAAACTACTGAGCCGATTATCGATAAATCTATATTATTATTTCTATAATACTTTCCAACCCTTCCGAATCCAAAAATGAGGAGCTTCTATATGAAATTAACAAAACTGTGACACAATTCGAACAATTTTCAGAAACTACAGAACCGATCAACGTTTAATTCGATGTCTAGTCGTTTTCAATACCGGTAATAGTTTCTATAATACTTTCAGACAACTCAAAATCCAAAAAGGAGGGCTCTCATACAAAACTAACAAAAATTTGACACAATTCGAACAACTTTCAGAAATTATAGAACCGATCAACATAAAATTTAGTGTAGGGCCGTTTTCAAAACCGGGAATGTTTTCTATAACACTTTCAAACTCTTCCAAAAATGAGGGCTCCCATACAGAACTAACAAAAAAATAAAAAAATTTAAAAAATCCGCGAAGAATTTTTGTTTAAATTTGATGAACGTAAGCGTTTTGACAAAATGAGGTAATTTATTGAATTGACAAATACGTTTTTATAAAATTTGTTGAATTATTGTATTGATAGACTCTTCCCATTTCAATGAATGAAGACTATTCAATAAATGTAACATACATCTTAGGAACAAAACCAATGTCTTAGTGTTTTCATCAAGTTTGAAACGTTTTATGATTATGTACAAATTTGCCTATATCTAAATACTCCTCCTGCTTAAAAAGTGGGCGTTTTTTTTTAGTTAAAGGGTTTATTTATTGTATTGAAGATCCCTCTTATTTTTTTCTGAAAGATTGCTATTCAACCTTCATTTTACGTTGAGACTCAAGGCAATCTAATAGCTCATATGCCATAAAAATACTTTGCTTTTGATTAATGTTGATACTTTAAATTAAAAGAAAGTTTATTTCAGTTAAATTAATCTCAACGAAATAATTTTTTTCCATGGAAATGGGTAGCAGAGCACACTGGGCCAGCTAGTAATTTATAAAATCATTGAAAATTTGTTTCATGAATTTTTTCAAATAACTATTTAGCACTTTTATTATTTTCATAAGCGCTTTCAATTTATCTGAATTCATATCAATCAAAAGTTTTTCAATACGACTTCAACAAAATGAGTTATCTTTGATGCAGAACACCCATTTTTAAGGACTTTTTGGCTATAAGGTCGTTTTCAGAAGGCCACAAAAATCAAACTTTAAATTTTTAAGAAGCATCTGATAGCAGACATGGTGTAGTTGATGAAAATTGGTCCAGTAGTTTTGATTTTATAACCAAAACAATCATCCGGGTCTATATGACCCTTACCGGCTAATTATCCTTTTTTTTTGCTGGGTGACTCTGGTAGCCCTATTCATTTATTTCAAAATAAGAAATGTTAGAGCTTTTCATTTAAGGAAATGTCAAAAAATTTCATGTATCAAGCTTTAGCCGTTCCTGAGCTATCGCTTCGAGAAAATACAGTTCGGGTCATATAGACCCTAACCGCAAAGGGAGATTAATTAATAAATTTTTAACACAAAATTAACAATAGGTGTATTCAACTGAACTCAATCGAAATCAATTGAAATGGATTGACAGTTGATCAGCAGTTTTTCCAATTGACTTCGATCGATTTCCATCAGGCTGCTGAATGAACAGCCAGACACTAATACTAATGCGCTTAGTTTGTTTTCATTTTTTATCCGCCGCGCGCTTCTAGCATTCGTCCACAAATTTTGCGGACAGCAAACGCTGAGGCTGAGATGCGACGTCGTGATCGCAACCGGAATTCACATAGATGATCGGGAACTTTTCTACGAAAAGTATGACGATGACGATTATGTGCGGAAAACTTGGAAGATACCAAGGGCCAAGCGGCAAAGCATGAAGGAATGGGTTTCTATGTTGGGTTCACGTATCGAAATCGCTAACCGATTTAACAGCAAGGCCAGAGTATGTCTACCGCGATAAAGTCCAACGGGTGTGCGAACAGAAGAAATCGAGTTTTGTTGTTGCTTATCCGGATTTGGCGAACAACCAACATGTTTTGGACTATTTTCTTCCAGAAACACCTTTTCAAATATCGGAAATTAATGATAAAGTTGCCAGGGAAATGGTGTTGAGCATCTATCCCACATACAAACATAATATTAAATATGTCATCATGGTAAAAATAAGTTGCCGAAATGTCATTTTTACCGGTTCACCGGTAAATTTTCAAAACTGTGTACCTCCATAATTATAAGTATCAGGTATCAGGTATCAGAATGGGGGTAGGCTTAATAGCGGCACGTTATCCAAACATACGGGAAAATTGTGCCTAGCCTTTTTTATCCAAGATTTCATCATTTACCTGAGAAACCTGAAAAACCTATAAAAGGAAGAAATAAATTCAATCTATTTAAGATGGCATAAAGCCTTTCCACTAGGGATTATTAGCATTAAAGCTCTTTTCTACATTCGGTAAGGAATGATAGAATGTTTTTTAAGTTTAATTTCTTAAACTCAGATTCGCTTAAAGCGTAAGATCCCAGAGTACGAAAACGTAGTCTGGCAAATGAGGGACAGTTACATATAAGATGGAAGGGATCTTCCACATCTGATTCACAACTACCACATACTGGAGATTCAGCACGCTGAATGTTGTGCATGTGATAGTTGAGTTTACAATGACCGGAGAGTGCTCTGATCAAGATGCTGCAATGAGATTTATTTAAAGTTAATAAGTAACTCGATATGATTGGAGATGGTTTTTCTAAAAATAATTTAGTTTGACGACAAGTGTCCAACTCTTCCCAGTATCGTTCATGCTGGTTAGAGGACCAAGTTTGAATTTGGTTTCTGAACCAACATGGTGATATTGGGACAGCCGGCTCTGGTCCGTAAAATTCCTTTTCCGACCCAGCTCTAGCGAGTTCGTCGGCGCATTCGTTACCAAAAATTCCCTTATGTCCGGGTACCCATAGAAGGTTTAATCCATTGCCTTCAGCAAGTTCTTCGATTGCTTTCCGGCATGCGATTACCAGTTTTGATCTAGAACTGGAAGCACTGAGTGATTTGATAGCTGCTTGGCTATCTGAACAGAAATAAATTGTTCTGAACATAATCTTCTTTTGAAGTGCAATTTGCACTCCATACATAATAGCATATAGCTCAGCCTGAAAGACTGTACAATATTTTCCTAGAGGTTGAGCATATTCTATGTTCAACTCATGACAGTAAATTCCTGCACCTGCACGGCCGTTTGATAATGAACCGTCAGTATAGAATACAATATGAGAGGACATTTGGTCCTCTACGAAACCTGATAACCATTCTTGAGGAGAAGGAAATTTGACTTTAAACCCCATGTAGGGAAAACTACTCGAGAGTGTTAAATCGTTTGGCGCTAAATTAAACACGTTTAATCTAACTAATTCAGGCCACACATTTGTATGACTCAATGATCTTTCGATATTTCCTGACAGCCAGAGACCAACTGCCTGTAGACGAAAAGCACATGAGAAGGCTTCCTGTTTTAGGAACAAGTGTAGAGGTTTGATAGAAAACAGAGCCTCTAGTGCTGCAGTAGGAGTTGTAGTGAACGATCCGGACATCCCCAAAAGACACATTCTTTGAAGGTGATTTAGTTTAGTCCGAACTGTTGCAACTTCTCCTTTCTGCCACCACACTAGACACCCATAGGCCAGAATTGGTCTTACTATTGTGGAGTAAATCCAGTGAATATGTTTGGGTTTGAGTCCCCAGTTTTTTCCGATTGCACGTCGGCATTGTCCGAAGGCCATGCATGCTTTTTTGATTCTGAATTCGATGTGATCAGACCAGTTTAATTTGGAGTCAAGAATGACACCCAAATATTTAACTTGATTAGACACGGTGATTTCGGAACCATAAAACAGCAGAGGGCGCACCCCGCGGGTGATACGTTTTTTAGTAAATAATACAATATTAGTTTTTAGGGGATTAACTGACAGTTCTACATGAGAACACCATCGTTCAACAGAGCGCAGAGCTTGTTGCATTATATCAAATAATGTGCTTATGCACAAACCTCTTACCAGCAGAAGATAATCATCTGCAAATACATAGGTTGGTATTCCACGGTCATTGAGTTTTCTCAACAAGCCGTCTGCAACTAGGTTCCACAAAAGAGGTGATAGTACACCTCCCTGTGGGCAACCCCGTGTGCTAACTTTTGTTATTGAAGCCTGTCTTAAAGACGAATGAAGATTCCTGTTACTTAGCATTGCGCTAATCCAGTTAGTTATAACACTAGGCACTCCATGAAGTAGTGCCGCATCCATTATTGATGTAAACGAGACATTATCAAATGCTCCTTCTATGTCTAGAAATGCTCCTAGACATGATTCTTTCTGTGAAAAACTATTTTCAATATTATGTACTACGTTGTGCAGAAGAGTTAATGTTGATTTTCCTGTTTGGTATGCATGTTGTGTCGCATTAAGCGGATGTTGGACAAGGCATTCTTGCCTGATATGATGATCAATTAAACGTTCAAGTGCTTTTAATAGAAATGAACTTAGACTAATAGGACGAAAGCTTTTGGCTTCGTCGTATGACGATCGTCCCCCTTTAGGGATGAATTTCACGGCTATCTGCCGCCAAAGTTTAGGAATATATCCATTAGCAAAACTGCTTATCATTATTTTTCTTAATATGTGTTTGAAATGATCGAAACCTTTTTGAAGCAAAACTGGAAATAAACCGTCACTTCCAGGAGATTTGTATTGAGCAAAACCATCGATTGCCCATTTGATCGATTCTGTAGTAACTATTTTCCGAGCAAAATGCAAGGAATCTAGACTTCCAGAAAAGAACTCAGGCTCTATCGATGAATCTTGATCAACACATCCTGGAAAGTGAGTATTGAATAGACAACTTAATGTTTCTTCGTCGTTTGATGTATAATCACCACTAGGGGTTTTAAGGTATGAAACCTGATAATCTTTTGATTTGGCTAAGACTTTATTTAACCTACTTGCTTCGTGCAAGCTTGTAATGTTTGTGCAGTAGCTCTGCCAACTTGAGCGTTCGGCAGCTCTTGTTGCTTTCCGGTAAGCTCTGCGAGCCAACTTGAAAGCATCAAAACCTTCCGTGCGCCTTCGGTTCCAAGAGCGTCTGCAGTTTTTTCGTAATTTATTCAGATTTGAGTTCCACCATGGTGTACTGTTTTTGTTGAATTTCAACGTTCGTAAGGGACACGCTTCTTCATAAGAATTTAAAATAATTTCGGTGGTTTTTGCAACCACTTCATCCAACTCAGAAGGAGTAGTAATTTCTGGTGTATATCCATGAAATTAAATAGCAATATGCTCCAAATATAGGTCCCAATTAGTTGTTCTTGGGTTTCTGAATGTAATTGTTTCTAAAAACTCACCTGAGTGTTCAAAATAGATAAACCTGTGGTCAGAAATCGATTCTTCGTTAGGCACATGCCAATTTGAAATTTCCTGAGAAATTGTTCTAGAACAAAGTGTGATGTCAATCACCTCTTCTCTGTCACACCAAACAAAAGTTGGTTTGTTTCCTACATTTAGAATTTCTAAATCAGTGCTGCTTAAATATTCCATTAAATTTAAGCCTCTCAGATTGATATCTGAGCTGCCCCAAACAAAATGATGGGCATTGGCATCACAGCCAATTACAAGAGGTATATTTTGTGATTCACAGAATGAAATGACATTTTTTAAATCATCCGTAGGGGATGATTGTTCATATGGTGAGTATGCTGAACAGTAGACGTATTTTCTATCAGGCAGCGAAACCTGAACGACGCAAATATCTCTTGTTGTTAGATTGGGTATGAGTGTTGCATTTAAAGAATTGTTTATCAATATACATGCACGAGGCATTATTCGGGCATTAGTCATTCCAATTACACTGAACACAGTAAAGTTTGGTTTGAGCAAATTCCCTAAGTAAAAAGTTCCATTTCGGAAATAGGGTTCTTGGACCAAGGCGATTGATGCAGTTCCATTAAGGATTAAACGACATAAATTCAGTGTAGCGGTTCTTTTGTGCTGCAGATTTATCTGTGCAACCTTAATAGAAAGCATTTCTATCAAACAATTCCACACATATTCCCATCACACACAAGAACCCCTGCACCTTCATATCGACGCATGAAGCGGGGTATCCCATACAGGATGAAAATTTTAAAATCGTGTGTATAATCTGAATCCCACGAGTTGCCAGGAAAAATACGGCCCTTTGCACCAGTGCCTGGCTATAGTGCAGACCTTAACAACGTTCTGCTTAAGGTAGGATTATTATACACCCTCCTACCCCCACTTTGGGGCCCACAGGCACAGAACCACCTTGAAGCGGGTGTTTACAAAATTTAGGAGAATACAACTCGTGCATGCGCATTAATAGCAATAAGCACAATTGGTGAATCCTCCCTGAAGAAACTTGGCTTGGAACCAAGCCAAGGTTCCCCCCTCCCAATGTGATAGTCGCATTTGAAGAATGACTAACGCAAATGGGAAGTACTGGATAAGTCGCCTTTTACGACGTGGACCAGTATCCCAGTGGTAGTATTCTATAAGCCGCCACCACACAGCCATCTGTATACAGAAAACTCGACCCTGGCAGATTAATTCTATAATAGATATTGTTTTATGACTTTTGGGACATGGAAATATTTAAATTAAAAATAAATTTCTTCTGATGTTCAAAATATGTATTAAGTTATTTATTTTAATCTTATCGTATCAGATTTCACTTTTGCTTCGGTGCAGAAACTTCACTGAATAATGCTACTAAAACTGCATCACTGACACAGCACCTCTGGTACATCACCGCAGACGAAACATAGACCGACACCACTTTCACTAGCACCTACACGGCCCACAGAAACGAAACACAAAATCAGTTGTTTTTGTCTCTAGCAATTACCAGACACCATTCCAACACTACACTACCGACACAGCACGACTGGCAGCACCACCGACTTATCACGAGTGGCACAGCACCAATGAGGTACATAAAGAGGTGATGAGATAGGAGGAATGCAAACGTAGTGGTAAAATTTTTTTCATGTAAACAAAGTAACCATGACAACGACCCAACCAAACGACGAAGTCGGATGCTGGTTACCAAACAACATTCGACAAGTCAGTTAGTGAAAAAGTGTTCTTTTTTTTCTTCGGTTCGAGTCCGGAAGCTAAAACTAATGGAGCTGTATTTGAAGCGTAAGAACCTGCTGATCATTGTCATAAACTTCGGCAACAATGAACTTCAAGCTGTACGTTTCGTAGATGAACCCGTGCATCGTTCTGCCAAACTGTCGGACCAGGGGTTCTGTTTTTTTCATTTCCATGTAGAGTTCAAGCTGGCCCGAAGCGATCGAATCGCACAGTTTATTTGTGAGCGAATGTTCTACCCGGAACTGGCTGAGGAAACGAGTCCGGGAAACGAAGAAACGAGCAAAACCGAACGGTGTGCCGAAGGTTTTGAATCGACCGGACCATTTGGTATACACCAAGATTTCAAACAAAATTCATGAGTTATTGCAATCGTTTTGAGTCTTTAAAAAAAAAGTTTAAAAGCCTTCAAACCAAATTGAACTAGCGATAAAGATTTTTTAAATATACAAATTGAATTACCTGATTTTAATATATATATTTTCAATGCGAATAAATTGTATACAGTTATTTAATCAAGTTGTATTGTTTTTTTTTTTGTATGGTATTTTGTATGATCTTGTTTATTGATAACACACTTTTTGTCACTATTAATTTTACAATTAAACACAGAGCACAAATGCAAAAGTTTAATACAATAATAATAATAATTATTATTATTTGTTTGATTTTACAATATTTTGAATGATTATAGGACAGAGTGCAATAGAAAACAAACGGCAATGTCAATGGAGTGATAGTAATTATTATAACGTGAATATTGTTTTTGTTTCTAAATAAATAAATCTAAAATCTTGTGCAGCCCGGCAGGGCACCCGGAGGGCGGAACTTCGTTATAAGCTATTGTTTCAGCAGCTGCCAGAGGGGCTGTTTGTTGTAGAAATCGCTTCAAGGTAAGAATCAGATGCCACCGGTTCAATCAAATCTGCGCTACGCTGCATCAATCATCTGGAAGTCAGTTTTAAGCAATCGCCTGCAAGATGCTACATGAGGATCGTATTTTCCAGCTGGTTCATGTCCTTGGAATGCCTTACGCACAGGTACCGTAGTTGGAGACAGAATAAAAACAAAAACGGATGGCATATAACAGCCACTTGGGGCTCCGGCCACGTTCCCTTAAAATGTTATAAAATATAAATGAATTTTGCAACCGGGTAAAGAATAAAATTTGTATTAAGGATTATTACCTCTGGGAAAGTCTAGTGAATTTAAAATATTCCGTTACGTTTTTTTCACAACCAAAAGCTTCCCACCGCGTAATAAGTTGATGTTGAAATTTCTTATAATAACAACTCGCCAACTGTTACCTAGGATACTTGAACATGGTCAGTAGTGACGTAGGATCTGCGCCACCTTTATAGAAATTTATACAGGTTGGCACAGCACCACCAACTTAGCACGAGTGGCACAGCACCACCGACTCAGCACCCGACAGAGAACACCGAACCAAATGACACCACACCACTAACACTGCACCACCAGCACAGCACCTCTGGCATAACATCACTGGCACAGCACCACCGACGCTGCACCGATTGATTCCAGTTTCACTTGCATGAATCACGCTAACAAAAGTTGAAAACAAATCAAATCAGCTGTTTTTGACAATAAACAACTGCATTTGTGTTAGTGCGATAGAAACCGATAGAAACGAATCCTGCTCTCGGGCTTGATCGAGTTCGATTGGTTTCGATCGATTCCGATTGGCTTCATTGAACGTCAATTGGATTAGTTTCGACCAAAACATTGGCTGAGTGAACAACCATTTACAAATCGAAATCGATTGAAACCAATTTCATTGGCTATTGAACGGGCCTAATATGCAATTGAAAGGACAAAACAATCGGCATTTTTTTAAGAATGTATAAAAAACTGCCTTGCCACAACATTTGATGAACATGTTCAATTGTATTTATCTGAGCAAAAAAAAATTACGATTTGGTATCAATTCCATGTTTTTGTTTAGAAATGTATTATTTTCAACTATGTTTACAATACTCTCACTGGCTCTGGCTAGAGGACATAACTTATAGCCATGGAACTTTTGGAGCAACAGAGTGTCCTACCCGGGAATTCCCGAATCCCGGGAAGCGCAGGAAAATCCCGGGAATTCCCGAGGCCAATTAAATGTGCAAAATTATTTACTTAAAGTTAACACGATCTAAACTGGAAAAAAATAGTTCTACCTACCTAGATATATGGCTAAGAGTAGAACATTTTTTCCCTGAAACTGGTTAATACATTGAGTATTATGACAAAAGAAGAATTTGAAATTTTCTCTGGCCCAATAACCACAAAAAAGTCCGTTGATTTCTAAATTACTTAATTTTGTAGTAATTTACTAATTATAAAATTACAAATTCTTAAATTTTAAACATATTAACCAAAAATAAAATGGTTAATACTTTTGATATATTTAATCATATATTCATCCACCTCATGAATAACTTAGATTTTTTTTATAGTCGTAAGGTTATTCCATCAACTCACTGGAAAACATCCTGTTATTTTTTTTTACACGATTTATCTGGGCTTACACTTTAATGTATGTAAATCCGAACTACTAGCAGATTTTCCGCAAGGCAGACGTGGTGCTCCTCCCCATTATCATAATCAGCGATGACGGATGCAGATTGAAATGTTTACGACCTGTTCGGCGGGCCAGCCTGGGCCCTTGCCACGTGGAATGTCATCATAACGATTCACCGAAACTTCTTCGCTCATGCGGTTTAATTTATTTTTTTCTTCGTTTCTCATTTCGAGGGGTCCTCCCACTTGAGCTTGTCGAATGTTTACCCCCTAATATTAGTCCGGACTGAATTATGAGAAGCAAATAGCTCCGAGTGACAAAATCTTAGAAAACTTTTTAACTTTTCCAGCTGAAGTGAGTTTTCGTTTGTCAAAACTGCAAAAAGCAGTTTTTTATATTTTTCCTCTTGATTTCGAAAAAATTTCAATCTTATTAAAATTCCGGTGAAATCATCCACTTGACTCACTCATCATGTCTAAATTCCACCGATCATCTGCAGCTGTAAACACTCATAGATTATGAAGCAGGCAAGAGAGGAAAGGGAAAAGAAAAAGTCGAGGGCCCGAATTTTAAATATTTCACGATATTTTTTACTTCTCCCTCCCAAAGAGTAATAAAGTTTCATTTAATTCCGTTTAACCGAAGATAAGAAACGTGTCTAAAGCATCTTGTTTTTTCTTCTGCTTTAGCTGCCTCAGACTTTCTTGAATTTTTCCGTTCGCGAAAGGTGGGGATGACTTAACATGTTTTTCTCACCCCAGAGGGATTTGCGAATTTTCACCAGGACCTGAAATGAGGAATGAACGTTGATGAGAAATTCATCGTGTGCGCGGTTTTTTCTTCCCCTGTAACAAGTTTTTTTTATTCTGTAGCCTCAAAAAAAACAGTGGGTGAGGAGGTGAATGATGTAATGTACTTTGCACTTGAAATTATTACTTGATTCCAGAAGCTAAGGCAAAGAAGAATCATGGGGTTGGTAAATCTAATTTGGAAAATTCCGAACACGAGTTTGAATATTTTTTCGAATATATTGACGTTGATAAAAACTCTAAGAAAGAAATTTAATTTTAGTTCTTTTCCCTCTATTTTTTGAAAGTATGTAATTGTGAAAATCATCCAAACAAAAATTAAGCTAAAAAAACTTCTTCAATTGTTTGTCATTTTTGTCATTTTTTTTCATTTTTGTCATTTTTGTCATTTTTGTTATTTTTGCGTTTTTTTTTTTTGTCATTTTTGTCATTTTTGTCATGTTTGTCATTTTTGTCATTTTTGTCGTGTTTGTCATTCCTACAAACTTTTAACGCTAAGTATCAATCTGTGTAGACTGGTTAAATTAGCAGTTCCAGATTTGGAGGAAGAGTTTGAATTTCGGAAACTATCCGTACTTTAGACTGGATTCGACGAAATGGCTTCAAATTTCAAAAATCTTCAAAAGTTGTAAAATGTTCGTCATTGGCATGCACCGGAAGAAATTACGATCGATGCAAACATCTTTGAGCAAATGCAGAATTTGACTTAATTGACGATTTGATGGTTTTGGATTTCCTATTCCAGTTCCTGTTTGAATGAACCATTTGAACGTTTCGGAAAACTGGGCTTTTAACTTCATTACTTTTGCAAACTTGGAGCTCACACTATTTGACATGCCATCAGGAAAAATCCAATTCTTCCCAAGTGCGTTGAATCGATTTCTCTGTTTCAAAAAAATAAAATGGACTACAACCACGAAAATATTGGTGCATTTTAGTTTATACTTACATTATTAGTCCTTAAATATAATACGATACGAGCGATTGGCAATAGTAATACATAAAACCCATCCCCATTCTGATTAAAATTAGCGTGTTGCTTATATGAAACCATCATAGGTTAAATTGCGCCAAGCGTGCAATTTCGAGTTAAAAACACCCAACTAAAGAAGAAACTAAACGGTCCGTTTATTGAAGCTGTCAAACCGTCCACGCCGAAAAAAACGACATTTTGTTTTAAGTGTTGTCGTGAACGGTCGCGGAAAAATTATCGTGCCCTGAAATTGTGGCTGGAAAAAGCGGGTTTTGCCGGTTGCGTTTCGGAGCTGAGGTTAAATCCACCAACCTTGCCCGAGGCAGCAGGTTCGTTTAACCAATAGCGGGAAATACAAAACCCTTAACGGCATTTCCGAAACCAGCAGGAACCCGACAAGGAACCAGGCAAGCCGCTTGACAAGATACTCTACACCTCGGTGGCAAGCAATCCGCTAAAAGTACCGTCATTCGACCCGACAAGCCAACCAAGCCGTCTGCCAGATTCCTTTATCACTCCTGGAACCGAACCGCCGGAATAAAAAAGAAGCAACCCTCTGGTAGTCTCAGGAGGCGCCACAGGCGTAGGGCGGCCGACTTTCGAAGGCAGAGACACCACTTGTGTCATCCAGTCGGAGCCACAAGCCACAAGCGTAGGGCGACCGAAGAGTAAAGTAGAGGCAACTGTCGTGTCATCCAGCCGGCACGCCTGGCAAAGGGCGGCTGACTATCGAAGGCAGAGGCACCAATAGTGCCATCCCATTGGCGTCCCAGGTGTTTTTTTTTATTAGTTGTTAACCCAGGTGGTAAATCCAATTTACGGATTGCATTCCAAGGCACGGCGAGCCACCGTGTCCCCCCAGTTTGCTACTCTGGGTCCATGGGTGCAATTGGACGACTCATGATACAATGCTAAGGAACACTGTACCCCCTACGCCATAAAGTCCACCTGGGGCCACTGACCTTTGTTCCAACCTCGAACTGTTTGACACACTTTGCTTCAATAGTGGGAGGTCATTTCGCGCTAGTGCGCTCCAAGGCAATACTCGTTTCCGAATCCTCGATCAGCATACCTCATTCTAACAAAACTCGATGCGCAATCCCTCCTCTGACGAGTTAGGACCCGACATCTCGTCGTGTGAATGAGGTCCCCACACAGCGCAACTACTAGCTTTGTGAATCCAGTCCAAGATCCAGAAACACAAAGCGAGTTGTCGACGACACTTTCTCTGTTCAAACACGTGGGTAGGAGGGGTAAGCCCCCTAAGCCACATGTAGGACTCAGACTCCTCCGAACTCACAAATAGTGTTGACTTAAGTCACCACTTAGCGCAACTACCCGATCTTCAAGTCGGGCGCTTGACCACCCGAAGCGCAGATCGAGCTATAGAACGCCCTCATCAGGTCACACTCGCGGTTCAGGCGCATCAATTCCCGAAACGCGTGTCGAACCCTGACACCTCCGGCAGAATGTGCCTCTCGGACACTGACGTGTAAACACGTCCCTAAGTGATCGGCCCACCATTGGCCACCACTTTGCGCATCTACTCATTTTGCGAATCGGGTCTATACCCACCGAAGCGCAAAACGAGTTGGCTATCGCTCTCCCTCCGGTCACGTCCGCATATCAGGGCCATGACCCCCCGAAAGCGTGTTGGACCTCCACGCACACACCCAAGTACTGGTACCTAAGTACCCGGGTGCACCACTTCTTCCGTGGGGGTTTGGCAGACCCGTCGACAGCCTCTAGTGGGTTTGGTGCAGTTCTCTTGGCCGTACATCTGCAATACGCCGGACTTGCAGACACATTTCCGCCCTGGACCACGAGGAGTTGGAACTACGTCGCAGAGCGCCAGAGTTGGTAATGGTGCTACCAAGACGTACAGCACCATCTATTCGCCAAATACTATCACGCTGATCTAATCCAGCTGGTTGGTGGTGCGCTAGGAAATGTCGGGTACTCACTAAGGCGCTTCCTTGCATAGTACGCGCATTTATCGAAACATAGAGCAGGTTGCTGTAGTTATTTGCCCCTAAGAGGCCTTACGTACATGCCTGTTTTGCGGGTATTGCTCTTTTTTATAGATGGCTGCTCTTAGCGATTCGAGGACTAATCTCTCCTCGCAATGACTCGAGGTGAACGTACACTGATCTCTCCCCTAACGACTCGAGACGATAACGCTAGCCACTCTACTACGCGGGTAATCACTGCCAATATGATAGCCCTTTCCCATCATTCCCCACTGCGAAGAAGGTTAAGTCTCATACCCAGACTTTCGATCATTGGGAAACTCACTATGGTAGAGTTATAATGAGGGCGTATCGTGGTCGGTGCCACACACCCAAAATAATTTAGAAATTATTTCTACGGTATTTTTCACGTAAAGTAAGATTTTGTTGCATATTATCGATTCTACGTGATCTTGTTATAACTTCTCTCCTTCCTCATAGATGACACATGAAATTCACGTAAAGTGAAAGTGAATGAATTGAAATCCGTTTTGAGCTTTTTAAACGAGCTTGTAGCATGCGCGTTTACTCTTACTGACCAATTGAATTGTGTTTTATTTCTCCGCTTTGTGCGGATATCCGGTCATCCAGCGAAGTGACCTAACTTTTCGTTTCATTACATAGGATGCGCGCTTTCTTCGTGAGACATGCAAATTTGGTGTGGCGCGAGTACACCCAAAACTGTGCCGAATAATGTTTTGTGCGAACAGTCCAATATAATTATAATTACCAAATGTACCCCTTAGTAATTGGTTATTTCGCCCTTAAAATACAATGGATCCAAAACCCTAGCCAGAATTGAGTTTTGAATTTGATAAGAGATGTTTACTTCGCTTCGGTCGTTGTTAATTTCGTTTGCTCGCTCTGCGCTTTGCGCATTAGAATAGTGAGTCCACCACGCTTCCAGGTTCGGGGAGTATTTCTGGGATGAACGTTAGATTGTCCAATGATGAGAGTCTTCGGGTATGGGTGTCGTCGAACCATCGTGAGTCCTTAGTCGGTTTGAGGCGTTGCTGGTCACGCATCTAGTTGGCAAACATTCGCTACTTTTAGGCGGAAGTTTGAGTTTGGTCGTTTCGGAGATTTCCGTAGTCTAGCTGTCCTGACCCTCCTCGATTTGGGGAGCAATGCATACGACTCGTTCAAAGGAGTCTCATCCGGGCAAACCTAGCTGTGCGGTCTCCTTTCCGGAGTGGCGCTTTTAAGCCGCACAGTATCATAGTCAGAGCAGCACCGACTACACGTTCTCGTTTACAGCAATGTTGATCTGACTTAAAGTTGCTGTACTCAAAGAGTCTAGAATAATGTTCTTAGAAGCCAAATAAGTAGAGCGTTCTGGATCTGGATACAGAAAGCTATCTTGGCTGGAGCAACACTTTAAACTTGGCATGTTAAAATCGCCTAAGACGATTATGTCATCTTCTGGAGCGCAGAAAGAGCTTATTCTAGAGATGCAGCATGAGAATGATTCAGCTAGGGTAACATCTCTCGAACGATCAAGAGACAAATACAGTACGCAAACGTAAAGCTTCCGGTTATCGAGTTCGATACGGGACCACACCAGTTCAAGATTATGTCAAGATTCATCATCGATTAGCAAAGCTCTGAATTTGGACCTTACGGCGAGTAACACCCCACCACCTGTGGTCTTTTTGCTTTTTGCTGCACGGGGGCTTCGATCGCAGCGAAATACTGAATAATCGGGTCCAAAGATCTGGTTGGAGAGAGTGCGATCCTTCAACCATGTTTCGGTGAAGGTGATAATATGGTAGCAGGAACATGAAGTAGCGAGCAGATAATCAGTCACGCAGGAATTGATACCACCGACATTCTGATAGTAGATGTTGATGAAATCAAGCGGTTCTGATGCCGATCTGGAGCCATTGTCACTAAAATGGAGAATACAATCACGCGGAGGAAGGCAGTCAGGAGCAGCGTAGGTACTTGACTGAAAAAAAAGGCTGGAGAACCCCTACGCCACAGACGAACTCAGGGCCGGGACGACTGGTGACGCTGGTAGGAGTTAGGTCGACTGAGTCGATGGACTCTCAGGTCTCCGTAGTGCTTAGATCGTTGCATCCCAGGGTCGAAGCCATTGTTGATGGAACAATACCACCTAGGTGTGGTAGAAAATCGATAAATCTGTCAAAAGGCAGGAAAACATCAGGCGCAGGAATCGCTCTCCAGTTCGATGGATACTTGCATGTAAGGGCAATCTGGGGAGCCTCATCACCACAGACGAACTCAAAGCCGGGACGACTGAAGACGCTGGCTGGAAATGGCGCGACTGAGACGAAGAGCTCCGAGGTCCCGAAAAGGCCAGATTTGTTGCGTCCCGGTGATGGAACCCGTAATGCTGATTTACACAAAACGGGTTGATCGACGGCACCGAAACTGTTGGAAGGAGGAGTCTTGTTACGCACAAGAAATGTTCTCGATATCAAACGATACTTGCCAATAAGATCAGAAGAACCTCGTCACCACAATTGAACTCATGGCCGGGAAGACTAAAGATGAGGGCGGGAAGCAGCGCGACTGAGTCGACGGGCTCGGAGGTCTCCGTAGTGCTGGCTTTGTTGCGCCTCGGAGAAAAAACCCTTGGAAACGCTGGCGGGTTCAATTCGGACGACGAGAAATATATCCTGGAGTTTCCGGAATAGAACTCCTGCTGGTCAAGTCCTTGGAGAAAGTGCAGCGTCCTTGAGCTTAGGATCCACACCAACTTGGACCTAAGCGTAAAGACGTTAACATTCTTGCGAACCAGGAGATGAACCTCGGCAGATTCACATTGAAGACATTCCATGGAAAGTTCTTGGGCGTCTTTAGCTGTAATATTGTTTTACAGTGTCGCCAGATAAATCCAGAACTTTTTTTTCGGGAGGTCGTTTTTTCGGTGGCTTTTTTTTGTACCCACACAAGGTGTAAGAGTCGGATTCTCGACTCGTCGTCTCTTATTCGTGGTAGTTGAAACGCTGGGCCAAGGGGAGTGACGAAAGAAAGCGTTCTTCAGTAGTTTGCAACACTCGTTGCAGACCCAAAGCAGATTTCTGTTGTCGGCCTTAGTCGGTGCGATGAAAGCAACCCAGCGCATTTCAAGTGGATAGCTAAACTGCAGAGGCCTTGGCAAATGATGCTATCCGTTTTGCTTGTTGGCTTAGCGCACTTATCACAAGCCATTTCTTTCGAAGACATGGGCGTAACAAAACGAAAAGATGATATCCAATTCACAGTACATTTGAGACATTTCCGAAATGACAGCGCGCTTAGTAATAACTTCAGGTTCTGAGAGAGCAGGGATCTTGAACTTGAAGACCTCTTCCTGGGGAAACCATAACAAAGCCAAGGTTTTGACTGATTGAGAACGATCCAGCTCTATTTCCGTGGATGTCTCCCAAAATTCTTCCGAAACCCCGATGAGAACTGTTTGGTAGTTAGCCCACATTCGCAGAACAAATCCAGCCGACTTCAACATTTTCATTGCAGCTGCTTGCACAATCTCACGACTTCACAAGATAACGTCGTGACCTTACTAAGCCACGGACTCTATGGCCTAGAAGCTTATATTCCTAGCAAACATGAAATCGTATCCGAAATGAAAACTAAAGTCGTTTACAACGGTGTTACGAACCGCTATTCCAACCGGCACCGGCACGCAACACCGTTGGTACGATAAGTAGCAGCAGCAACAAAAAAATATACAATGGCATCTTACAGTAACTGGTGGAAACATTTCACAATATAATAAAAGATTTTACGTTATTCTATGGTTGAATTATTATTAAAAATGCTTTTCAAAATAAAATAATAGTGTGAACAATCAAAACAAAAAATTAAACTGATTCAAATAACACCTCGATATTAAATTAATTTCATGTTGCTTTCGCCATCCGACCGAGTTGAAACTATCTTAAATTCACGTAAATTTTAGCTGACATTCATGAAGCACCAATTCTTATTAAGGGAGCGTTTACATATTTTATTCGTAGAAGCTACGTGAAAATCATTTGGATAAAAATTATATAGTTTTTCACGTAGCCGCTACGTGCAGATTATTTTGGGTGCACATGAATAAAATCAAATTGATATTAATTTTATGTGTATTGGGTATTTTAAACATTTTAACCTCGTCCCTCCCATATTCCCCAAGATTGAGTGTCACTTACTGGCCTTCACAACTTTAAGATGTGCCTCTTCCTTCCTCGATTGTTCGTTCACCGTGTCGCATGACCAGCCGAATTCTTCTGGGCGCCTGGGACCGGAAGGGATGTTATTATCTTTTGTTCTGTTGTCTTGGCCGAATGCTCGTTGGAAGAGGTCCTGCTAAACGGGATTGACCGGCACAATTCCACCTCGATTGCCAAATCTTGAAGGACCCGTTGCCGAACGGTGCTGATGGACCGGAATGCCGATGCTGGGATCTCCACACGGGTGCAAACACGGACGCAGCTTGGTGCGACCGAAATTGGTACTTCCTCTTGCTAGAATATCGCCAGTGGTTAAGCAATACGGAGGCAGCTTAATGCAACCGAAATTTGAGGTCTCGCTTGCCACTGGAGCAGCGACACAGGCTATCTGGTGTTTTTCTACCGGGATTTCACCTCGGATGCGGCGTTCAGACGCGGTCAGATTCGGCGGCTGTTCCACCGGGATTTTTTTCCACTAGTGCGGCGATTGGATGCATTCGGATTCAGCACCTATCAACCGGGATTTTTGCCACTGATGCGACGATCAGATGCGGTCGGATTCGGCACCTAAACCACGGAGATTTTTACCACTGGTGCGGCGATCGGATGCGCTCGGATTCGGCGGCTGTTCCACCGGGATTTTTGCCACGAGTGTGGCATTCGGATGCGCTCGGATTCGTAACCTGTCCACCGGAATTTCCGTCACTGGGTAATGATACGGCGCAGCCTGGGGGAATCCAGCGTCCAATTCGCTTGGGAAAATGTAAAATAAGGGGAAAGGGCCGCCTTGCGACCCTTTCTTAAGGTTTTCTATTTCTCCTGGCCCGAAGATTCTCGGTGCGGGCTAACCTTGATATTGGCTTTGTAGTGACCGGACGTATTCACATATTTCCGAAATCCGAACTATATTTCGTTTACCGGTTTCCGTTCTAAGCTCTTCCTTGGCGCGTCTGTACCTTTCAAATATATTTTCTCAACTGAATCTTTCATCACTCCTCCCTACAAGCCCTGAAGAATGTTCACGCACACCGATACACATTCCCAATTCTTTTCGAACCGCGATTCACTAACCGACTTCTGAATTCATTCAAGCACACTCACACTACTGCAGTTAACGGAAGGAATCGGCTATCCCTTTTTACGTTATTCGCCAGCACGTACATGCTCAATGGAACTTAATCATCTGCAGCATACACTTAATTCTATTAGCTATTCTTTTCTTTTATTTACTCACTCCTATTCTCTACATCCGCCCCCTCGCCTACTCTTAATATTAACCGTCTTACTATTAAAACATCAGAGATAACGGAAAAAAACTTCGCTTGTAATATCCCATATTATTCTCTACAAATATCACTACGAAGAAATCATATATTTCTCAAATGATGATTAGACAAAGGCCCATAGCTACAAATCTTTAAGTAAATATTATGCTGATTTTCAGATTTATTTAATTTTATTATTTCTATTCACTACGTTCAACTCTTTCTGTACTCCTCATTTGAACTCTGTATACATATAAAAAGGTTTAGCCAAATTTCAAATCAAAGCCAGAACACTTGTCACATTAAGGCATTCGGCACTTAAATTTAACATATATCGATCATTTTAATATTTTTTTTTTATATATCCAACACAAACAATTCAAACTTATTCATCCATCATCATTCTTCGGAATTGATCAGATTCAATAAGTGGAGCCGCTGAACACCAAATAAGGATTATTGGTGCATGGACCAAAAGACTAACCAAAAGTACCAAAATTCAGCGCTCTGACGGAAAGATGTCGTAAGCAAATCCAATCGAAGTAGGAGGCATCCCTACAACGTTTCCACAATGGCTAATCCTCCAAGAACAAACATGAAATTAATTCGAAAGGGTGAAATTAACCAATGCTTCACATTAACTTAGTCACTACTGCTGCTACCGACTGTATGCTGCTCTAAAAAAGACGGTCAATCAAAAATTCCCCTTTGTGAGTTTGTTACCCAAATGAGTTTGTCCCAGTTTAATTCCCTGTAAACCAGATCAGTGCTTGTACTAAACATATAACACGTTCTTATTTTTTTTTTTAGAAAACGGTTCTAACTCGTTAAATTCGCATCGCTCACTGATCCCTTTAATTTTTTTTACATCCGACGGTAAGAAGGCAACAATTGATACTCGATACAAACCGCTGCTATAGCTGAATAGATACCCAAATTTTTCAGGAATACTAACATAACAATTGAGACGCTTCGCTTTCTTCGGCTCTATTTTCCGAACAAGCTAAAACCCCGATCCCCGATCATCTGCAATTTTATATAAAATCTAACTAACTAATAACTGGCCGAATATAAGCGACTCAATAAGGCAACGTCACTTGTGCTTACAACTGCAAGTCTACAATCCTGGACGTGTTCAATGTACGCATTATTTGGTCAAGCCAATAACGTAACAGTTCCAAGACCTAACAAGATCGAACCTTAAACTGACTTACCCTTAACTGATTAACACAATTTTACACTCTAACTTATATCACTGATTATATGTTTGTTTTTTTTGTGCTTTAAATCATTTCACATTAACAGTCTTTGCAAATTAAATTTCAAACTCGAATAAAGGTATCATTTTCTAATTTACATGCCATACTAAAATAAAGATATTTTTCATATTCAGACAGTTTAGAACCGTATATACGAATGCGCAGAATTGTTAGCTAGATTTGGACCTATTGCCGATTCCTATTGAGTAGGAAAAGAACTATTTACCTTGCACTCGATCTTCCATTTTCTTACTCGGTAAAATTTATTTAAGAGCTTTTGTTATCATTGCCATACCGATAGTAGTTTTTTTATTTTACACCAGTTACAGTTTTTTAATGTTCGTTAGGAAATCAATATTTATAATTTTAGTATATTCAAAATTTTATTAATGTTAACTTAGGTTTCTTACTTCTTGCTCTTTCAGTGGATTTGAATTACATATTTGAATAAAAACAATTTTAACACAAAATTTACATTCTAACTTTTTTTTTTAAAAGTATTATTTTCGGATGAGAAATACTGAACCACCTTAATTTTAACTTAAGTTATAATGTAACACCTCTAGCTCAAAGGGCGAGTTATCGCAAAAAGGTAACGTATGTAACGTTTCGATTGGAACAAGCAAGCCTCGTCCACAGACGTCTGTATTGTTTACATTATTGATTAGGTCGAAAAACATACTTTTTGTGGAAAAAACACTTTCCTCGAGCGCCGATGTCGACCGCGACCAATGGAAAATACCATGGAGCTGAAAAAGCGGTCAACCAATTCACCGGAACAGGGATTAGCACTTCCCTTATATCGATATTACCGTGAATGATAATTAAGAACCTCCTAAACAACTGTATCTGAATATTAGTTACCGGAAGTGCACTACTATCAAACTTCACCGCGGAGAACCTGGTTCCGAATAACATAATCTGTCCACGGCTTTCCTTTTAAACGCTTATCCTCGTTCACAAGCTAATATTTGCTTGCGGTTATAAAAGGTACATTTTAGAAACGTAATTGTCAATAGTGTTGTAGTTTTGAGGGTACAAGACATTTTAGATTGCCTTTCTCGATTCTTTGTTGCTAATTTTCCCTTTTCATCCAAGTCTATTCTTATCAGATGACCTTTTTATGTATTCCAATCGTTAGTGAATTGTCAAAAGGACTCTTAGTCTTGTGTCTATTGTACATTGTGAAAAATTTTGAATTCTGGTTGAGTCCAATGGAAGAAAATGACGAATAATAGACGCCTTCGTGTCGAAAAGTATTTCCTTTTTTTTCTTCCTAAATGTTTTACTATATAGTATTATATTCTGTAGTGAGCACGCTTATATTTTCAAATCTTATTTTGTTTACAAAGTTTAATTCCAAAATGTTGGGTTGTTGATATATCTTTTATACTTGGAAAAAAAACTGAATCATCTTTCAAAACTTTTCTGTGAATATTGAATGTTTAACACTTCGCTTTTAGCTTAGCCACTTTTTCTTAATGTAATATTAAGCTGCTTATATTCATTTTATTTAATTTATATTCTATTTTTAAATTGTACATAATTCTATAAGGAACAATAGTATTGTAGTTTGAGGATGCAGTCATTTGTTAAAGGCTCTGAATGATTTATAAATTATCTGACACTTGAATTTATTTGTTGAAATTCCTACAAAGTTTCCATTAATGTTTACTATTTCTTGATAGTATGTTCGCTTCTGGTTTCGTTTTCTTGACGATTTTGTTTCTAGTGCGCGTTCATCGTTCTTTAAGATCATTTCTGCCTAATGTTCAATTGTTTCATCAGTCTTTATTCATTGTGTTTGACCTAAGTCATCGTGAGGAATGTTTCATTGGTTTTAGTTTATAATTCATTTGTTCATTGAATCCTCAACTAAAAAGATCGTATTTGTTATTAAAAAAATCTATCCGTTATGCTGTTTCTCAAACTTTCTACTGTTGAGATTTTTAATTGTGTCATCATAAAGTTAGTTTTCATCGCTCTAAAAATAGTTTTCGAAAAAAATTTCATTCAAGGACGTTATTACCAACATTGCTGTTTCACTTAACTTCCGTCAGAAAAGTTATGATCTTTTTATGTCTATTGCACTTGACATTCTTTTTCACCATTAGTAAAATTTATCAAAAAAAATGCTTTGATTCCCATGGCTTCACTTTCTCGTACATTTCAACCGCAGATGTTTCTTATGTTCGTCAGAGAGCTCATATTTGTTTCATGATCGACGAAAGGGTTTTTTTTAATACTAAGAATGCTCCTCTCTTCTTCCAGCTGAAAATTTGAGCTAATAATTTGAAAACAAATCTTAATCTTTCGTTGAATGAAACGTCCAGATTCTTATTTAACTTTAAATCCATTACGAAAAAATTAAAAAAAATAATATTTTTTTGGTTCATTGAAAATGTGTTCATAGTTTTTTTTATATAGGTATTATTTTTTCTTTTTTTTTGCAAAAGAACTTTTCCAATTTCTCCTTTATAATGCTGTTCATTTTTAATTTACAATACTATTTGTGCTTCTATTTTCCATCGTTAAAGCTTTTCAAATTGAAGTCCACAAATAATTTTTTTAAAATTCCTATCAGCAGTAGGCATTTTTGTAAGTTCTCAATTACAATAGGTCTAATGAAAAAGTTTCCATTCATCAAGCTTTCTTTCTCTTACTTCCTAGAGCTTTTCAAATTCTCGTTCATAAAAATCTCTTTAAATTTTTTTTTTATCCTTTTACGTTCTAGAGGTAGAATTTTAAAATTCAATTCACGTACTTCAAAATTCAATCGATTTTTTTTTATAAAATTAGCAATGCTCTTAGTTCTCTTACCTTGCACCGGTAGTGCCCTTTTTTTATTTATGTACTACTTCCAAAAATATCAATTGATAACATTTTTTTTTTGTCTTTGTTTCCCATTCTCCTACCTCCCAGCGGTAGGGGTTTCCATATTTTTGTATACTCAAAAATCCTTTGAAACATTTTCAATAGCCATGCTTCTAATTATTTTACCTTCCTGTGGTAGTTTTTTTATTTAAATTTGTTTAACATGTACTTGAAAACTGAATTAAACAGTTTTCAGTGTAGATTTTCGTTCGCTTACCTTCCAGCGGTAGAGAGTTTAAATTCTCAATCATTTAAAAAAAATCCCTTTTGAAATTTTTTTTATTTGCATGCTCTTCGATCTCTTACCTTCCAGTGGTAGTTTTTTTCAATTACCGTTTGCTTTAAAAAAAAAATCATTGAAAAAAGTGTTTATTGCTTTCCATTTTCTTACCTTCCAGCGGTAGAGGTATTCAGTTTTCGGTTACTCAGAAATCCATTAGAAACATTTTCATAGAAAATGCTCTTCGTTTTCCTACCTTCAGCGGTAGAGTTCAAATTCTCGTTTACAAATAAAAATCCATCCGAAACTCTCATTTGTAATGTGTATCGTTCTCTACCTTACAGCGGTAGCTTTTTTTGAAATTCTCGTTAACTTAAAAAATCCATTAGAAAAAAAGTTGTCATTGTTTTCCATTCTCTCACCTTCCAGCGGTACAGTTTTTTTTCAAATTTACGTTTATTTAAAAAATTACTAACTAAGGTTTTCTGTTTAGCTTTTCATTCTCACCTTGCAGCGGTAGAGAGTTCAAATTCTCGATCATTTGAAAAATCCCTTTTGAAATTTTAATTTGTTAGCTCCTTCGTTCTCTTACCTTCTAGCGGTAGTTTTTCAATTTACGTTTGCTTTAAAAAAATCCATTTTAAATATTTTTTGTTATTGCTTTCCATTCTCTTGTAATTTCATTTTAAGGTACTTTGTTCTTCTACCTTCCAGCGGTAGTTATTTTTTTCTAATTTTCGTTTGCTTTAAAAAAATCCATTTAAAAATGTTTTTATTGCTTTCCATTGTCCTACCTTCCAGCGGTAGTTTTTTAAATTTACGTTTGCTTTAAAAAAATCCATTTAAAAATGTTTTTATTGCTTTCCATTCTCTCACCTTCCAGCGGTAGAGTTTTTCAAATTCACGTTTGCTTTAAAAAAATCCATTTAAAAATGTTTTTATTGCTTTCCATTCTCCTACCTTCCAGCGGTAGTTTTTTTTTCAATTTACGTTTACTCGAAAAAAATCCATTTAAAAATGTTTCTATTGCTTTCCATTCTCTCACCTTCCAGCGGTAGAGTTTTTCAAATTCACGTTTGCTTTAAAAAAAATCCATTTAAAAATGTTTTCATTGCTTTCCATTCTCTTACCTTCCAGCGGTAGAGCTTTTCAATTTTCGGTTACTTAAAAATCCTTTAAAACATTTTCGTTTACAATGCTCTTCATGCTCTTACCTTCCATAGGTAGAGTTATAATTCTCGTTTACTTTAAAAAAAATCCATCAAAAACTTTCATCTATAATCATTTTCGTTCTTCTACCTTTCAGCGGTAGTTTTTTTTTTTTTTAATTCTCGTTTACTTAAAAAAATCCATTAAAAAAGTTGTCATTGCTATCCATTCTCTCACCTTCCAGCGGTAGAGTTTTTCAAATTTACGTTTACTAAAAAAAATCCATTCCAAAAAAGCTTTTCGTTCTCTCACCTTCCAGCGGTAGAGAATTATAATTTTCGTTTACCTAAGAAATCCATTCAAATTTTCTTGTGCCATGCGGTAGAGCTTTTTATTTCCTGGTATAAAAAATCTTCCGATTGATTAGAAAAAAATTAACTTTACATCAATATCAATTTTTTTCAGATTCCGGTAGAAAAATAGCTTAAGTTTACATCAGCTTTCTGCGAAAAATTTTCTGCATCATATTTAGAAGAATTTCGATTTTTTTCGTTCGTTTAGTAAAGATTTATTTTTGTTTTTTTTTTCTATTTTATAAATAATTTTCAGTTTGCAGAATGAGTCATAATTTGCAAATTATACAATATTTCCAAAACGACCCTTAGATCACCTGTATTTAGAGCTCAAAGCAAATTAACCGTTCGCTTCATTTCACACTATTCAAGATACATATCTCCTAAAAACTTTAAAGATGATTTTTGCACAAATACTTACAATTGGGAGCGTACGCTGCGCCATTGTAGTGACCGGACGTATTCACATATTTCCGAAATCCGAACTATATTTCGTTTACCGGTTTCCGTTCTAAGCTCTTCCTTGGCGCGTCTGTACCTTTCAAATATATTTTCTCAACTGAATCTTTCATCACTCCTCCCTACAAGCCCTGAAGAATGTTCACGCACACCGATACACATTCCCAATTCTTTTCGAACCGCGATTCACTAACCGACTTCTGAATTCATTCAAGCACACTCACACTACTGCAGTTAACGGAAGGAATCGGCTATCCCTTTTTACGTTATTCGCCAGCACGTACATGCTCAATGGAACTTAATCATCTGCAGCATACACTTAATTCTATTAGCTATTCTTTTCTTTTATTTACTCACTCCTATTCTCTACAGGCTTCAATCCTTCTTTTTGCGTCGACTGAATCGGTGCAAAATTTGCACGTGGTGCGGCCCCAATTTTGCAGTGTATGCGCTCCCAGTCATGTGCTGGAAACCGGCTGTGGGTGATTCCTCTTTGACGAAACTAAAGAAAACCTCGGTATAAACGCGCACTTCTTTTCACTGCCACGATCTTATGTGTTCGATTTTTCACCGGAAACAATAGTGGCGTTTTGGTGGTTTTTTTCTCTTTTACATGCTCAACGTGGTTCACTCAATTTTCCCACACGATGAACCAGACTTCTTAAATTTGCGTTAATTTGTTATAGACATTCTAAATGGGGATGGGTTTTTAATGAGTTTATGTTGCCAATCGCTTAAATCGTATCAATTTTAACAAAGGAATAAATTGAAATGCCTCAATCTACTCTAACCGTAGTCCGGTTGAGCGTCGCTTACTACTACCAACATCTCTACCCGAGGACATCCCCCAACAGTAGTTCACCTTCTTCCTAAAAGGTCTACTAATGGAAAGATCAGGAACCAACAGGTTGTTAAGGACTAGAACGAAGCTGTGACCGGCCAAAGTTGATCCTTGTTACCTGAACAACCGCTATTGCCGAAAGTTTGCCGCATCAGCGACCCAGAATAGCCCGGGATGCACGAAATTCGGAGGCTGAATTGGCCAGTTAGTGTATTGTGTTAAAAGTCCACTTATAGTTAGTTTTAATTTGTTTGAAATACAGTTACTTAAAGATTTTCTTTAATATAAAAGATGCCCTGGTGATCAATGTAAACTCAGTTTACTGTACGTGGATTGGTGATTATTAAAAACAATTTTCAAATTTGAGTTTTTCAAAAATTTTGGGATTCTATTATCATTGCAGTTCATAGCGGAAAATTCTTGTGGGCATGGTTTCCAGATAACTTAAGTTTCAAAAAAGGAGACCCAGTCGTTTTCCTACAACTTCAACGCCCAACACAGTTCGGTTTCGGTGGCAATCAAGTTCGTGATCACGGAGCGTCGGGATTTGATTTCCACTGCTAACCACTCGCAGTCGAGAGGATTCCCGCGAACCGACAGGGACCGGATACTAGCCCAGCTGGCAGGCGGCACGAAGCGACGTATCCGGTTTCCGTCCAGCTGCAGCTCATCCAGCTTGGGTAGCACCAGCATCTGGCTAGCCGCATCAAAGCTGGTGAGTCTGTTTCCGGTCAATGACAGTATCCGCAGCTGAGGTAGACTGGTTACCGATCGCGATGTAATGCTGGATATTTTGTTTCGACATAATCGCAACCAGTCCAACATATCGAGACCTCGAAAATCTGCCATGTCGATCGTTTCTATGGCATGGTCGGTTATTTCTAAACCCAGAAGCGTCGAAAATCGACTGATTCCAGTTGGGATGGAAACGAGAGTTCCGGAACAAAAGTTAATTTGTTGCACATTTGCAAGATGGATGTTAGTCAGATCCAATTTGTCGACAACACCCCAGATTTCCAGTAGATCAAGCCGGTTTAAGTTGACGGGCGTTGGGATGGATAAATTCAAAAATTTCATTATAATACTCAGCTGATTTAAGCGATCCAATCCGCTGAAGACGCTCGCATCGATCGAAATCAATCCTATCATGTCGGCGTAAAACTTTTCCAACTTTTTTAGTTTACTGATATTTTTAGGTATTTGTTCGAGCCTAGTCAACTGTATCATTAGAGTTCTGAGCTCGAATTCATCATCCGAATCCGGTATCACCAGCTTAAACGGTTCACATATGACTATCTTCAACGAGAGCAAATTCGGAGGAATGAATACGGTTTTGACATCACTTCGGTCAATCTGCAGGTGAGAAAACATCGTCGCCAAGTATTGGAACATAGCCAAGGATGTTTCAGGAGGTTTGACATTGCCCAGTACTAGTAAAGTTGTGTGCAGATTTCTGGCGAAGTTTTCTGGCCACTCGAATGACGCATTCCATGAATCCTCAATAAGATACGGACCGAGGAGCTGTTCAAATGAACTCGAAAATGACAGCAAACTGAAAAATTCTTAAGTTTACTATTTTTTTTTCAAGTAATGATTTCTAGTACATGCCATACCTGCAAAAAAATAAAAACTTCATTATTCAAAAGCTGGAACACTTCAACTGATTTTCACACCTTTATCCAAGGTGCATGTGGCATATCAAAATTTCCAACTCAAATCAGAGTCATTATTGCACAGGAAAATGGGAAAGAATGACACTGATTCTATTCAATTAGGTATATAAATTACCGGTCTGACGACTCAGCCGAAACCGAAACGCCGCTGCCCTTTTTTTATTTCCATTCCAAGCATTATCATCGTTTTTTGGAACTGTTCAAAAATATTTATTTTCACAGGCAAGGAATATTTAATTTGAATTGTATGCTTTTAGAAAATCTATGGAGCATGAGATATAAAGATTTTTCTTCGCTGCCGTTTATTTCTTGACCGTTTTCCTGCTGTGGGAGGACGACCACCCATCGCTTCTGGGGTTTCTCCACTCGGGCGCAACGAACTTGGCACTTGGGAGGCCTCAAAGCCCCTCGATTCAGTAGCACTGTTTCCAGCCACAGCTGAAGTGCCCCTGCCCTGAGTTCGAATGCGGCGATGGGGTCCTCCAGCCTACTCCTCCAGGCAAGTAGGTATTTATTTTCCCCCAGAACATTCTCATTGTGTGATGAATTTTCACCTAACTCCTCCTAAACACGAAGTCTACCATCACATCTCGTCTAAAAGTGCCTCAATTGCTTCTCGGGTTTCGATACCAGGACGCATCGATCTGAGCCTGCGTCATCAGTCTTCCTGTCCCTGAGTTCGTTGGAGGCGATGGGATTCTCCAGATCACATCTACAGGCAAGTACCCTGTTACGACGAGAACAACTTCTTCACGTAGTCAGTTTCCGCTTTCCGACAGATGCATCCAGCTAAACACTCCTGATCTCGGAAATCCGGCGTTTTCTACTGGGCCTCCAGCACCGGGACGCAACGAACTAGGAACTACGGAGACCCCGGAGCCCCTCGACTCAGTCGAGGGTGAGTTCATCTGTAGTGAAGGGGTTCTCCAGCTTGCGCTATCAGGCAAGTATGATATCATAGACAGTTCTTCTCCGCGTGATAGAATCTGCCTTTCCAGCGATCTTCGTTACGGTACTGCATCTGAATCGGACTACTCTATCAGCATTTTCTACCAGAACATAGGTGCTGTCAATTCCTGCCTGATCGATTATCTGCTTGCTACTTCGTGCTCCTGCTACGATATCATTGCCTTTACCGAAACATGGCTTAATGACCGTACACTCTCCAGTCAGATTGTTAGCCCAGATTATGCATTGCTTCGTCGCGATCGTAGCCCCCTTAAAAGCAAAAATAAAACTACTGATGGTGGAGTGTTACTTGCCGTTAGATCTAAACTCCCGGCTTTGCTAATCGAAGACGTTTTCTGGGACGATCTGGAGCTTCTCTGGACCCGCATTGATTTCAGTAATCGGAAACTCTATCTATGCGTAGTGTACGGCCTCCTGATCGTTCTGGCGACCTGGTTTTTTGCATAGCCATTTTCGCGTTGCCTCTCTAGAGTTAGCTCTTTTTGTTCTCCTGAGGATGACATATTCGTCATCGCCGACTTCAACATGACCGGCCTAAAACGGTGCTCCTCCCAAAGTGCTTTTCTGTTTCCAGACCCTGTGCGTTCTCCGTTCTCGGCATCTTCTAGTGTATGCTTGGACGCTCTGAGAACAGCGATAGCGTCAGATAAATAATATCGAAAATGACAACGGACGAATGCTCAACCTCTGTTTCGTTAACGAAGGTACGGGCTTGTGATATAGCTCAGTTGGCAAATCTGTTGTCTCCTGAGCCGATGTCCGCGAGTTCGAGCCGAAGAGTAAACATCGAACACAGTTGTACCGGATAGTTTTTCAATAACGATCCGCCAACTGCAACGTTGATAAAGTCGCGAATGCCATAAAGATGGTCAAACAACTATAATCGAAACAAAAAAAAAATAAAATAAAAAAAAAATTAACGAAGGTTTCCGGATTCTTACGATTGACTTAGCTCCCAATCCCCTTCTCAAAGCTGTTCCACATCACCCAGCTTTAGTGGTCTCTCTCGATGCCGCAAGAATATATGCTCCAGGGAAGAGAACGGCATCCTTCTATCAAGATTTCAAGAACGTGGAATTTGAAGCTATCTCCCTTGTCCTTAAGTCCATCGAATGGGTAGTTGAGCTCGATCCTTCTGATCCAAACCCAGCTGCTGAGACATTTTCGAACATTCTCAACTACATCATTGATCGCCATGTTCCGAAACGTAGGGTGACTACAAATCTGCGGGCTTCCTGGGTCACTAAAGAATTGCGGCGACTGAAGACGGCCAAGAAACTGCACCGCCCCTAGTTGTCACATCGCGAATCTATTAACAGTGTTTTGATCCGGATGGTTTGTTTACTCAGTGGTGAAAATTTCATCAAGATTGAAGCAGTCAGTCAAAAGTTATCGACGATGGAACGCGAAAGGCGAGAGAAAATTCTGCACTCTCACGTAGAGAAACCGACGTGGGCAGGGGTAAAGATCGCGAAATTCCTGAAATATCCAAAATCGACTGTAAATTCGGTGCTGCAACGTTACCGGGAGACCCTTACGGTGGATCGAGCAAAACAAACCAGGCGTAAAAGTGGAACATATGACCGGAAGCTGCGAGTAAAGGTAACTCGATCAGTTCACAATAATCCTGGAATCTCCTTGCATGATTTGGCGAAAAAGTTCAAGACGAACCACAGTACAGCTCGACGAATTTGTTTGCGAGAAGGCTTGCGGTCGTATCATGCAAGCAAACACCCCAACAGGACGCTGAAACAAAACCTGGTTATCAAAACCAGGGCAAGGAAGTTGTACGAGAAAGTGTTAACCAAGTACAACGGATGCATTTTGATGGACGACGAAACTTAAGTCAAAATGGATCTTGGACAAATACCCGGTAACAAATTTTACCTTGCGAAGCGTAAAGGGAATGTTGCTGGTAGATTCAAGTTTGTTTTCGCAGATAAATTTGCTCGTAAGTTGATGATTTGGCAATGATTTTTATGTATTTTTTTCCTTAAATTCCATTTTTACTTTTGTTGTACGTTATTTCTTTGCGGAGAAATGATCTATTTTATCTGACCAGATTATATGTGAAACAGACTTTATCTAAACCGGTTACAAAGGATTTTCAAGACCAGTCCGAAACATTTTTGGAAGTACTTAAAAAATCAACGGAAAAAACCAAGGCTTCCATCCTACATGTTCCTTCATCGCGACACAGCGAATTCTGATCCAGAAATTTGTGAACTTTTCGCCGAGAAATTTTCTAGTGTTTTCACAACTGGGGAAATTTCCTTGGAGCAACTGGCCAGGGTTGTGAGAAAAATATCACCCCTAGGGTCATCTTTGAATGGTATTCTAGTCGACGATGCAGCCATCCTAAAAGCGACAGCTAAGCTTAAAAATACATCTTCTACGGGCCCGGACGGTATACCAGCTACATTTTTGAAGCGTTTTATGCCATCTCTGCTAACACCTATCAGACACATCTTTCAATCAGAAGGGCTTGTGATATAGCTCAGTTGGCAAGTTTGTTGTCTCCTGAGCCGATGTCCGTGAGTTCGAGCCCGAGAGTAAACATCGAACACAGTTGTACCGGATAAGTTTTTCAATAACGATCCGCCAACTGCCACGTTGATAAAGTCGCGAATGCCATAAAGATGGTAAAACGACTATAATCGAAACAAAAAAAAATTCTTTTAATCATCGCTGGACTGCGCAATTTTCCCTCATTGTGGAAAGATGCTCACATGTTTCCTGTCCACAAAAAGGGAGGTAATAGAGATGGGAGCAACTACCGCGGAAAAACCGCTATATGCGCGATCGCCAAACTGTTTGAATTCGTTGTTTTGGATCCAATTTCTCACCTTGCAAGCATCACTTCTCCAACGATCAGCACGGGTTTATGCCTAAGCGATCCACGACTACAAACCTACTAAGTTTTACATCGTTCGTACATGACAGCTTTGCCATGAAAATTCAAATTAACACCATTTACATAGATCTCTCTGCGACGTTCGATAAGGTGAACCACGATATTGTTATCGCAAAGCACGAACGTTTAGGCTTCTGTGTTCCCCAATGGATTGTTCCGGAGCTACTTTGTAAGACTAGCCACTAGTCAGTCGGCAGGTGTCCCAGAGATTTCCTAAACAATCCCTAGGGTCGCCAAGCTTACTGATCAAATGCAAAATGCAGAGAATTTCCGGAGTAAGGAACAACTCCACCTTCTAGCTTAAACTTAATTTTATTGGGGAGCACAATCCAAGCTTCATTCCACAACTTTTGAGTGACAACAATGGGTAGATATCTGACCTGTGTTACGGCTACCACCTGGTACTGGTCCTCGGTTGGTCCGACCTTGGGTTCGGTGAGGTCGAACTCGGTCCAACAGCGTCGACGCGGCGAAGTAGCTGGCGGTGTTCTAAGTTAGCGACCAGCGGTAGAGGCGGAGCAGTCGACGGGTAAGTTGCAGTGTACCTGGTTCCACCTTGGGTGCTGAACCAGGCACGGAGATGTCGAAAGGCGGGGCTGTCGCAGGGTAAGTTGCAGTGTACCTGGCCCCACCTTGGGTGCTTAACCAGACACGGAGATGTTATTGGCCGGATCAAGTTCGCAAGTGAGAAACTCACCCGAACTAGCGACGGAATGATGCGGCGAAACCAACGGCTGGTTTAAATCCGGAAGCAATGGGGTTGAACGTAACCTCCAAAGCGACAACGGTTTAAAGGCGGATTCTTTGTGTGGGTTCGTAATGAATCCAATTGAACGGCGACGACTCAGCGGTTGATTGAAATTTCATCCAAAAACAGCGGGGTCCTAAATATAAGGTCCAAATATGAAATGATGTCGATGGCGAGAGCAAAATGGCGATTTTTTACATGCTGTCCGAATATGTGACTTCAAACTTTTCACAATATTCTATTTTCTTCCAGAGTTCTTTCGCCAACGTTCAAATTCGAAATGACGATGGCCGTTCATATCACGGGCTTTGGACAGCAGGCAATCGTTGCTTTCGCCTCGTCTAAATTCCATTCGCCTCTTCTATTTCCATTCGAATTTTCGCTCTGCTGGGTAGCTTGCGGTCTCTGGTGGTGAGTAGTGGAACCGGTGTAAGGCTGCGTGCTTTTCGTGGAAGTTTTCGCCTTCCAGAGGAATAGTTCAACCCCAAAATATTCAGTGCATATAAAACTACAAACTACAAAACAACAAAATCGCTGAAACCTCTTTCGAGAGACTAGCAACGCTTACAACTTAATGGGACGAAAGTTATCAGTTCGTACTGGTGAATCCTTTTCTAGGCAGTTCGTTGCCTCTTCAGAAGTGCCCCAAGGGAGTCATTTGGGACCGATCATTTTCGTGATCTATTTTAACAATGTACTTTCGCTACTCGACGACACAAAGCTCGCTTATGCCGATGACCTTAAACTTTTTCATACCATAAACTGTCAGACGACATCAACTTCCTGCAACATCAATTGTAACCAACGGGCTAGCCTACTGCTCAGTGGAACAAGAACCCCCCTCTAGCCGGGTCGGCACTCGTAAAAGGAATCGCGGAATCAAGGAAACACTTTAGATCGGTCAAGAGAACTCCCACTTTATTTTCCCCAAAACGTAAAGCACTAACGTGACACTGGGCGGATGACTTTTTTGGTTGTTCACTTCCCCCGATATGAGGGGTTTTCCCCAAGGAAATTAAACTGTCCTACCTCGTGTTGCGGTGGTGACAATTAGGCTGTGTGGCAGCGGCCTAAAGAATACTGCCACTGGGATACTGGTCCATGTCGTACGAGGCGACTTATCCAGTACTTCCCAGATACGTTTATCTCATATTTCTGTCTATTGGAAATCTATGAGGCTGTATCTGGGCGGGGGAGAAAATAGGTCAAGGTCAATTATTGCATGCAGAGTTCAGAAGTTTTTCAAGCTCAAAACATTGGAAGAAAATGTTTTGAATTTGAATCAGTTTTAAATTCTTGCTAGTATTTTTTAACCTTTGTACGTATTTTCTCTCGAGAAGGGTATGCCAATAGTGCATATGTAGTAAATGCATTTGCACAAGCTGTATTCTTCCATATTTTCTCGTTTTACCAATTTGGAATATGATTTTTCATTTATCTAATCTCTTTGCTCTCCTAGTAACTCCGTTCAATAAAATCTTTTCACATGTGTTCAAATGTGAATCGCAAACGCATCGCTGCGGTCCCATTGCTTTTGGCTATCTGTTAATATTAACCGATTTGAAATCATAGAAGAAATGATCTAAATTACATCAGTTATATTTGTTACGTCAAGCGCAAAATTAGTGTATTTTCCTTATAATGGACAAGTATTCAGTCCCTTCTATCTTTGGATTGGTAACAGAATTTTGTGGAGGTAAATGTCCGTTCATATAAAGATATTTAATTGTTAAAATTGCGTCTTGGTTATCATTGAAGCCGTAAAAATATCGTTTCGGTGGAAAAAAAAATTCAAAAAATTATATATAAAAAATTATATATAAAATTATATATAAATTTTTTTTTAGGTTGCCAAAAGGCTTCAATATTCCCTAATTATCATGTTTTTGATCAAATCTTGTATCGCATGTCGACAGTCATATCTGTTTCACCTAATATATGTCACTTCTCTTGAATTGACACATGTTCCCTTAGATTTAGAATGGTTTTAGTGTTAAGAAGAGTCAAAGCTTCTTTAATATCGTACTCTGATATTTCGTATCATACGTCAATCCTGGTTCTGGAATCCATTGCTACAGCTTCGTGCTAACACTGCATATCGCTTGTTTCAAATTTTGCGTCACAGAAGCTCATTGTAGTCGTCTAACCAGAACGCTAACTGGTCAGTTAAATCAAAATACATAAAATCAAGACTTTGTGCTCTGAATCTCCTGTATGGTTAAGCTATGATTCAGAGGTACTATTGTACCTTTATTTACCTTCCACTTAGTGTGTACATGTCCCTCTTTTGCCCGACTACATTTCTTTAATGTATGTAAGAATTTAACAAAGTAAGTTTGAAAAAAATTCCTTATTTCCAATATTATGATTGAAAAAAAAAAGCTTCATTGCTTAAAAATCCCTATGTGGATAGGCTAAATGCCAACTTTGCCATTATAAAATCGTTTATTTGCCCTCATTGTAGCATCCTGGTTAGAACATGTTCTGATCATTGTAAACTCAAATCTCCTGAATTTAGTAGTAGTGAATCAATAATGTGTGATTCTTTTTTGCTCATATATGCCTGGTTTTCGTTTGCTAGAAAGCTTTTATGTACTCTCGCCTATCCTGTTGTAAGTGTATCTAATTCTAAGAATTTAAACTAATATAACAATCTGTCATTTTTCACCCAATGTGGTTATAAGCTTCAATGCTTCAAAATCCCTACGTGGATCGGCTTTATGCCCTTAATATTTATTTGTTTTCTAATCCTTTTATGGTTTTCAGGTTTCTCAGGTATATGATGAAATCTGTAAAAAAAAAGGCTAGGCACAATTTTCCCGTTTGTTTGGATAACGTGCTGCTATCAAGCCTACCCCTTTTCTGATACCTGATACCTGCGGTGGTGACAATGGTGCTGTGACAGTGTTGTGGGTTGGCGTCGGCTCGATTACCTTCTCGCGTCTTCCCGACGGCTGGTGACAGGGATCCAAGGATCTCTTGCTGGGTTGTAGCGGCGACGGACAAAGATCGCTGGATATCAGCTGGTAGTTCACGACACGCGCAGTTTAGGTGGAACGAATTGGTGGTTCCCCGGATGGCGACCTCAAGGGTAAACATTCGGTGGATCGACCGGTGGAGCTGATATTTTTGTTCAGCCATAAATTACGGGGTCCTAAGGCACATGATGGGATTCGAAATGGATTAGTCGGACGCCGGGTACGGGGGTCAAAATGGCGGCTACCTGGTTAACAGTGTGTCCTAGATAATTCTGATAGTTCTGTGGTTTGGTGATGTCGGCGTTTCGAGCTCATGGATCCAAATGAGCCTGTTTCTTAGCTGGGCTATTGACCCCGTACTCCGGTCATAGACATTTTGGGTCCGTCCTATAATTCCTCCCATCATGTCCTGTTACGCTTCGATGCGTTAGTGGGTTCGTCCCACTAAAACCACCTTGGGCTTCGTGTGCCAGATGTGCCCCTTGGTTTCACCCTATGATACTACATCAAGGGGTAGGCTGTGCTCATGCACTTATACATCTCACCCTTTTCCTCTTTCTCAATTTTGGTATTTCTCCTCTATCCTCTTTCTCCTTTTTCCTCCTTCTCCTTTTCCTCTATCGCCAACTTCAGACTGGTACGGGACACCTCGAGACGTGTGCCGGTTAGGTAACGCTTTCATAGTAACTCACGCCCGTAACAGCATCCACTATCCCGGGGACCTCGAAACGTGTGCCGATTAGGTAACGCTTTCAAAGTAACTCGCGCCCGTCACAGCATTTCTCACAGGATTTCTAACCACCAAGGCATGGTCGATTGAGAAACTACCAAGCTGGAATCCCGTCACGACCACCCCGAATGGTATCTCCGCTTCCTTTTGCTGCAGGAAAGATCGTAGCTGAGTACGTGAGACCTTTTAAGTCCCACCACACGTATGAGTCCAGATTAGGGTTATACCGCGCCCTAAGATCGCGTTGCTTTTGAATTTTAGTGTCATACGAGGCCCAAGACCTACCGTTAGCTTGTCAAATTTGGTTGACTATCTCGCTGTTGACTATCTTGTGTTCGTCGCGACACATTTCACTCACAATATTTTCAGCGTTCAAATTTTGAAGTTGTTGACGCCTTGAAATGAACCTGGGGCAGACAAAGATAGCATGTTCTGCCGATTCCTCCGTATCTACGCATTCCGGGCAATATGGCGAGCTGGAAAGCTTAAACCGATGAAGGTGTTATTGCTTAAAGCACCCATGACCCGAAAGGAACTGCGTCAGATAAAAGTTGACCTCTCCATACTTCCGATTTACCCAGTCTGAAAGTCGCGGGATTAACCTATGCGTCCATCTTGCGTTGTTCGATGCGTCCCATTGCTCCTGCCACTTGAGCATTGACGCTGCTCGTTGAATTTTACGCACTCCTCTAATAGCTCTTGCTTTGTAACACTCCATATCCTCCGCCAGAGTTATGTCGATGGGAATAAATCCCGCGGTGATAAAAGCTGCATCTGCTGATATGGTCCTGTATGCACAGGAAACTCGCATGGCTATCAGCCGATGTGTGCTCCGTAATTTGGATCTGTTGCGTTCTACCTCTATCGCGGAGCTCCAGGCCGCTCCTCCTTATCGTAGTTTCGACAGAGCTACGCTCGTAAGGAGACGTCGCTTGCTACACTTTGGACCATGGCAGTTTGGCATAATCCAGGCCAATGAATCTATGACTTTCGATGCACTTTCACAACCGTATTTGACATGCGCACCAAAACTTAAGCGATTGTCTACCATTACTCCAAGGTATTTCAGCTACTGTTTCGAAGATGTCGTGTGACCTCCAACAGTAATCTCCATGTGCGGAACAATTCTTCTGTTGGTCACAAGCAGAACTTCGGTTTTATGGTGAGCTATCTCAAGCTTAACTCCCTCCATCCAGATGCCAACCCTTTCTACGGACACCGTTGCAAGGTCTTCTACCTCCTCGATTGTTTCGCCAGTGATCATTGTAGGATACAGATGAACAATAGCAGAAATGAAAAATTCGATATAATGATTCAACATTTTGATCGATTTAAACATGGAAATGGATGGTTCTAGTTAAGTGTGTAAAAGGCCTTTTAGAAACGGTTAGAAAAGAGAAAGAGATGAGGAAATACAAATGTGCGTGAAGCATCAGTTGATTAACGAATTTTGGCAGTGACGGACGTTTTCCGAGTGTTTGTCCGGAAGACGCCTTAGAAGAATCCGACAATCATGAGCACAATATCGTCAGCAAATCCGACTATCTGCACGCCTGCTGGTAGTTTCAGCGTTAACACGTCATTAAACATGGCATTCCAAAGCACAGGTCCGAGTATGGAACCCTGCGGAACACCCGCTGTTAAGGCAGTAGATCGTAATCCCGATTCGGTTTCTTACGTCAGAACTCGATTTTCGAAGAAACTTCCTATTATCCTACAGAGGGTATTGGGAACACGCATTCTGTGAAGCGCTTTGGCAATCGCTTCCCAGCTGGCATTGTTGGAGGCATTTTTAACGTCGATTGTCACAATGGCGCAGTGACGAACACCTGTCCGCTTCTTTTTATATGCGCGCTTCGTGTACTCTGTCACCATTCGGATGGCGTCCACCGTAGATCTCCCTTTCCGAAAACCAAACTGTCTGTCCGACAGTCCACTTTCGCTTTCTGTGTTGATAATAAATCTGTTAAATAGTTATTATCCTCTCCAGTAGCTTACCAAGGGTGTCCAGCAAAAAAATGGGTCTGTATGAAGATGGATGCCCTGGATGTTTCCCAGGTTTTGGTAGTAGCACCAACTTCGTCGTTTTCATAGAATTGGGTAAAGATCCCTCGTCGGGACACTTTTGTAGCACCACTCTGAAAGTATCCGGAATGGTTTGTACCGCCACCTTCAGCACTGCATTTGGGATTCCATCCGGACCAGGGGCCTTATTCACCGCAAGTTTCTTAGCGATAGCTACAAGTTCCTCGTTCGTTACTGGCTCGATGTCGTGGTCACCCGCGTCGTACGGGGTAAGTGGCCACTGCGTCGGGCCATGTTGCGGGAAAAGATGTGCAACGATCTCTCTCAGTTTTTCCGGATATTTTCGATCGGCGACCTTGGACCCCCGAATCTCGCCAGTGCAACTCTATAGGCTTGGCCCCATGGGTTATCATCTACGCTCTGGCATAACGCTCTGTAGCAATTCTCTTTGCTTGCTAACGCTCTGTTGACCTGATCACGCTGCCTCTACGCGTTCGGTATCTTGGAGTGGTCATTCCTCCCCAATGCACCTCCTTGAATCATGATGGTGTTTTTTTCGCAATTTAAACTATGATTCTCACTACACTCAATGGTAAACTAACGCACTGGTTACACAATTCACCGCTTTTGCTCACTGGTGCGACATCAATTGCAAGCACCTTGAACCGCAGTAAATGATCGGTAATATCGTTTTCCCGTAAGCGGCACCCTCTTCATTCAGAGACCCTTGAAGAGGAACCTTCATCCGGGTGGATCACATCAACGATCTGGGCGTTATTCTCGACCGACGCGACGGCTAGAGTTCAAGACTCATACGAACTACGTTGTTGACAAAGCTTCTCGAAGCCTTGGATTCTTGTTTCGCATGGCCAAAGACTTCAAAGACGTATATAGCCTGAAAATTCTTTATTCTTGCATAGTTCTCGAATACGCTTCAGCTGTTTGGTGCCCTTTCTACCAGAACGGAGCTGAAAGAATCGAGGCTATCCGGCGGTGCTTCTTGCGGTACGCTCTACGACACTTAAACTGGCAAGACCTTTTTCGATTAAAGGGCTATACGCTCAAAATTTGGTCAAGGGAAAACGCGTGTAAATCGGTGAAATCGTTTATTTAAAAAATCAAATTAAATTTATTTTTCAAGTTTAATTAGTATAAAATTCAGGAAAAATATTCAGTTAGGCTTCCGCTTTTCCAAATCCGAATTGCCGGGCCTTACGCTTAACCCCTGCCATCAGATTTTTTACAGCCACCTTGTCCATCTTCTTCGCCGCAGGAAGCCAGTTTGCCTTGAACTGCTGCTCGCCCTTAGCAGTTTTTTTGGTCTTCTATAGGTTCCGCTTGACAATAGCCCAGATTTTTCTCAATTGGGCGGAGCTCTGGTGTGTTGGGAGGGTTCTTGTCCTTGGGAACCACCTGCACGTTGTTGGCGGCATACCACTCCATGGCCTTTTTACCGTAATGGCAAGATGCCAAATCCGGCCAAAACAGTACGGAACAACCGTGTTTCTTCAGGAAAGGCAGCAGACGTTTATTCAAACACTCTTTCTCGTAAATTTCTTCGTTGACAGTCCCGGAAGCTATGAAAATGCTGCTTTTCAAACCACTGGTACAGATGGCTTGCCAAACCAGATATTTCTTCGCGAACTTTGACAGTTTCATGTGCTTGAAAATATTTGCTACCTTTCCCCTTCCTTTTGCCGTATAAAAACTCCTGTCCCGGAAGCTGCTTGTAGTCGGCTTTGACGAAGGTTTCGTCGTCCATTACCACGCAGTCAAACTTCGTCAGCATCGTCGTGTACAGCCTCCGGGATCACGCTTTGGCCGTCGTATTTTGTCTAACATCGTGATTTGGAGTCACTACCTTCTTGTAAGTCGATAGTCCGGCTCGGTTTTTAGCTCGATGCACGGTTGTAGACGATACACCCAGCTTATTTGCGGCATCTCGGAGAGTGAGGTTAGGGTTTCGCTTGAAACTACCGGCAACTCTCTTTGTCGTCTCAGCGGCTTCCGGTTTTCGATTTCCCCCCGATCCAGACTTCCTGGCTGTCGACAAACGTTCCCCAAACACTTTAATTACATTTGTAACGGTTGATTTGGCAACTTTTAGCGATTTTGCCAGCTTTGCGTGCGAGTAGCTCGGATTTTCACGATGCGCGAGCAAAATTTTGATACGCTGCTCTTCTTCCTTGGGCGGCATTTTGACAACTGAAGAGTCAATTCCAAAATCAAAATAGGAGCAACATTCTACACACACACAACTTCAAAATGAGGGGTGTTCAGGTTTTTTAAATGCAAAATCAAAAGAAATACGTAAAGTTGATATTGACCAAATTTTGACCGTATCACCCTTTACCTCTCAGCGTAGGACCCCGAGGATTACGAAACCAGAACATGCAGCTCTTCGTTCCCATTCGCCTGAACAATTACGGGGCTAACATCGCTTTCATCTACGTTTTAAAAACTTTTAATCGCTTTTCCGAACATTTCGGCTTCGTCGTCTCAAGGAACGTGTTCCGTGAACGTGTTAAGTGTATCAAGTATTGTGTAGTTTTATGTTGATATTAATTTAAATTTGTTAGTTATAGTGTAATCATTAGTCATCACCTATGATCCGTTGATGTTTTAAACAATAAACAATAAAATAATTCAATAATCAATTTTCCCCAAGACAGCGAGTAGTTTCGAATTCTTAAAAAAGTTAAAGTTTTCAACAAAGTTGTCAACTGAGTTAAATTTATCAATTTCAAATACTCGAAGGCTTTCTTAAATGTTTTCAGGAATAGCTGTAATCTTATCTATTCAAATTAAAAAAAAATCCAATTTTGTTTACGAGTTTCATACGGAAACTATAATATTTAGGCAATATCTGAATCCATGATTGAAAGAAAGAAAATAAATAGATTCAAACTCCATTCCAGTTTTCACAAAGATATGTTGCTTAAACAGTTAAAAACGATTCATTATACTCAAAATTGATACATTCTAAAAATTCCAAACGTAACATCATCAAAACTCGAGGTGATAGACTTAATCTGTCGAATGATTTTAACCCTTCATTTCATGATTTTTTATTTTTCCTTAAAAATCATTTTAAACAGTTGGAAATGATGAGTACATTAAGAAAAAAAATTTAAATAAAATACGATTTTTCCCTTTTTTCATACATTAATTGTTGCAAATTTGTAACTTTATGAAACGAAGGGTTAATTCAGGACGCGAAAATCATCCAAAATCAGACGTTGAAACATAAGCATCGAAAAAGCTGTTCCCCTGTGTAGTTATTTCCATACACAAGGTCAACAAAAATGTGTAATGAGCAACAAACTCAAATAAACTACCCCTCATTGCACCATTGACAATCACGGAGCCATGAAAATGTCAACAGTGTGTGTGCCCGACCAAGAAATCTTGGAGAAACAATCATCCCCCCATTCTTGGCCTTTTCTTTCGATCAACAAATAAAATATGTATTTACGAATGAATGTATGAAGGCCTAGGTAGGAAGTTTAGGTTTTCTCTTACCCCCTCAAGTGTTAAAGTTAGAGCCAATCAAAAATATACGATAAAAATATTCATGAAGCCCTCCACCGTAAGCGAGAATCTTGCCGATGGACTTGTTGTTGAGAATCGATGAAGTGGAACCAGCAAAAAATAAACTCGCTGGAGTATGGGAAAAGGAAAAAATACCTTCAACTGACCACACCGGTCCACCAGAAGAAAAATCGGAATTCCATATGTAGAGCATATTTCCCGCAGCCACAGCCGCACATGAATAATTTATGCCCCCATTCATTGACCGGGGGACCATCATCATCGCAGCAAATGGCATACCTTTTTGATTTGGTCCAAATCCCAAAACGAACATTCAACCTGTCCCCCGGTATAAATATTCATTTGGGTCATGGGCTTGGGAATTTGATCCGAAAAACAGGAGCAGGAGAAAGCCAATATTTGTTTGTATTGATTTCTGTCGGCCCCAGTTATGATGACATCCTGCAGATTCCATCGAATAAATTGGGGATGGACCACCAATCGATAGGTTAAAGGCAAAAAATCCCAAAAGAAATCTCCGTGGAATATCAATTCCAAGCCATGATTGCATATCAGTGCCCTCCGCAGATCAACAGAATACCTACCTTTCTCTGTTTCGAGTTTGTGAAATGTAGAAGAGCAACGTTCCAAGTTATGTATTTGGTGAGGGTGGAAATGGTATTTGACACCTGTTTACCTTCAGATTCCTTTCGAAATGGAATACCCCATTGGGGGAAGGAAACTCGGGACCTTTATAAAAAGATAAATAAATAAACTGCTTGATAAAAAAAAACGGAATGGGACGAAACGAAACTTTTTAGAATAACGCAAACAAATGCCTGAACCGATTCCACCGGGAAGCAAGAAAATTAAACCGTTGGAAGTTATCGTTATTTCAAACAATCAGAGCACATGCTGGATCAGGCATAAGGTTTATTTCTCATGTCCTTATAATTCCGTGATGAGGATAAGGGCTTTAAAGATTTTCATTCAAAAATACGAATCAATTAAAAAATTGATATGGTCATCATTCAAATACCTAAAAAGATGTTCATAAATCGAGATTTGTATAGAACTCAACCGTATAATTTCCGGATTAAGAGAAAAAGGTTGCTTAAAATTTTTCAATCAGCATTGCAAAATTGTCATTGGTAAAACATTATGCAAGTTTAATATAGGGTAGGGAACCCTACTTTGGACCTAGAGCCTATCAATCAGTTGTAGACCGTATCATTTACAAATACGTTTATAACTATAGTTATATCTTATATTATCTATATATATAAAAAGTAATTTCCGTTTGTTTGTTTGTTTGTTTGTTCGTTTGTTCGTCTTCAATAGGCTCAGCCGCCTTAAGAGCTAGAGAGCTGAAATTTGTCAAGGGTGCTCACTAGGACCAGGAATGATGAAAATTGTTTTTAGATTTTCGGATAACCCCTTTTGAAGGTCGTCCATACAACACAAATGTTGTTTTAGCGATATTGACTTTATTATACATCGAATTTAGATGAAAATTTGCACATGGGTGTTTAGAGGGATGGGCATTTGATTTCAGGTATCAGATTCCCACGTTGATTAATCAATTATCTGTTCCCTAACAACAAAAAAAGGCTATAATAATCAATAGTACTCTGGGAAATTTACGTTCAGAACTTAAGTATTGAAGTCAATAACAATCAGGAGAAAATCAATAGCAACTAAACATTCGGTCAAAATTTTAAACTCTTGAATCTTTCACTGCTCATATTTGAGACTTACGAAAATATGTATGCATTAAAGCACAAACTTAGGCTTCCAAATAGTTTTAAATAGCTGAACGCCTCAAAATTCCTTCATTTTATTGGATGGCAGAATTTAATGTGGGCTATGCGTCGCACACTTATAATAACTATAATTCTCCTATGTAGGAAGTGTGCCATTAGATTCTTTCTTACCAGCTGTATCCATTTCACTGAACAGTTGGTATCCTCAAGCTGTTGTAAGCGTTGCTAGTCTCTCGAAAGAGGTCTCAGCGATTTTGTTCGTAGTTTGTAATTTTATATGCAGGTAGTATTTTGGGGGTTGAACTATTCCTCTGGAAGGCGAAAATTTCCACGAACAGCACGCAGCCATGACCACTACTGGTTCCATCACTCACCATCAGAGACCGTAGGCTACCCAGCGCAGCGGAGCGAAGATGCGAATGGAAATAAAAGAGGCGAATGGGATTTAGACGAGAATAAAAAGGCGCGAGGCGAAAGCAACGATTGCCTGCTGTCCAAAGCCCGTGATTCAGTTCGCCATTTTGCTCTCGCCATCGACATCATCTGATATTTGGACCCTATATTGAGGACCCCGCTGTTTTGGGATGAAATAACAACCCATCGCCGAGCCGTCACCGTTCAGTCGGATTCAAATACGAACCCACAAATTGCATCCGCCGTAAAACCGTTGCCGCCTTGGAGGTTACGTCTGCCGCTACAATGATCCGACCAACAACACTTCCGTGCCTGGTTCAGCACCCAGGGTGGGGCCTGGTACACTGCAACTTACCCGTCAACCGCTTCGCACCTGCCGCTGGTCGCTACCCTAGTGCGCCGCCTGCTACATCGCCACGTCGACGCCATTGGACCGAGTTTGGCCTCACCGAACCCAAGGTCGGACCAACCCGAGGACCAGTACCAGGTGGTAGCAGTAATAAGGTCAGATACCCATTATTGTCATTCATGTTTTGTTCAAAGTGGTGGAATAAAAGCTTGGATTGTGCCCCCCAATATATTTAAGTTTAAGCAAGAAGGTGGAGTTTTTCTCCCTCCGAATATTTCCTGCATTTTGCTTTGATCAGTAAGCTTGCCGACCCTAGGGATTGTTTAGGGAATCTCTGGGACGCCTGTCGACTAACTAGTGGCTAGTCTTACACTGTTCATCCTATCGTCTGCAGAGCGTAAGTCCGCATGCCTAATCACTAACATTTTGCAAGCTTGCGTTTCAGCTTCCACGGGGCGAAAGTCTGAGCAACGCTAGAAAGTTCTCCAGACTGTCTTTTTTCCATTCTTATTGCAAAGCGGAGGTCTGCGTCGCACCAAGCAGCTGTAAAAAAAACTAGGCTTTTTAGTTTCTGTTCATTATATGCGGAAGTCTACATCGCGCCATCTTTCAAAGTATCTCATTTTAACCGGCGGAGGTCAGCGTTGCACCAGATGGCTGAATCAACGTTTTGTCAAGCGGAAGTCTTCATCGCGCCATCTTTCAAACTGTCATAATCTCACAGGCAACGTTCTTTCAGGCGAAGTTTTCATCGCGCCATCTTTCGAACAAAAGAGTTTAATCATGCGGAAGTCTGCATCGCGCCACTTCTCAAACTGTCACAATATCACAGATGGAGGTCTTCGTCTCGCCAGTCAGCTGAATAAACGTTCTTTCAGGCGGAAGTCTTTATCGCGCCATCTTTCGAACAAAAGCGTTTCATCAGGCGGAGGTCTTCATCAGCTTATACAGACAGACGAAATAATGATGCGTGTCGTGCGTTTCTTGGTTGGAAATTTTCTATTGACAGGAGTTCACGTTTGCTTGTCACGATACGCATCATTATTTCGTCTGTCGGCTTCGCTCTCTGCCCAAATCACCACCCACCGTACCTACTCGGAGAGCAAACAAACACATTTTGCTGGACGCGCTGCTTGTGGTTCTAGAAATTCAGGAATGATTTTACGTTTATAATTTTCATATTTTTGTGAAATCTCACAGCGTAAATTGAAGTCTGCATCGCGCCACTTCTCAAACTGTCACAATCTCACAGCCCGGAGGTCTTCGTCTCGCCAGTCAGCTGAATAAACGTTCTTTCAGGCGGAAGTCTTCATCGCGCCATCTTTCGAACAAAAGCGTTTCATCAGGCGGAGGTCTGCATCGCGCCACTTCTTAAACTGTCATGATCTCGCAGGCGGAGGTCCTCGTCGCGCCCGACAGCTGAACCAACGTTCTTTGCAGGCGGAAGTCTTCATCGCGCCATCTTTCAAACAATAACACGCTAACAGACGGAGGTCTTCGTCGCGCCCGACACTAGAGAGTCTTTTTGAAACTTTAAATCATGGGTGGCCAATATTTTCAACAGGCGGGCCAAATTTCAGAACTAAGATTGGCCCGCGGGCCAAACAACAAATTGTTCTGGAGTATTCAAAGCAAACAAATAATAACAGATTTTTTGAAAAAGCTTTTGATCTTAATAAGTTATTTTGGTTCCCTCATATTTTTACTAATTTTGCTCCATTTTATATTAAGTAGAAATATTACGCAGTCAATCTTTTTATGTAATTTAAAACCTTCTCGGTTTATTCATCCCAGAAATAACAAATCACGTGTCTACAATGGACGTTTAGTCAATTTTATGGTCTCCAAATATAAAAATAACCGCCCATTTTCCAAAGTTTTCACCGTTCTCTTTAGACAAATTTGATAGACAAATTAAAAAAGCAGAATAGAATTATTGAAAAAAATAACGTTGATGAGCTTTTGAAATTTGAAAGAATAAATTTTTCAACGAAGTTTCGTTATATCATCACTAATATTGATTTTTCAAAGTACGGACCAAGGTTGCCGAAATCACAGAAAAATCTGTAATTTCACAGAATTTTGAGATAATTTTCATCACAGAATCTGTGTCACAGAACACAGAAATTTGAAAAATTCACATATTTCACAGAATGTTCGAATTTAATATGAATTTCTTAAATTTTATTATTTTGCTTAATATAGAATTTAAATTTTTTACATGGAATTAAAAAAGAAGGATAAGATTGGTAATTTTTAAAGAGTGTACCCATCGTAAATATGAGAAAAACTCAACTTATCATGAATTTTCAATAAGTTTAAGGAAATATCATCTCAAAAAACTATCACAGAATTTTTGGGTAAAATCACAGAAAGTCAGAATTTGTTTCCAAAAACACAGAATTTATTTCAGCAATCTTGGTACGGACCCCAACCTCAATTCAATCGAATTTTCTAGTATCTCGATTTGACAAGTGTATTGGGAAAGCCTTCTATAAACAGAATGAATATGAATTAATTTTTTTTGTATAATTATTGCATCATCAAGTCGTTTTTATGAGAGATTTGTCAGCACAAAACCGGTTGTAGTTGAATTCTACTACCAAACTCCAAATTCTGTCTAGATTTCCATTATCGATGTACATAAATACAGAGCCCGTTTCCAATTAAAATATATTTGGAATTGGTTTAATTTTCGTAAATATACCCTTTTCTGTTGAAGCATGGCAAAAAATAACAAATTGGAAAAAATTACAGAACAAACTTTTGATATTTCACTTAGTTTGCCAAAGTTAGTAAATTTTGATGGATGAACGAAGTTGTTGAAGTAGCATTCAAGTTACGAAAGGTTGAATTTGTTGTAAAAGTATAATTTTAATTATGATGTTGATATGATTCGGGAATTTTTTTACGATTTTGAAACGATTTGGATACGATCTTACATTTTTTCTGAGGCCACCCAACTAGAGTTCGCTTGAAGGCTCTTCACACCAATGAAATGTAATCATAAAAACCCATTTGGAAAGCATTGAAAAATGTGTAATGGAATTTACAAATAATGTGTCAAATGTGTCAAACCGTATAATTGTACGTAATCGTTATTGCTTTTTATTCAGTGACGGTAGCCTTTTTTGTAAAATTATATGAGGCCCTAAGAACCTAAGGAGCATAAGTGAAAACATGATTGATTTTTAGTAAAAAATGCCAAACGATTCTCCATGTTTCAAATTATGTTTGGTGATTTTTTCAAATTTTTAAAGTTCATCGTTTGAAAGAAAATTGCAAGTGTTCGAAAAACGTATGGAAAATGGCAAAACACAATAATTTTAAATCTTTTTTTCTCTAAATTAGTTTTTATACACTTTTAACCCTTTTGACTTTTATCAATTCAAAGAGATTTTCAGATCTTTATTTTGAATTTAGTTAGTGTAGACTCCGGTATATTGATAAAAATGATGCATGCAAACTAAGAAAAACGTTCAATTCTTAGAACACGATTTTTCCAAAAAGAGCTTCGCGGGCCATGGTTTGGCCACCCATGCTTTAAATGATATAAATCTGCATCATGCCATTGTGCACTGTCACGTGAGCATCTTCTTCTAGTTTTTGAATCCTAAGTAACCAGCACTCATTTTTTTATTTTTCAAAATATGATTATAGAAGCATGCTTCAATCAGGGTCCTGTTTACGACTCTCAAATCACGATTAAGAAGCCGTAAGAAAAAGATGCATACTAATAAGAGCAAAATGGTTTCCTGTTCCCTGCAGGAAATGGTTCAATTTGCTTCTCGGATTCTTAAAAATATGGTTAATTTGGAAATCAAATGCTTTCCAACTTGAATCAACAAATAAAACAGATTTTTGTAGTGACTTTCTTTCAGTTGTTTATTTCTGTTGGTAATTGTTGAACAGTGAAGTTCGCGGTAAGAAAAATCTCAAATGGATTCCCTTCGAAGGGCGAGAAGAAGTACAAGCACCGTGCAGGAAAACGAAGTTGGCACAGTTCACGACACATGACTCATTTTTGTTTTTACTTCGGCATTAGGATAAGAGAGTCTTGCTCGACGTAATCATGTTATAATTTTACCCTCGAGTCAGCTTAGCGGAATTGATCTGCTGTAAACGCTATATAAGATCCATGCAAATTTTCATACGAACAAAATGGCTGACTACGAAACAAAAATTTAATTTTTCTCTTGGAGATCGTCCTTGCTGCTACTAAAAGTAACAGCTCCTGGCAGGATCGCCAATTGTGGGACGTGGTTCCGGCAAATAACGGGATATTATGGAGTGCTGCTTCTTACCTGGAGCAAGCTCGGACGTGACGGGAAAGCCCGGGCGGTTCACTACTTTAGGCGCTTTGCGCGTCGTGTGTGCTCGGGAAGCCGGTTTGAACTGACTAGGCGAAGGTAGAGGGAGAGGGAGACAGTCTGCATGCAAGATGTGAAAGGGCGATAGTTGCTGTTGTTGACGAGGAGTGTTCTGATGACCGTCCAGCTACACCCTGATAAATGTTGTGTCAAATATCAAACGGAAATAGGATCATCGACACTATAAAGGGTGATACGGTCAAAATTTGGTCAATATCGACTTGACGTATTTCTTTCAATTTCGCATTTAAAAAACCTGAACACCCCTCATTTTGAAGGTGTGTGTATGTAGAATGTTGCTCCTATTTTGATTTTGGAATTCACTCTTCAGTTGTCAAAATGCCGTCCAAGGAAGAAGAACAGCGTATCAAAATTTTGCTCGCGCAACGCTAAAATCCGAGCTACTCGCACGCAAAGCTGGCAAAATTGCTAAAAGTTGCCAAATCAACCGTTACAAATGTAATTAAAGTGTTTGGGGAACGTTTGTCGACAGCCAGGAAGTCGGGATCGGGGGGAAATCGAAAACCGGAAGCCGCTGAGACGACAAAGAGAGTTGCCGGTAGTTCCAAGCGAAACCCTAACCTCTCTCTCCGAGATGCCGCAAATAAGCTGGGTGTATCGTCTACAACCGTGCATCGAGCCAAAAAACGAGCCGGACTATCGACTTACAAGAAGGTAGTGACTCCAAATCGCGATGATAAACAAAATACGACGGCCAAAGCGCGATCCCGGACAAAGTTTGACTGCGTGGTAATGGACGACGAAACCTACGTCAAAGCCGACTACAAGCAGCTTCCGGGACAGGAGTTTTATACGGCAAAAGGAAGGGGAAAGGAAGCAGATATTTTCAAGCACATGAAACTGTCAAAGTTCGCGACGAAATATCTGGTTTGGCAAGCCATCTGTACCTGTGGCTTGAAAAGCAGCATTTTCATAGCTTCCGGGACTGTCAACCAAGAAATTTACGTGAAAGAGTGTTTGAATAAACGTCTGCTGCTTTTCCTCAAGAAACACGGTTGTTCCGTACTGTTTTGGCCGGATTTGGCATCTTGCCATTACGGTAAAAAGGCCACGGAGTGGTACGCCGCCAACAACGTGCAGGTGGTTCCCAAGGACAAGAACCCTCCCAACACGCCAGAGCTCCTCTCAATTGAGAAATACTGGGCTATTGTCAAGCGGAACCTAAAGAAGACCGAAAAACTGCTAAAGACGAGCAGCAGTTCAAGGCAAACTGGCTTTCTGCGGCGAAGGAGGTGGACAAGGTGGCTGTACAAAATCTGATGGCAGGGGTTAAGCGTAAGGCCCGGCAATTCGGATTTAGAAAAGTGGAAGCCTAACTGAATATTTTCCTGAATTTTATACTAATTAAACTTGAGAAAGAAATTTAATTTGATTTTTTAAATAAACGATTTCACCGATTTACACGCGTTTTCCCTTGACCAAATTTTGACCGTATCACCCTTTATAAGTATTTCGGTATCCCACAGTTAAGGTGCAAATTTTCAATATCAATAGAAAAAATTGAAATAACATGTAAATTAAATTTCTCCCTAAATTTTACCTTTTCAATACAAACCAAGCGGCAGGCAGCGAGAAGTTTCACCTACTTCAAGGCGACACAAAGTAAACATGACACAAGCAAAAGTATGGAAACATTTCAAGACTAAAAGTTTTCCGCCCCCGCATTCCGCGAGCTGACTAGACTAGACAGCAGCCCCGAATGGAAAGTAAATAAAAATGTTCGAAAGTGAACAGTAAGAAAAAAAAGTCAGCTAAAAAGAACAGATGCAATGTTTGACTTTCTTATTTACATACATGAAATCGTCGGAAGCAGCGAAACTTCCGGGAGGAAAAAAAACTTTTGACTCACTTTTAGCGTGTTGCTTGCTTGCTTCATTGGGGCAATGTTGAAATTGAGTATGATTTAAATCACTTTTCTTGTACTGTTTATTGCCTACATTTAGGGGGATCATTGAGAGGCTGAAAATTGAGGAAATTTTTTAAATTAAAATCAGAAAAACTCCACGCTCTGAATCATTCTTGCTTGGAAATATCTTTAAAAATGACAAGTCCAAGTTTCACTTAAATTAAAGAGGAATCTGGTACCAATCCCACTAAATCGATTTCGGTTTTCATTTCTTTCTCCAAACGCCCCCTGATTTCATGCTTGGCTACCCTCAAATCACGGTCAGCATAAAATGGAAGTCCCAAACCAATCACCAGTTAACCGGAAGCAAGGTGAAAAATCACTTACATTACATCAACCGTGTAAATTGGTTTCAATTTATCCCACCTCCAAACGCTTTCCCACTCTCCATTTTCGTCGTCTGAATGAGATGAATCCTGTGAATGGAAACCGAAAAATGGGAAACGTTCAGCTCAATCCGACACACAATTGTCCTTTTCAGGTCGGCTTAGCCATCATCTTCTTTTCTCAACCGACCTGGAAACTAAACCGATTTCTACCTTCACCTCATTCAATTTATCTCTTCTGATACTTTCCCAGTTAAGGTGCCCCCCGGAAGCGAAGAAGCCGATATCAATCCAGGGCCATAACACTTGGTGCGGCATTCCGGCTGATGATGTTGTTGCTGGGTAGTTTACCGATTTACTTTTTTGGGGGTTATGTTATAACCAACAAGCCTCAAACAATCGATGGTGGTCAATCTTGCCCGAAATCGGATCCATGCAATGGAATGTTTCTTCGACACTGAAGTGTATGATGGAATAAGTTCAAGATGATTTATTGTTCTGTTCTATTTGGAAAGCATTGCACAGTTTTTACTTAGTTTTTTTTACTTAAGTTTCTAATTCGCTAATCTATCGTTTATAGTAATTTCTCAATTATTCACTCTGAAACCGTCATTCTGAGTTTTCAATTCTGATGTTTAAGTTCTTTAACCTTAAGGTGTGCCTTAAGAAACCTTAAGGAAGTGCCCCAACTGGCTTTTTTTGTGTTTTTTTTTTCAAAAATTTGTGAAATTGAATCGATTCAATTTTAAAACATTTCTCCAGAATCATTATAAGAAAAAACCATCAACACCAACTGAGTACTTCCTCCATCTGGCAATCTGGCGTGTTATCTGCCGTGTCATCATTGTGATTCGCCGACCGAACACGGGCAATTTAGAAAGCCACCACAAAGAGTCTCTTTCTCGCTGGGAAAGAAGGCATCGATGAGTACGCCGATGTCCCCGAGGCCCAATCAAATCGATCAGCAAATGCCATTATTAGCGGAAGTCTTCGCACCCCTCCCTCCCTGTCCGCTTTTCCACCGTTACGGATGGAAAACCTGCGCCAGGACTAAGCTAATAAATCGAAATTAATGGCGTACCGACGACTTCCGTTTGCCTACCTTTCGGGCGCCACCGATGTTAGGTGAAAGGGCAGTTGGAAGGAGGTTAAACGTTACGTTGTTATATTATAGGTAGTGGCATCGAGCGACGCCGCGAAATGATGCGATAATGATGGGACATTAGGGAGCCAAAAAGCCTCAGCTCGGGAAAGTGTCAAAGAGTGGATGGATGCTGCCTGTCGGTCGAAACGGTTCTGGATCGATTAGATCGTTGCCAACTGATGACGATGCCCGGGTTTTGTGAGCTGTGACGGTGCAACATTTTATGTCTGTTTCTTTTTTTTACGGTTTCAGGAAGCCATTTCACCTCTTCCGAAGGCGCGAGCATTTTAATGAGTAAGCAAATTTAAGCATCCCCCTCGCCAGCCACCCCCCACTTGAAGGTTCGAAACTAAGCCGCAACAATTCGACGCTGTCACGAGGCATATGGCGGCCTCGTGAGTACCGTCATTTCGGTAGATTTTACGACGATTATCATCACCCACCCTGCCCTCTTTCCCAGGGAAATTCGGCGAAAGCAGGGTCGTGTTTGAACAAACCAACCCTTGAGCACACCGTCGTCGTCATCATCGTTGTCTGGAATCTAATTAAAATTTAACCTGTTTAATGTCATAATCTGTGGAGGGTTTCCCGCGCGTTATCCCCAAACTAGAAAGAGCGGGAGGGATCAAGAAAAAATCGAAACATGGTTAACCGAGAGCGACATGTTGCGGCAGCAGATTCACCTCCCGCTAATCCGGAATGACTATCTACATATTTAGAATGAGAGGGGGATAAAGACACTTGAAACAAACCGGAAGTGGCTTAATTTATCCCCCGACCCTCAACCCTGGGAGCAGTCGTCGCCGTGACAGGGCCGGAAATTGTGGCTCAGAAGCTGGACAATTGTCGCCTGTCATGGTTTAATTAAATTAAGGTGAATCTCTTCTTCTTTTTTTTTAAAACGAGGGCTACTCGAGTGATGATTGGGGGTTTTTAGATGAAAAATGAAGAGGGTGAAAAAGAAGATGGTAAAAGAAATGATCTACAATTATAGCGGATTTCCAGTTTTTTCTATTAGTTTTTGAATATAAACTTGTCTCACATTCACTGCCTAAGAAACCATTTTTTTTTAATTTGTAAAGTTGTAACTTGAACAGGAATAGGCAAGGAAATGCTTCAAATTCCATAATTAGTTAGAAGAGACTTTTGGCTCTAGAAAGGTGTTTAGTGAAATATACTCTTTATTTGAAGTTTACAGAAGCTTTGTCGCATTACGAGTTGGTTAAAAATAATAATAACCTATTCCAGCGTTGCGTCACATAGTTTGGAACAATTGTTTTAATGATTTGGGAAATAACTGAATTCTACTGAACAAACTATTTATCAGCTCTATACAAGTTAACTAATAATTTTCTACCAAAAAAAAGCAGTCGTTTTCAAGGAGAAGCCTTCTTCTTCCGTTGCGTCATAAATATTAGGCGACTTTTCGACGATTTCGATTTGTGTAAAAATTCGAATCGGACAAGCTTCTGTTTTTTTTGGCTGGGCCACCAGATGTCTCCAAATACACCAAAGAGAACTAGAACTAGAAAATAAACGAAAACGTTCGAGTTTCTATAAATTGGTACCGTCAAACGGGGCATCATGAACAGCAGGATTAGATGCAACATTTGTATACCTCAACACTCATTAAATTTTTATTTCAATATACTGAAATTAAGTTATCATTGAATGATAAACAATTAATGATAACTTAGCTTTTAACATCGTGAAAGAGTTTTTTAAAGTTTTTGATTCTCATTTAAAAATTTTAAAAAAAAGTCGAGCATTAGGTTGTACAAATTTTTACATTTTTCGATGCCGAAACTTTACCCAGTATGACGGAGTGGCTCAAGTAATCATCTACAAACTTTATATTGCTTCCATTATTCTATACCAACACTGTTGGTGTAAAAATATTTTTAGAACAATCACCAATTTTTTTTAAATAAATATTCATATAATTCACTTACCAGTCTGGGGCTTAAGGCAACAAAATTAAAATAAAAACTAAACCTTATAAATCTCGTTTCTATATGCTGGGATATGATTATTTTGCATTATGTGTTTGTTAACATTCAAATTTCATCCATCCAAAGATTTATTTTCATGATTTCAGCTAATAGAATATTTTGTAGTATTTTTTACCCCTAAATGAATGCAGCAAATTTACGCTTTTTCCTTAAAAACATTTTTGACAGAAAAAATGTTAAATTTAATTCGAATGAATCCAAAAATTACTGCAACTGGTGCTTTATTCGTTATGAAATTACAAATATATCAAAATAATAAATTATCAAACGTTTTCATTTCATTTTTCATTAATAACAGAATTTGTTGCAACTTACCCCTTTTTCTAAGTGAAAATCGCATGTTTTTGTAAATTTAAAAATAACTGGTGAAACCAATAATTTTTCTGACTATGTACGTCAATTTGCTGTCCCATCAACCTTAAAACTTTTGATGAACAAGAGGTATGATTATCTGTGGACATTAAGTTTTTGGAAGCCATTGAAGTTGAAAATGGTTGCATGTTGCCTCAGTTGACGGTACTCAGAACTTTTCCTAGTTTATGCTCTTATTAATTTTCAAAATTTGCCACTCCGTGAAAGTGTTTATCAAGTTTATTCAAGTCCTAAGGTTTTCCTATATTCACGCCAGGCGGAGGCTATATGCTGTACATTAATTTAATGTCTTTCTAAAGCGACGAAAACTACACCAATTGGGCGTTTTCCGACACCTTATTCGCACCTATCGGAAGCAGTGATGTCAACCTTCCAGATTTTCACTGGATCTTCCAGACTTTTTGGACTTTTGCCAGACAGTTTTTAGGTTTCCAGACTTCCAGACTTTTGTCATTTCTTCCAGATATTTCCAGACGTTTGAGTTTCGACATGAATTTTCTGACAAAACAATCAAAATTCAAAATTTTCGTTACAATATGTCAGGAAATGATTCGAATCACCCTGGGCGTGGTGGGGGGCTCAATTATATCACTCTGATATAATTGGGTATGCCTTGACGCCTAAGTATCTTTCCGTTGTCATAATACCACATTTTGCGATACTTAGGAGCACCCTCAGTTCACTTAGAATGCAAGTGAACTGAGATATGGTGTTGGCCCCAGGGCTTTTTACCAACGCCCCACCAAGCATTCATTGGTCCGATCAGTAATGATTGTTTGACCGGGAATTTACACTTTACACTACATTACATATCATTCAGTGGTCAATGGGTCAATATTACATCACACATTATTTGTTTACTAAACATATGACACAACATAACATTACATACCGTAGCAACAAAACTCAGCCCATAGTGGCTATTATCTGTCTGTTACATCACACAACACAGCATTACACATCGTAACGACAAAACTCAGCCCACAGTGGCTATTATTTGTATGTTACATTACACAACACAGTATAACACGTTGTAACAACAGAACTCAGCCCACAGTGGCTATTATTTGTCTGTTACATCACACACCACAGCATTAGACATCGTAACAACAAACCTCAGCCCACAGTGGCTATTATTTGTCTGTTACATTACACAACACAGTATAACACATTGTAACAACAGAACTCAGCCCACAGTGGCTATTATTTGTCTGTTCCATATAACACAACACAGCATTAGACATCGTAACGACAAAACTCAGCCAACAGTGGCTATTATTTGTCTGTTACATTACACAGTCCAGCATTACACATCGTAACAACAAAACTCAGCCCACAGTGGCTATTATTTGTCTGTTACATTACACAACACAGCATTAGTCATCGTAACAACAAAACTCAGCCTACAGTGGCTATTATTTGTCTGTTACATCACACAATACAGCATTACATATCGTAACGACAAAACTCAGCCCACAGTGGCTATTATTTGTCTGTTACATTACACAACACAGCATTAGTCATCGTAACAACAAAACTCAGCCTACAGTGGCTAATATTTGTCTGTTACATCACACAACACAGCATTACATATCGTAACGACAAAACTCAGCCCACAGTGGCTATTATTTGTCTGTTACATTACACAACACAGTATAACACATTTAGTGGTATGAATAAGGTTTAGCAATTGCTTCGGTAGCTTTTACTTAGCTCGAAATCAATCAAAGCAAAAGTCCAAAGCATTTGCTTAGTTTGGTATGAATAAACATTTGCTTAGCGGATGTGTACTAAAGTCTTAGAACATAGCTTTTGCTTCGAAAAATAGAGCTATCCAACCAGCAGAATCTGAAGTTTTCTAAAGTAAAATGAAAGAAAACGATCAGAAAATTGAAAAGTACGGCAAAAGTAGCCTTGAAGTCGACGAAGCGGGTGGTGGGTGTAAGAACGACCGGAATTTTTTGTTAATGCGTGGTAGTATGTTGATGTTTAAAGAAAAATGAATACATATTCGAATATTGACAAACAAAAAATGGCCTAATTTTAAAATTTATCATAAGCTCTCCCACATGTATTCGGATCGGGATAATCCGATGTATAAAAAAAATAGGCAAAAGGCGCGCATTTTAATTTAGTTTTTTTTTTTAATCTTAGGATTATAAAAAATTATATAAAAATGAGAGATCTGTATAATGTTTTAAATTATTACAATTTATTTCTTACTTTGAGCCAATTGGGACTTCTTCCACTATAGCCGGATTTTTTTTAATTTGAAATATTTACTAATTGATTTGTTTATTGTCATCTTAGACGAATGATTTTATACAACGACAGGAATATGAAAAAAGTTGGGTTATCACTTCGACTTTTCTTTATCCATGTTGAAAATACCTTTTTGAATTGTTTTGAAGTGAAATATTGCTAATTTGATAATTTCATGACGTTATTAAAGAATTTTTTATTGGAAAAGTCTGCTACCGAGCATGCTTAGAAAATAGAGCAATTGCTATGAGATTTGTCGAGCAATTGCTTCAGATTTGAGCTTTATTCATACCAAACTAGCTTGTTCTAAAAGTAAAAGCTCCTGACTGAGAAAACAGCTGTCAAAAAAACTTTATTCATAACAACCGAAGCAATTGCTTTAAGCGACTGCTCGACTGCTCGATTCAGTTTAGCAAAAGCAATTACTAAGTTTTTTTCATACCACCCATTGTAACAACAAAACTCAGCCCACAGTGGCTATTTTTTGTCTGTTACATCACACACCACACAATTAGACATCGTAACAACAAACCTCAGCCCACAGTGGCTATTATTTGTCTGTTACATTACATTACACAAAACAGCATTAGACATCGTAACAACAAACCTCAGCCCACATTGGCTATTGTTTGTCTGTTACATTACACCACACAGTATAACACATTGTAACAACAAAACTCAGCCCACAGTGGCTATTATTTGTCTGTTACATTACACAACACAGTATAACACATTGTAACAACAGAACTCAGCCCACAGTGGCTATTATTTGTCTGTTTTATTACACAACACAGTATTTGACATCGTAACAACAAACCTCAGCTCACAGTGGCTATTATTTGTATGTTACATTACACAACACAGCACTTCACATCACAAAAGCAATGAAAAGTAAAACCCTTTTGCTCGTAATACAGCTCCCTGACCTTCAAACCTATCAGGGAGCAACCAGTGTTCAATTGAGTGCCAGTGCTTAGTCCCTCTGGTGTATTACGGTCTCGTCCAACTCCTTCCCAATTCATGTACCTAGCTTTCCCCCGCGGTGAGAAGTTTTAGCCTCAAAAAGGCTCTGTGATTTCTTACAAGCTGCCGCATAAAAAAAAAAAAAAAAAAAAAAAATATGTCAGGAAATGATTCGAATCAGTAATTGAAGCGTGGGGAATGCCACGAAGATGGTAGTAAAACAGGAAGTAAAGCACAAAACACACTACCACAGACATCACCACAATAGTCTCAGACCTCAGACATTGATAGTTTATAGAATGTATAGTTATTATGAAGTAATGAGTGTAATTCCCTAGAGTGCAATATTACGATCCGGCGACCAAAAAAAAGTTCCTTATCTATGAAGAGTTTGTCATCCAGACTTTTCGAGAATTTTTCAGACATTTTTTCAAAATCTTCCAGACAGTTCTCAAAAACAGTTGGCATCACTGATCGGAAGAATGCAAGAGAGCGCATGATTTTGCTCTCATAGCCTTCAAATCGTTGCCAGCGACAATATTTTCCAGTTCTCTCGTTGGTCAATATTACTCAATTCCCATCTGAGGGAGAGAACATGACGATGATTTTCTCACTTGAAGCCCATGCGTGAGCAAAATCTTTTCAAAATTTACAAACATGGCAGACTTTCTATTGTACCCGATTTAAACTAACTTAAGACGACTGTTTGGGTTTTTGTAGTCTGTCTCCGACAGAATTTATGCCGTTTAATGACGGGAAACTGTCCTCGACAGGACTCAACTGTAAACGGTTTATTATGAATTTAGAATTTTGACAATGCATATGGATATCGAGTTTTTCTACTTACAAATAGTTCCCCTTAGCTATTTCCTGTATCTAGCGAGTGCTACGTCGGTTTACAGAGGCTAATACGCTAATACCTGAACAAATTGCCTTTAATTAGTTTGAGAGAACAGCTTTACTAGGAAATAAACTTATTTGCGACAAATCGGATCGCCTAGTTTATGTCCAGAAGCTCTTACTCAAATGCGTTGCCTTTTTAAGCTGATGAATCGCAGATTCCTAAGAAAACCAACGCATGAATACAATGCAATTGAATGATTACAAGAGAAACTTACTCGTAGAGAAGAATATCTAGGCTAGTCTGGTGATTACGATTTAACTCAACTTAAATGCGATTCATTTTAAAAGATTGAAAAACGCTCGAACACGTTACAACGAGGTTTCGAAATACAATAATTTTCCGTTATTTTTTCATCTGACGTTTACCGCTTTTTTTTCCTACACGCTCAAACTAGAAACCCAATCTGTGGGCTTTAATCCCACGCAACAACGACATTTTATACGATCTTTTCGATATGCAGTGAGGATTGCGATTTGCAATACCATTGTTAACGACTTAAGTTATCATTTCTGATACGATTTCATGTTTGCTGGGCAAACAATTAGTGAAGTTTTTTTTTTAAGAACTTAAAAACTGATTTACAGCATGTTTAGTCAAAAAATTGTCTTCGACTTTGAATAAATCTGAAATCTATGACGGTAGCGGAATATTGTCTGAAAATCATATTTTTGTCCCTTTATGGGTTTTCCAAAACTATAAGTTTTTTTTAAACCAGTTGAGAAACAATTGAGTTTTAGTGACCCCTGGCGGTATGAATATGTATATACAAAGTGTCAGTATGATTAGTGTTAGATAATTAAAATCACAATTTTTATATTGTATCCGATTCCATTTCAATACTTTTCTTCAAAAGTTCATAATATGGATGACCGAGAAAATATACAAGCACTAGAACACAGAAATCGAATATGAATTATTACGGTATACGAATTTAAGTTCCAGAACTCTTCTTCAGATTTCCAAAATTTAAGGTAGAATATTTTAACAAGAAAGGATAATATGTGTGTGTTTACAATTGCTGTTTTATTATGAAGGAATTAGTGCTTCGCCGATATACATTTAATTTCAACTTCAGAACTCAAAATGCATAATCATAATTATAACATAAAGAAATATGAAATTTTTCCGAGTTGTGGAGAAAACTAATTTTCTATAGTTTGAAAGCGCTGAATCCAAATTTGTAATTTGTTTAGCTCTTGTTAAACTTTTGAAAACAGGTAAAAATTCATGTGCACCTTTTTGACAAAAATGTAAAATATTTCAAAGATTTAGAAAATAAAGGTTTAAACTTACCGTTCAATTTTCCAAGACTATTAGTTATTCTGACTTCTAAGAAAAAGTTATAGCTGTTTTCTTTTGGATTATTGCTCCTTATTTAGTGAAATATGGAAATTTGAAGCCAAAATGAATCTTAGATACATTTGAAGCATAAGAAAAAAAATTTGGGTAGCCTATGTTATAGATTAAAATCGTAATCATTTTTTGAGAGCCTTGCGGTGATCTGAAGAAGGTGTAAGCGTTGCTAGTCTCTCGAAAGAGGTCTCAGCGATTTTGTTTGTAGTTTGTAATTTTATATGCAGTGAGTATTTTGGGGGTTGAACTATTCCTCTGGAAGGCGAAAACTTCCACGAACAGCACGCAGCCATGACCACTCACTACCAGAGACCGCAAGCTACCCAGCGGAGCGAAGAGGCGAATGGAAATAGAAGAGACGAATGAGATTTAGACGAGACAAAAAAGGCGCGAGGCGAGAGCAACGATTTCCTGCTGTCCAAAGACCGTGATATGAACGGCCATCGGCATTTGAAATTTGAATGTTGGCGAAAGAACTCCGGAAGAAATTTGGAATATTGTGACAAGTTTGAAGTCACATATTCGGACAGCAGGTAAAGTTCGCCATTTTGCTCTCGCCATCGACATCATCTGATATTTGGACCCTATATTTAGGACCCCGCTGTTTTGGGATGAAATAACAACCTATCGCCGAGCCGTCACCGTTCAACCGGATTCAAATACGAACCTACAAATTGAATCCGCCGTAAAACCGTTGTCGTCTTGGAGGTTACGTCTGCCGCTACAATAGAGGTAAGGCCGATGACATAGTGAGTGCGATGCGATGCGATGCGGTGAATGCGATTCAATGCGGTGAACCACATTTGATGAAAATGTATGTGAATCGCTTAAACCTGACATACTCAACGCGGCGAAGCATATGTCAATTTGTTCCGCCGCACGAGTTCGCGTAGGCTGCGTCCTTTAATTTTCCGCCAATTCGCATCGCATCGCACTCACTATTGGCGTATTTTTTTTTGATTCCGGATTTGGCTCTGGAACCGTCAGAATAAAAAAGCAAGTTTCGTGTTTCGAGTTATTCCATTCGTAGGTGTGCGTGAGAACGAGCGCAATGTTTACATGCAGCTGTCATTTTGTCCTCCCTTCTGGATTCCTTCATTCGGTTCTTCACATCCGGATTGCCGTTTTTCGTGTCCGGATTGCCGTTTTTCGTGTCCGGATTGCACTGGACTGCAGATAGTACGATTTTGCTTGGCTAAGAGGTTCAAAATCGCGGCAATAATCATTTGCCCGTTCATTATTTCAACTGTTTTGTTTTCAGCCAAAAACAGCTGTTTTATGTATTGACAACAACGTTGAGAGTATTGGTGAACTTCTCGCAAAACTGACTTTTTTCTCAGGGCGACTCCGTCCCTTTTTCGAGCGAACCTAGGTTGCCTCTCGAGCAATAAATGAGCACGATGACAGCAGTTAGAGCGAACCTAGGTTGCCTCTAGTTTGCCTCCAGGTGAAACAAAATACGGTATATGTCATCGGCCTAACCCCCATCGCCTCCGGATTCAAATCCACCGTTAGACGGATTTAAATCAGCCGTTGGTTTCGCGCATCGCACCGTCGCTAGTTCGGGTGAATTTCTCGCTGGCGAATTTGATCCGACCAACAACACTTCCGTGCCTGGTTCAGCACCCAAGGTGGGAATTTGAATTTGAATTTTACGTGATGGGTCAAGTGAATTCACTTAAGTGACCGGTCAAGTGAATTACACTATAACGTTCGAGTGAAATTTATCTGAATTTCAAAGTAAGTTTCTAGTTAATTATCTCTGTTATCTCTCGCGTTTTTATATAAAAGAACATTTATAGAACACCACTGTGGTAGAAAGAGCCTGGAATGAAAAAAAAAATAGGAATAAACCATCAAAACAAACAATTTACCTTGTTCGAAGAAAATCAAGGAATCGATCCACTTTCGTAAATGATTCTTTTGTTTTGCTCTGAGATTTATCGGATGGTTCTTGGGTTGACGTTTCGTTTATTATTCTAGTACCTCTGGTACACTGAACGGGTTTGAAGAAACTTGTCGAAAGAAAAAACTGAAGTAAAGTATGAAGTTGTTTCAGTTAAGATGTTTGTGTACTGAGTAGTTAGATGGCAGTTTATCATCGAGTTTTGGCAACGGAAAACGTGTTTTCGCACAAGCGAATTATATTTAAAAAAAAAATAAAATAAATTTTGTCTACGACAACCACTTCGATTTCAAATACTTACATTACGCTTTCGCCATAAATTTATTGATTGGAAAATTCCATCGTAATCCCAAGGCAGATCGGTTACTGCGGATAGTGCGACTTCTAAATCTTCCCTACTGCAAACCAGAAAATCTGTCCAGTTCAACCCACAAGCTGAAACATGATAACACATTTAAATAACTTTTTCTTACATCACGTTTAACACAAACTACCGCCAAAATCGCCTAGTAAAGAATTGGGAAAATCCAAATCCAGTATAAGCTTTAAACGCTGCTCTTTAGAATTTGCCATTTTGAACTCTGAAAATAAACACAATTTCAACCCGACATTCACTTGAAATTCAAGTGATGGAGAAGGGAATATTTTTTCTCTCTTCAAATTCAAGTGACGACTGAAGTGAATGTGGATGAATTCACTTGAAATTTAAGTGACTGCCAAGTGAAATGTATATGTCGCACTTGAATGGAATAAAATCACTGGATTCTTTCTTTTTAAGTGAAAAATCATGTGTATTTTAAGAGTGAATTTGGGTTCAGTGTAGTTAATGCACTAAATTCAAGATCTTCGTAAAGTTTTGCGAGTCCCTTATGAATAATGTCTCTGGAACTGTTGAAAAGCGCCTGAATCTACTTCTTCAAAATAATATCGAAAATTATTCATAGAGAATCCTCATTTTATTACGCCTACGTAAAGGAAGTACCGTGAAACGGGGTAACTTTGATCACCGAGGTAAATTTGACCAACAATAAAGTTTTCCACATTATCATCAATAACTCAGTCTATAGTTTGAATTTTTGAAAACTGTTTTCTACGTTTAAAAGCCTATTAATTGAGTATCGAATATGCAACATTTGGTTCGTATTTGATTTTTTTCTGTTAGTAAAAAATCTAGTTTCAAAATCTTAAAATATCTATTTTTCCAAGGCTCGCAATCAAACAGCTCTCCTGATGATACCAAATAGCATTTAGAAGCAAACGGTTTATTTAATGTGAAAGAACAACTTTTTTTCTTTTTATGTGAACAGTTATAGTGCAATTTTTATAGTCATTTAATGATAAATTTTTGATGTTTCAAAAATAAGGACATTTTCCAAGAGTAAGCCCGTATTGGACAAATGAATATTATCAAATCGTTAACTTTGAAGAAAAATTGAAAATGGAAATAGTTGGAGGGCCTAGGAGAATGTATGAAGGTTTCGTTTGTTTTTTGAAGCTCAAACTGTTTAGCAATTATAATTATTTCTGCCCCTAAATGTAGGCAGCATCATAGTTCTTTTATTTTTTAAAATAAAGCGTCAAAGATCAAGGTTAAATTGATAAACTAGTATTTGTAAATGTTATGAAGGTGTTTTGTATCCATTTTTAAAAAGAAAACTCGTTAAAACCGTCAAAATAAAGACTGTTCAATGCAACCCCAAAGCATCAAATTTTGAACAGAGACGAAAACGATTTTTACATCAAATTCTACGAGGTCTTCATAGGAGTCCAGTACTGGTTTTAAAAATGTAAAACATGCCACATTCTCCTTAACAGAAAAAATAATCGAAATATATAGAAAAAAGTGATCAATATTACCCCGGATTTTGGTATACAAGATTAGGATTAAAGGAAAAAAAGAAAAATAACAATATGTACATAACTGTTAAAAATTTAATTCTCTTGAAACCAGCCAAAGGCTGAAAGTCTCTCTAATAAAGATTAAAAAAAATCTCTTGAGAAATTATCGCAATTTATGTATTAATTTACAGGTTCTCTATATATACCACCACTCCAAACAATTAGCTATTCATTGTCCAGGATGATTTTTCCAAATCAAAAACCTTAGAGAATTTTAACTCCACTTTCAATTCCTAGGAAGGTAAATTTCGAAAGAATTTGCACCAGCTCTCGCGCACAAAGAAAAGTTCAAAACCTTGCCCAACTTTTGTCAACTCCTTTGACAATCGACTGTATTCCATTCGAAGTGCTGCCAAATTACCCGTCTCGCATCGTTGCCAGCTCACATTTATCTGCACCATCACAACCCCTTTTGTAACTTTATCGAGCAAAAGATGTAGAGAATCGTGGAATAAAATCACGAAGCCAAAAAAAGAGATAGCAAAAAAAACAGATGTAAAAAGTGGCACTTTGCTGTGCAGTATTCAACCATGCTGCTGACTGCCACATTTAATGCGGTCGCTTCACAGCATTTTATTTGCGATTTTATCAGAAATATTTTAATTAAATTCCGGATTAAGGTTGATTATTTGACTTTCGCTTTTTGGATCGCGTGGCGTCCAAGAGCTCCCTTTCCATGATTGGGGTCGTGTGAATTGAATCGGTTGAACTTAAGCTTCGGTGTTTATTCGACGGATCAACCGTTTTAATCATCTGTGTTGGATTTTTTTTCCTTTGGAATTTTAAAATTCAGGATTGAAACAAATAAGTGTTTTCAAATTTGTTTCCAGTCCGATTAAAGTAGGTTCTGATAGACTACAGGTAATTTATTGTGAATTAACCGACTTCACGCACCACAGTCTGCATTGTATCTCGCTTTAATTCAATTTAAAAGCACTTAATCTCATTAACACCTCCGATAGAGGCAGAAGCCGCACGTGAATTCACTCCACTTGGCAACGAACGGTTAATGGGAAGCCACCTTTTAGCGAGAAAACAGCCCAAGATATGCTAATTTCTCACTCCACGTTAATCGACCTAGCGAGGGTGAGTTAAATTTGTTCCGTCAAGGGGAAAATTGCCCGGAAAAGCTACACGGCAACCCACGGAATCCCACATTTTCCCACGTTGCTTCGGTCGCCATGCCCGTCATTTAGAAGGTCTGGTAAACACATTCCGACACACTTAAGGCAACGATCACCCAATTAAGCAGGAGCAGGTTGATTTCCCATTCCTCGGGGTTTTCCTTTCCAAAAAGACCGAGAGCCACCTTCCGGTTTCGGCAGGGCAAAGGTTTTCGCGCGCCCACCACGAGACAAATGGCAGGAAGGTGGCAAACAAATCGTAATTATGACATCATCCGTACTTGAAAATTTCCCTACCTCGTCTCCACCTTTGCGCCCCGAAGGTAGGCAATCGCAATGCCGTTGGAGGTTGTGACAATGCAGAAGGCTCTGCCCGGCTGCCGGAAAACTTCCAGATGGCGGTCGTAAATTGTCTGGCTTCCGGGTTTTGGAAGCTGAGGTTCAAGGGCCATTGAATCAAACCAATCGACACGCTGGGCTTAGCGATTTAAATCCACTTAAAGTGCATTGCGTCCATCCAGTAACTGCTAGAAAAAAATTGCATAAAGATTGATCGTTTATTTGCCTATATGCCCAGGCGAAATACACAAAGTTGGATACTCAAAATCGGATTTTCCAACCCCTGATGAAACTGAAATTTAAGAATTTCAATACTTAATTTAGATTTGAATCGTCCAGAAGGTGGTTCAAAACGCTTCTCATTTTAAGGACCAACGTCTTAATCTGAGAATGGAATGCAAAATTATGAGTTGACCCTCTAGTGCCCAACTAAAATAATCATGAATTCGCATCGAATAGTTGGTATTATAATTTTTTCACTGAATGATTAAAAATGTTAATCTAACAATCCTTGTCACTGGAAAATGTTATACAAGCAGTTGTCAAAACTTACAGCTAAAAGAAGCTTATAATCATGAGGAAACTGTAAATGGACTTTTTTTTCGGTTATTTGGGGCCAATTTGAACAAAAACAACATAAAAATATAGCTATGAGCCAATGTTAATATGTTTCAAAATCTAGGAAGCATTGGTTGAACAGTGTAAAAACTACAATAGAAAAAGTACTGGAAATCCCTGAAAACCAAGTTCCTTAGCCCCTGTGGTTATGCAATTTTTGGAAAAATTGTCAAAAATGTTTGTTCATCTATAAAGTTTTTTGTTTGAAATCATAAAACTAAGCTTTTTTGAATTTTCGGCGGAAAAAAAATGTGGGATACACAAAGGGTTAACATGCAAAATCTAGAATCCTTAGGAAATGACAATCCCGTAAAAAAAAATAATTTAACAATTTAACATTTTTATCACCAATTTGTTTCCATTTGAAGTCCTTAGTTCTGGTCTCCAGGATAAACATTTTTGTTTCAAAGTTTTAGTTTAAATTGAGTTAGAAGGAAAGCAGATTCCTAAGTTTCGATATTTTGATACTGCGGTTCGTGGTAATTGTTGTGCTTTATATCGTAACTTATCGATTCTAACAAACTCCGACAAACTTCAGTCGAGACACCAACGCATATGATATCCAGAACCAAAACCATTTATCCAGGACACTTATCAGAAAACGCTTAACTTTCTCACTTGGTTCTGGTTCACTGCCGAGCGAGATACCGAAAATATTTTTGACAATTCCCTTCAGCGATGCCACACATACCGATTTTCCGGTATTTATACCGATTTTTGAGCAAAATTTTGACCAAGAATCGGTATATACCGATTACCGATTTTTGGCAAAACATACCGATATCATACCGATTTTTAAGATTTGAACTCAAAATTCATTCCACTTCCACATTCCCACTTAATTCAAGCTATCCTCGCAAAGGTCCCGTAGAAAGGAGACAAAGTGCGGTAGCTGGTGTGGCGTAAGTTGATCTGTACAACTTTTAAAGTACCCTGCAAAGATCTCCACGGCTCACTCTCCTAATTCGTTCAGTTGTTCGCGCTGTTTTGTTCCTATGTTCTGTCAAATGATGCACTATGCACTATTATAGTGCTCAACCTCAAAGCCAAAGGACTCAGCTCATGGCTGATATTTGACCTTCTGCGACTGTCAGCAGAAGGTAGAAGTTTCTAAAGATCAATCTCAATTGACTATGCTCTTGTCTCCTGAGATGCTACCTTTTCAAGGGAAAAAATACACCGTTGGAATATAATTCTTGTTCAATTTGTCGCCAGATGTGGTATGTCAAGATTTGAAGTGCAATCAGATCCACGGTTTGTCATATCATCGGTATAATCTTCAATCCTTCTCCATCTTGTTAGAAAAATAAATGATATCACATGTAGGTACCATACTGCAGAGATCGCCAGGCCACGCCAGGCAAACTGAGTATTTTCAGTTTTGGAAAAACTATGTGTTTTTTAAACATTTTTCTTAGGAACACCTTCTTTTTTTTTCAAAAAATAAAATTAATTTTCCAATACCTGAAAAAATAAATTGAAGCAACAACTCTCCCAACTTTCTCCAATCATTTCTTTTTTTAATCGCTAGAACTCATATCTAATACTAAAGGCTTTGGAAGCTGAAATAGCCAGCTTGGCAAACAGAAAACCATCAACCAAACGAAGAACATCAACTTGGGCCCATATTTAGCTCGAACATCAAAAAGCCATTTGTTGGATTTGTAAGTGCTTACGAAATTAAAATTTCCTTTAGGTTGACCTGGTTCTATTGCCTTATCGAATTGATCTAATTTACATCTCACTTTAACTATATAAACATCAGTTAAAGAATCAAGATTTTATTTCATTAATAAGCCTAAACCACGTGTAACCTGAAAATGATCGCCATGTTCTTATTTTTCTTATCAAACGGTAACTTTCAAATTAGATTTCCATTCAATTATAGTACTGGAAAGGAATACTTATTTTGGATTCTCTGCTGAATTTTCATTTGTGATTTTTACTTTTCGTCAGCAAAAGCAGATAGTTTTAAAATAAAAAAAAATGTATAAGTTGTAACAAACATAAAGTTCTGTTAAAATTTCAAAACCGTCTTTTTATGTAAACTTGCGTTACCAAGAACCAAGATAAAAAAAGGAATAATATATGCTAAAACACACTTAGTCAGCTAGTTTAATACTCAAATTAACATTCATAAGAGTTCTTAGACTTGCTTTTTATTGCAAGCTTCCATTTATATTAAAAATACGTTAGGAAGTTGAAAATGTTAGCATTTTTGAATATCCACCTCAAATACCGATTTTCATACCGATTTTTAGGATTTCCATACCGATAAAAGATTTTTTGGGTTCCAAAATACCGATAAAAATGTGGCATCACTGATTCCCTTTCCCCGTTTCTCGCATTCGCAGTTTCGGGTCGCAGTCGAGTGGTTGTGTTTTGGTCGTCGATTCGGGCAGTTATTTTGCGTGATACAAAATTAAGCAAATAACGCGAAAATTTGTGTTTTTTGGGTCGCGAAATTTCGTGAGTGTGCGGTATTGTTTTTACTTGGTTCTTCATTCGACGGCTTTTATTCGAATTTGCGGTTCTTGCCGTTGCTTTTCATCTGTTGCCGTTGTTTTTGGTGTGCGTATTCTCCTTTGGTGGTAATGTTTTCTTTTTTGTTTTCATTTTTTTTCCAAAATAGGTGTATGGCTGACTTCTGTTCGCGGTTCTTTTCTATATCGCTATACATAAATACACAATAAGCCAGGCATTCAAGTGGATAAGCGTCAGTGTTACTGTCTGTCTGTCAAGTTAAGAGAAAAAGTCAAAAACCATTTCGGTGAAAAGTCTGAAACTTCGAATTTGTCGTCACAAAGCAACACAAATTCTGATTCATTTCCTATCGTTCGAGTAGTATCATTTTGGCAAAGTAGAATCCTCCAGCTAGCTTTGATAGGCACTTAATCAGGTGACTTACATAAGGTCCCGGCCAAATTTGAAGTTTTACGCTACAGCTCATCACATCACACTCTGTTGTAGTACGTGTTTAAGTCGAGGAGCGATTAACATTCAAGAAACCGCGGACGAATTTAAGAGCGACACGGACGGAAGAAAACAAGGAAAAGTACGATGCTTCTGAGCCGAAATAAGTAATTCTCGACCACGTTTATCATTTGGTTTTTGTTGGTTCCCGTTCTTTACCTATTATCACTTTTATCAATTAGCATGTTTGTTGTTTTTTTTCTCCTTTCTGATTTCTCTTGTTCCTTCTATAAACTTAACAACAGTGGTTTGTCTCCTCGGCCTGCTGCGCTCTCGAAAGATAACCTCGCTTTAGTTTTGCGTGTTGAAACTTTCCAGATTTTAGTTTTTTGGAAGTTTCAATAGAGTGGCATATTAATCATTCTGTAAAATTACGCTTCCTAAACGAATTGCTTAGTCCTCCAACTAATAAAAACATTTTCACCCGTTTTAGATTTGGAGGCTTCCGACCGGCCAAGCTGCTCAAGTTGGAGAAAATGGATGCCCCGGCTACGTCCGATATCGTCATCATCAACGGGAACTCGCACCCGGAACTGGCCAATTTGATTGCCAAGTGAGTAGAACCCGGGGCAATGGCTTCACGGGTTATAAATTAGATATCGAATCAACAACGAGTAGAAGACGTTGTCTTTCTTTGGCCGTCTCGTAAATTCGGATAAAAAAAAATCGAAAGCTAAGCTAGGGTGAGGAGAGGACGTTTCTTCCTAATTGTCTTATGTTTTTCAGATTCAATTTTGTTTCTCGATTTATGTAGATAACAGAGAGAAAAATTTCTTTTTGAACCATAAGCATTCAACTTGTTTGGTCAATAAGCTCAAGGTCGTTTGATTAAAGAACTTTGTTGTTGTATCCTATATACTTTCTACTGTTTATGCCATGGGTGCCCGGTATTCTAACGAAATCAATTGATCGTAAACCATACGTGATTAACTTGTTTCACGGTACGTGACGGGCTTTAAAAACCTCTGGGATACTTTTTGGGTTTCAGCACATGAAATGTCTTATAATGCAAGTGCCTAAATGATGGTTTCGAGAAAACGTGCCTCAATGTTGTGAAGGTGCTCGATTTTTTATATATTTTTCGAATTCGAGCAGTTTTAATTCAATCGAAGGTGTTAAAAAATTATAAAAAAAACGAGTTTTGCACCAGATGTACTATGAAACATGAAAAATCGTCAGGTATAGGTAAAAAATTCATGATTTTGGGACTTGCACCCCTTTAGTCCTGAGGGCCTCTATTAACTTAAAAAAACACGGGATGGACAAAAACAAAATTGAAGAAGGTTTACATTTTGTTATTTTTTATTAATTTTAATGTAAAAAAAATGAATGTTTTTATCACTTCGATTCCATTCCAAAGCCCATTCCGAAGCCTTCAAAATTCCAGAATTTAGACATTAAAGTTCAACACACCTCAGTCCAACAGAATCAGAAGTTGTCTGGTTTTTCCCTAATTCGAAGACGTTTGATTTGGTGATATTTGTTAAGACGGTGTCCTCGTTTTTCCACTTTTTCAGTCGTTTGGGCGTGAAAAATGGTGGCTGTTCAGTGTATCACAAAACTAATCGGGAAACCATGGTTGAGATTGGAGATTCGGTTCGAGGCAAGAACATCTACATTATTCAAACTGGCACCAAGTAAGAATGATAGATCTACATAAATTGATACATTGATACATTTTACCAATGGATCATATTCGATTTCAGGGACGTCAACAACAACATCATGGAGCTTCTGATCATGGCCTATGCATGCAAAACCTCCTCGGCCAAGTCAATCGTTGGGGTCATTCCGTACCTGCCCTACTCGAAGCAGTGCAAGATGCGCAAACGGGGCTGCATCGTTTCGAAGCTGCTGGCCCGGATGATGTGCACCTCCGGCCTATCTCACATCATCACCATGGATCTGCACCAGAAGGAAATTCAGGGCTTCTTCGACTGCCCGGTCGACAATCTTAGGGCTTCTCCATTTTTGCTACAGTACATTCAGGAGAGTGTGAGTTGGTTTTGTACTAATTTACAAAAATGATCCAATGACTTATTCTTTTTGCTTTTTCTAGATCCCAGATTACCGCAACTCGGTAATCGTGGCCCGTAATCCGGGATCGGCAAAGAAGGCAACTTCCTACGCTGAACGATTGCGGCTGGGAATTGCCGTCATCCACGGCGAACAGAAGGAATCGGAAACAGATGAGGTCGATGGAAGGAATTCGCCACCGACCTTGCCCAAATCGCGCACCATGGACGTGTCCGGTGGAGTGCCGGTTCAGTCGGCCAAGGAGAAGCCTCCGATCAATGTGGTCGGTGATGTTGGCGGGCGGATTGCCATCATGGTGGTATGTTAAAATTTTTATTTTAACAGTCGGAACCTTAAAATACAATTTTTTGTTGTAGGACGATTTAATCGATGACGTTCAGTCATTTGTGGCTGCCGCCGAAGTTCTCAAGGAGAGAGGAGCGTACAAAATTTACGTCATGGCGACCCACGGTTTGCTGAGCCAGGATGCACCAAGGTTGATTGAAGATTCTCCAATTGATGAGGTAAGTTTTGAAACTCATTCGCTTATTTTCAAAACTATTTAAAGATTTTTTCATTCCACCAGGTCGTTGTGACAAACACAGTTCCTCACGAGATCCAGAAGATGCAGTGCCATAAGATCAAAACCGTTGACATCAGCGTGCTGATGGCAGAAGCTATTCGACGTATTCACAACAAGGAGTCCATGTCCTATCTGTTCAAAAACGTCACCTTGGAGGATTAAAGCGGGGCCTCGCTCACCTGCGGAAGCTGTGGAGCAGCAATGCAAGTAATCTGTTTTTTTTTTTAATTTTTCGTATAATTTTCATTCAACTGATATCCAGGTCGCGGGACCTAATCGTTGCGATGGAACATGTTTTACTCCTAGCCCAGAGTCCGGTAGAGGAACATTCTTTTTGTTTTCGAAACCTTTTATCAAGTATTCCAGTGTTATCACGCTTGAGCTTATCATATTCTAAAAAAAACCTGTACAACAGCACGTGTTTCAAAAACATACTTCATAAAGCATGATTATCGTTTTGATCCTTGAGGCACCTAGTGATCGAAGGATCGGATGTCGATGCAACTAATTATGGCAAAAAGCACCGAAGAGTTCAGAATTCAGCATGTGCTCTCCAGTGTGTAGTAGTACAAGAACCAAAATAAACTGTGTATGTTTCCGAAAAAATATTAAGAAATCCATTGAAAATGCAAATGTCTCCTATACGAAAGAAGAAATTTTTTAAAGCTAGAATATCAATAAACATTTATTTGTATGAAATATGTAAAAGTAAGAGATAACTTTTCCGAAATCCGTTTGAGTCTTGATCGCCTCACAGTAGTAAGATTCAGAAGCAAAGCGGTAGAAACATCGCTGAAATCCCATCATTACAGACACCCTTGCATTAGATCCGCATCCACAGAGTCGTGTAAGTCAAAGACCTCCTAATTTGAGGCTTTTGTCGTTGACAGCAAGTATTACACAAACAACGAACAACGTTACACCTTGGAAACTAAAAATATGGACAGGGTCATCAAACTGCAAAAAAGTTCATGGATATTGAATCCGTGATCGAGTAATCGATCATTAATCGTCCCTTCCCATATCCTGAACGACTCTTTCTAGCTACTACCTGACGGCCTTCGTTGCGCTGAAATTTGATTGAAACCTTGTTCCGCCAAACGAGTTTTGTACCGGATCGCCCTTCCAAACTCGTCTTTCTTCCTCTTGAAGATCCATTGACAACCATTGACCTTTTTCCCGAGAGGTAACGCAGCAAGTTCTCAGACACCGTTCTGATGAAGTGATTTGAATTCGTCGGATATGGCTGCTTTTCAGAGTTCTCGGTTCGGATGACCCAAGGCTTCCTGATAGTTCTTGGGATCAGTCTACGATTCTTGAGCGACCACTACCCTCGAAACCGCTTCGGTAGGATACCCTTTGTTGAACGTTCGGAACGCCGCTATCTGCTGTTGACAACCTTTTCAGTAGATTTCGGTTGGTCCTCCTTAAGATCGAGTGGCTCCACCTGAACGTCAAGTTGCTCCTCCTGAATTTGGCCATTCTCGTCTGCAAGCTGACCATCATCGTTGCCATTGGTATCACCAAAACCTCGGAAATCATTGTCTTCATCGATGCGTTTTTCTACCGTGCCAATCGGTTTGAAAACCATCGGTAGCAGCTCTTGAACCTCGGTTTTCTCAGATTCCAGCCTTTTCGAAGACCCATCTTGTGCCGTAAGGAATCGGACATATCTGCTGAAGACCACCTTTTTAGTTTTCCTGTCGATGAAACGCCACGCTTTGTGTTGCTGAGAGTAGCCAACAAATGTCAACTTCTTCGCTTTGATCTCCAATTCTGACCTGGTTTCTTTCGGGATCAGCTCAAGCGCATCTGTACCAAAAACTTGCAGATGCTCGACATCAGGCTTGCTTCCATGCCACAGTTCATATGGCGTCTCACGGATCGATTTTGTTGGTAACCTGTTCTGGAGATAATTGGCCATGTTGATGGCCTTGTCCCAGTAACGGTACTCCATGCCAGCTTCCACGAGCATACACCTCGTCATCTTGACCAGCGAACGGTTCTTTCGCTCCGCGTCCACGACACCGTTCTGTTGAGGAGTGTATGCCGTTGTAAACTGCTGCTTGATTCCTTCGCTTCTGAGGAACTTAGCCATCGCATGCCCTCTGTACTAGCCGCCTTAATCGGACCTGATCAACTTCGGCGGCCGGCCGAATTGCGTCTTCATCTCACGGACAAAATCTTGGACAGCCTCCCCAGTGGCAGACTTCTTGCTCAGAAAATTCAGCTTAGTATAGCGGCTGTAATCGTCGATAAGAGTAAGGAAGTACCGTCGTCCTGCAGGCGTGTTCATTGGCTCGCACAAGTCGCTGTGAACCAGATCCAGAACTTGTTTCGATGACTTCTGCGTCTTCTTGGGAAATTTTTCGATGACCCAACTTGCGATGCCATTCGTGCATACAATTTTTCTTTCTGCACTGGTCCGAGAATGCATTCACCCGTTCCATCTGGATGTGGTACAACCGGTTCTGTGTTTGGCCGTGGTTGCGATACAACTATTTTTCGAAATGGTGCAACCATCTTGATTGAAGAATACTTCGGCTCCTTTCTGCTCAAGCTTGCCAACCGAAACCAGGTTCATATGGAGATCAGGAACGTCGAGGACCTCGCCCAACGTCATAGTATTTTCGGTACCTTGGCTACCATAACAAAGGATTTTTCATGAGCCAACTCCTTCGACCACTGCTTGCTTGCCATCAGCAACCGTCACCTTCTTCGGAATACTTAGGTTCGACTCCATCTCATGGAACAGATTCTTTAGCGGCACACATGTGCGACCTTGCACCCGAACCGACGATCCAATTCTGGGCACCCCGTACGGAAAACGCTAAATCTTCGTTGCCAATCAAATTATATTTTGCCTTCTTAGTTGCCTTGGAAAACAACTGCGCTCGATTTTTCTGCGTGCCGTCCTTCCTAGATTTGAGCCAGACCGCACAATCTTGTTTTCGATGACCAGACCGCAGAAGTAGCAAACGGTGACTTGATTGCCACGACTTTTGGTCTGCACCTTCAGGACCGATGGACCAACCGCAACAGCTTCACGACGCTTCTGGACCTCGTTGATAAACCTGTGCTTCACCAAAGCCAGTGTCAACTCTTCAGCTGATCGATTCTCCAACGTCGTCGTCAGGGCATCGAAGGTACTCGGTAGGCTCGGTTTGGGAAAACCAAAATCACCTGCAGATCGTCAGCCAGAATGGTTCCAGCATTCGCCAACTTCTCAAAAAGACCCTCAAACTCGAGTTAGTTCTCCTCGACGTCGTCACCCTCTTCGTATTTCAGGTCGCAAATCTTTTTCAAAAGATGGATCTTGGAACTAAGGGTCTTAGTTTCGTATTGCCGCTTGAGATTTTCCCATACATCCTTCGATGTGGTAGTATTCCGGATGTGCCCGTGCGGCTTAGCAGCAACACAATCGTCACCCGTGCTCTTTGGTCTCCATCATCCCATGCAGCCAGCTCAGCAACGTTTCGATTGTCGGCAGCAACTTCCGGTTTCACCCCTGACGAAATGTACCTCCAGAGATCTTTCCTCGCCAGCAGGAACTCGACCTCCAACTTCTAGGAGTCATAGTTCTCATTAGTGAGCTTCGCTATTCCATTTTTTTTTTCATTTCAACTTCCTTTAAAGCGCAGGCCCATAACCTGTTAGAGGTGCTATGAAATAATAACTACTGTGTATTCTATTGAATGGTACAAACATCGATGCCACATTTTGATCGGTATTATCAGTGTATCTTATTCTCACCCATAAAAGTCTCAATATAACAGAAAGAGATACACTGATAATACCGATGAAAATGTGGCATCGTTGGGTACAAAGTAGAATGACTTATTTTCTAAAATTCTCCCCTTTTTATACCCGCCAACTGACGTGTGTTGTTTATTCAAATGATTACTTTGATGTACTCCATCAGATAGGAATTCGCGCAAATCTACCAATTAGCTAAAGGCCAGTTTCAAAACCCTGACCAATAGTTCTTCGAGTCTTTTAAGGGGAATAGACCAACTTACACAACCTTGAGGTCCTTTTTTCCAAGGGAATTTAAAATTGAGGTCCGTAATCTAGAACAATGGGTGGTATGAAAAAAACTAAGTAATTGCTTTTGCTAAACTGAATCGAGCAGTCGCTTAAAGCAACTGCTTCGGTTGTTATGAATAAAGTTTTTTTTGACAGCGGTTTTCTAAGTCAGGAGCTTTTACTTTTAGAACAAGCTAGTTTGGTATGAATAAAGCTCAAACCTGAAGCAATTGCTCGACAAATCTCATAGCAATTGCTTTATTTTCTAAACATGCTCGGTAGCAGACTTTTCCAATAAAAAAATTCTTTAATAACGTCATGAACTTATCAAATTAGCAATATTCCACTTCAAAACAATTCAAAAAGGTATTTTCAACATGGATAAAGAAAAGTCGAAGTGATAACCCAACTTTTTTTCATATTCCTGTCGTTGTATAAAATCATGTATAAATTCGTCTAAGATGACAATAAACAAATCAATTAGTAAATATTTCAAATTAAAAAAAATCCGGCTATAGTGGAAGAAGTCCCAATTGGCTCAAAGTAAGAAATAAATTGTAATAATTTAAAACATTATACAGATCTCTCATTTTTATATATTTTTTTATAATCCTAAGATTAAAAAAAAAATCTAAATTAAAATGCGCGCCTATTGCCTATTTTTTTTATACATCGAATTATCCCGATCCGAATATATTGTGGGAGAGCTTATGATAAATATTAAAGTTAGGCCATTTTTTGTTTGACAATATTCGAATATGTAAACATCAACATACGAGCACGCATTAACAAAAAAATTCCGGTCGTTCTTACACCCACCACCCGCTTCGTCGACTTCAATAAGGCTACTTTAGCCGTACTTTTCAATTTTCTGATCGTCTTCTTTCATTTTACTTTAGAAAACTTCAGATTCTGTTGGTTGGATAGATCTATTTTTCGAAGCAAAAGCTATGTTCTAAGACTTTAGTGCACATCTGCTAAGCAAATGTTTATTCATACCAAACTAAGCAAATGCTTTTGACTTTTGCTTTGATTGATTTCGAGCTAAGTAAAAGCTACCGAAGCAATTGCTAAACCTTATTCATACCACTAAATGCTTCAACGAAGTCCTCATTCGGCACTTACCTAAGTCGTTGACATTACTGAAAGCTGACATAGACATGCGCTAAGGAAATTTAGTGCCCATTACCAGGGAGCTAAAAGCTCCGGAGCGTGCGCGCGCCGACTGGATTAGGTAGAGGGTCTTCCTAGCATACGGACGAGTGGCTGTTCGGCTGTTTCCTAGCAACGGGAGAATCAGGAGAGCAATTTTCGCGCGACGTGTTTCTGTGCGTGGTGCAAGCCGAAAATGCAGCGTTCCATAGACCAGAGGTACGCGATAAAATTCTTTGTGAATCTTGGAGACGTTTGAAATGATCAAGAAGGCTTACCCAGGTGTTTGCTTAGCAAAAAACGGTGTGTACAACGTTTTAGGCTGTGAATTGTTTGTTAGGCTCCGAATTTGCGTTTTGTTACAACTTATCAAGATTTGGCGCACTACGATGCTGCAGTAGTAGATCCTTAACCCAATTCTCAAATAATCACAATTAATAACCACGTATAATTTAACATTTCCATGAGTTTTATTTAAAATAAAGGAACATAATCAATACATAATCCAACCAATTACTAAGCTCGCCTTAACGTCACTAGTCAAATCGCTTAATCTACAAAAACTTTCATTTGGCTTATAACGTCTTTTCTATTGGTTTTTGTTTGTTAAGCTCGTAACGTGTAGCGCCCATTACGGTCGACTACACTCTAACTATCGCGCTACTCAATAGCAAGCCAAGCTAACGCATGCTTCCTTTTCGTTCGATCTAATACCGTCCAGCATTTCCGGGAGTGAAAACAAATTAAATCTGAAAAGCTGACTTAAAAAGGAACAAAACGAAATTATGATAGACAACACCACAAATCATTCGTGGTCGTTTATAGGAAATATAAACTAATAATTTGAAGAAAAAATGAATTTCCCTAAGGGTGTAACTGAGCGGCAGAAGTTTCAGTACCAACTTCCACCTGTCGGATGTTTGGGCTTAATATCTAGGATCACGTTTGACATCGTAGCCAATAAACTGCTAATAAATATTAACCTAATAGTAAGTAGTTTTGTGTGTTTCTGTGTTTTAAGTAGCGGTTAGAATGGTCCTGAGTTTCTTTGATGGCCGCTGCCTAAGCCGATTCTAACTTCCAAATGTCTACGCCTGGAAGCTCTTTCGACGAATTTCCTGGATAGCTTTTTCTAGCTGTTCCAGATCGTAGAAGACTCGGTACTCAAGATCGGCTCCCTCGAAAACGTTACACACCGAAGGCTTCAAGTTCAGGAACAGCAACATCTGATTCCGGGCCTTGAAGTCCTTGATCAGGGTATCGATGACCTGGGCCGCCGTGAAATCTGCACCGTAGATGTGCGTACAGTCGATTACCACCGGAGTTTGATTCTTGAGGCCGTGCTTGTTGATCAGATTCCTTACGAAATCAGAAGACGGGAAAATGAGACTTCGGTCGGGCGTCAGCATGAGAAATTTGATGCCACAGGGAGTGATCATCTGGTCCATATGAATCTTGGGACGAGCTGCGTGATACAGAATGAACAGGATGTTCAATCCAATGCCAACCAGAATGCCGAATTCGATCGGAAGTGCCAAACAAGCAATGAACGCAGCGATTCCGGGGATCAGATCCGTCTTTTTACTTCTCCACATGGGCTTAACAACGCGCACTTCCACCATGAACACTACAGCTGCAATGATGATAGCTGCCAGGGCTGCCTTCGGGATATAGAAGAAGGCAGGCGTGAAGAACAGCAGCGCTAGGATTACGATGATACCGGTGTAGAGTCCACCGAACGGAGTTCGTACTCCACTAGCGTTGTTGACGGCTCCTCGGGAAAGAGCACCGGTACCCGGATATCCCTGGACAAACGAGTTAGCGATGTTCGAAACACCGATTGCGATCAATTCCTGAGTGGCGTCCACCGATTTGCCGTCAGCTGTGAGAAAACCAGTAGCATATTATAGCACAAGTTACTAAACCCAAATGAATCGTATCTTACCAAATGCTTTACAGATCGATATGTCCTCGAGTAGCGCAATCAGGGGTATAACGATCAGCATAGATCCCAAATGACCTAGCATATCGCCGAAGGTCTCGGCCGAGTGCACTTGACCATCTTCCAACAACAATTCCGGAACGGAAAACGGTGGCGGTTGAACCGATGGCAATCCCTGCGGAACTTGTCCGATCATTCGGAATGGCGCCGAACCATCATTCGCGTAGTAGATCTTCCCGATGGCTCCGCAAACAATCACAATGATAGCATTCCTAGCCGTTCCAATGAGCCACAGCGATTTATTGAAGATCTTCTGCAGCACCGTTTGTTGATCTTCCTCCGGAGGACCGATCTTCACCCGTGGAAGCAACCTCATCAACAGCAACACCACGATGCAGGTGAACCCCATGATGCAATCCCCAATCTGGGTGTTGTGAATGTCCTTGAAAATGGCGTCCCACTGTTCGATGAAGGTATTACCCCTGGCCGTTATTCCAAGTAAATCTTTCACCTGGGAGCTCAGGATAATCAAAGCAGCGGCCGAGGTGAAGCCAGAACTGACCGGTCCGGATACGAAGTCAATGAGGAAGCCTAAGCCAAAGATGCCCATCAGAAGTTCGATAATACCGGATAGGAAGCAGAGTAGCACAGCTCGTTCCCAAATGCCATTGGTCACCTGAGCCGTGAGCAGGGATGCAATAGCCGTAGGGCCCATCGGGACGTCCTTGCAGCTGCCCAGGAAGATGTACACAAAGCAACCGAGGAAGGAGCCATAGAGACCGTACTGTGGAGGATAAAAAAAATTAAATTAACATTTTTACATCTTCCATTAACAAACAATTAAAAGTTCTATAGATGCCTCATTTCTTTGAGTTCTACAGTATTTCTGATATCCATTGCTACCAATGGTAGCCTACCATACTCTCTTATTGCATTTACGTTTTGGGTAAAATCATAATAACAAACAATTTTCAAATACCATTTACGAAGTTCATCTTCTCGAAATTAGTCTCACGAAATTTGCTGCTATCACACGTGCAAGGACATGACCAGATAAAATTAACGCAATGGGCTTCCTAAGTCATTCAACTGTATCCGTCGGCCAATCCGTGGGTTGTAGGTGATGGTAGTATGACTGCCACACAATACTGGCGTATACTAAGTTCTGCATCCAACTCTGAGCCTAGATCTTTAACTGAGGATTTTATGGTAACAGTTGTTTGCAGTTTACAGCTATTTTTTAGTTTTAGCTGTTTGCAAAACAATAATCGTTTACTTTGTTGCTCATTTTCCTAGGAAAGGTGATCACGTGATCACGCTGCATTTTAATGCATTGATTTTTAAACCATTACTGCTGCAACACTCAGAAAATATGTAAATCGCATTCTGGAGAGTCATACAATCTTTGGGATACCGAACAGGGAGGAACATTTTAACATCATCTGCGTAGATCCGCACAAACACGTCACGCAGCGCTACGGGGAACTCGTCCATTAAAGTAATGAAAAGAAGGGGACCCATATTATTCCCTTGTGGTACGCCGCTGTTGATCAAGAATACACAGGATCTCGCATTCCTAAGCTATACGTATTCAACCGCATACGATCTGTCTTCCTTTGTCATTCATGGTTTCCTTTAAAGTGCGACGTTTCTCCTTCGAGTTGTGGGATTTCCTCATCTACCTAAACAAGTGTCTGTTTGACGTCAATGCGCAATTCGTTTACTTGATGATATGAAGCCATAACGAATCGACTCCGAATTTCAATATCGTACAAAACAATGCAGACCTAGGGGTAACTTTTTTATTTTTTTAAAGTTTTTATTGATGACACCTAGGAGTAACGTTTGACAAAAAGCTCTCGTTTACCCAGCATAATTCGACTACAACAGCAAAAGCTTTCGTTTTGCTTGGATTTCTTCGACGAGTTTTGAAGACCCATACTCTCTCAAAACAGAGCTCTACTCATTAGTTCGCAGTATCTTGGAGTATGCGGTAGCAGTTTGGGCCCTTTACCACTTTGTTCATGTAGAAAGAGTAGTCAAAGCGGAGTGTATCTTTGTCTACGATATCTTGTACGGTATGTCTTAAAGACATGTAGAGCAAACTCGACGACTTTCCTGAAAGCTCCACGACAGCCGGTCTCAAAATCACTGTCGGAAAGACCAAGTCGATGGAAATCAACACAGAAAATCCTTCTAATTTCGTGGTAGCTGAGCAACAAGTTGAAAAAGTGGAGTGCTTCCAGCATCTCGATAGCCAGATAACGCCTGATGGTGGTACCAAGAAAGACATCGATAGACGGATCAGAAAAGCCCGATATGCGTTGGCGAGTTTTCGAAACATCTGGCGTTCAAGCCAGATCTTTCTACGAACAAAAATCCGAATCTTCAACTCAAACGTCAAATTCGTATTGTTGTACGGGTGTGAAACTTGGTACCGTAATCCGGGGTAAGATTGATCACTTTTTTCAATATTTTTCGATTATTTTTTCTGTTAAGGGGAATGTGGCATGTTGAATATTTTTAAAACCAGTACTGGGCTCCTATGAACGTAAAACATGGTTGCAGAAATTTATTAGACTTCTTTAAATTTGATTTAAAAATCGATTTAGTCTCTGTTCAGAATTTGATGCTTTGGGGTGACATTGATCAGTCTCTATTTTGACGGTTTTATCGAGTTTTCTTGATCATAAAGAATACAAAAAACCACCATAATAAAATTTTAAATGCTTGTTCATCAATTTGACCTAGTTTTTAACCTTTTCTTTAAAAAACATTTATAATCGAAAAAAGGACACCGATGCTGCATACATTTAGGGGCAAAAGTTATAACAATTGCTAAATAGTTTTAGCTTCAAAATACAAATGAAATTTTACCTTCACACGTTCTTCTAGGCTCACCCACTATTACCATTTTCATTTTTTCTTCAAAGTTAACCATTTGATAAGGTTCATAGCCATTTTTCCAATACGGGCTTACTCTTGGAAAACGTTCTTTATTTTTAAATATAAAAAGTTTATCACTAAATGCCTATAAAAATAGCACTACAACTACACAAATACAAAGAAAAAAAGTTGTTCTTTCACATTCAACAACTCGTTTGCTTCTAAATGCTTTTTGGTATCATCAGGAGAGCTGTTTGTTTGCGAGCCTTGGAAAAGATAGATATTTTAAGATTTTGAAATAACATTTTTACTAGCAGAAAACAAATTTCAAATACAAACCAAATTTTGCCTATTTAATACTCAATTAATAGGCTTTCAAACGTAGAAAACAGTTTTCAAAAATTCAAACTATAGACTTAGTTATTGATGATTATTTGGCACAACTTCATGTTGATCAAAGCTACCCCGGTGATCAATGTTACCCCGTTTTACGGTACACATATACGGTGACGACGCGAATGATGCAAGTATTTGTGAATCGCTGCCTGCGGAGTAAACATTATCTGCGCTGGATAGCCTGGCAATTGGATCATTGGATCTCAAATGAGGAACTACATCGTCGGTGTCATCAAAGGGCACTAGAAATCGAGATTCGAGAACATAAGAGGAGATGGATTGGGCACATGCTGCGAAGAGATGAGAACGAGATTTTCAGAGAGGCGCTTGAATGGAATCCAGAGGGACATCGAAGGAGAGGTAGACCCAAAAACTTTTGGCGGCGAAGCCTAGCCGCCAAAATCCGAACTGTCGACGAGAATCTTGACTGGGACCAAGTGAAGACGCGAGACCATTAAGTAAGTAAGCACCACCGTCCACATTATGAGCTGTCCACTACCAGTGGACCAGTCATCGTGAAAACGAGCACGAAGACAGCCAAAAGTGCACTACCGATAGTGCACAGGTGCACAACGGAATGAAAACGAATACGGTATTAATTTGGAGTAGTCAGGCGCTTTGCAGATGAGTTTTTGTTGGCTCACTGTGTGGAGACAACATCGTGTAGAGAAATCGTTCTATATTTAACGCTCACTGTATGTATCTTGAATAAACATGCTTCACTTGTAGTCAGGCTTCGGACGCATCCTGAGGCGCGACTCAAAAGAGGCAGAGCAGTACCACTCCTAGAGGAGGAACTCCCAAACTCCTGGCACTCTTTCTCGCTTCTCTTACCGCCAGAATCGCTAGGAGCGCCAGTCACTCTTTGCTCCCTCGGAGGCTCTACGCTCCTCCCAAAGAGGCCTCCCTGGGAGAAATAACTTTGCGTGTGACGATTTAGAATTGCTTCGAGTTAGGTACATATTTGATTGCTTCAAGTAGCTCACAGCTGCTGGCTGGCTGCTGGGGGTGGCTGTGCGACGATGTAAGCAAAACGAATTTTAGACTATTTTTGTACCTAAACAACGTTAACATTATTGCTCTAATTTACATTCAATGTTCATGTAAAACGATTGTCGAAGTTAAGGCTTTCAGATAATATGTTTTACAAAGAAATCGGCCGGTGTTGAAAGAAGTATTGTAAACAAGAACATTCTGCACACTTATCAACCTAAATGGCTTTTAAAAACTTAACGTCCACAGATAATCATTCTGCTGATGGGACATCAAAATTACGTAGACAGAAAAATTATTGCTTCCCCAGCTATTTTCAAATCTGCAAAAACATACGATTTTCACCTTTCTAAAAAAGGTCTAGATAAGTGGCAACAATGAATGAAAAAATCAAATGAAAACGTTTGAAAATTTATAGTTTAAGATATATTTCTGATGTCATAACGCATAAAGCACCAAATGCAGTAAGTTTTTGTTTTGTTCGAATAAAATTTTCTGTCAAAAATGATTTTAAAACTGTAAAGGTGCTGCATACATTTAGGGGTAAAAAATTATCTAGTTTAAATCACCAAAGGTGCATGTTATATTTTTCTGTCAAAAATGATTTTAAAACCATAAAGGTGTTGCATACATTTAGGGGTGAAAAATCATCTAGCTTAAATCATAAAAGTTCATGTTATGATAGATGATATTTTGAATTTAACAAACGCGTGAAGTGAACCAATCATAACAGCATATGGAATCAAGATTTAAAAGGTGAATCTTTGGTTTGCATTTTGATGAATTTTTAGCCCAGATTGGTAACTGAATTATTCAAATATTTAAAAAAAATGCTGATTTTCCAAAAAAATAATCACACCAACAGTGTTGATACAGGCAAGGTATGTTATAAAGGCATTGGAAAAATATAAACAAAAAATTAGGCACATCTTTGGCACAATTTTTTTAATTTGAATTTTTTTAATGAGAATCAAAATATTTAAAAATCTATCTCACGATGTTAGGAAATTATTCATCATTATTTTGTTATCATTTAATGATAACTTCACTACATTATATTCAAATAAAAAATAACACCTCTTGATGTGGTATACAAATGTAGCATCTAACCCGGCTGTTGCATAATGCCCCGTTTGACGGTTATTCATGAAATAATAGCTACCCGAAGATAATATTTCAAATTTCTTTACAAACTAGAGGCCCTTCTTGTGCTATTTGACTTAAATTTTGCATGTAAACTTCACATAACAATCTGCTTATTTGAGCCACTCTACTCAACAAAACAATCAGCGGGGACACGTCCTACCTTTCGTTATTCATATTAAATCATTTCCAAATGACACCGCCGGCGCAAACCAAAACAAACGAACACGAACCAGCCAGATTCCCAGCTCATAACGTTAGTCTTGAAGCGTTCTCCTAGGGAGCACTCCCGAAGAGCGCTCATTTATCTTTTAAGAGCGGAGCGAGAGGTAAAAAGAACTCCCTAGGAGCATGACATCTTCGAGGCAGATGGTCACTCCTTCTCATTCCTTCACGCCGCTTAAAGAGTGAGAGCAGATTTTAGCTCCGTGGGTGTTTGCTCTCAAATGAATCCGAGGCCTGCTTGTAGTTTGACTTTCTGAAGAGAAACACGCGTTTCTAGTTCTGCTGCTGATCCGATTCCGAAACCCCTATTCCACTGTACGACCTCCGAACAGGTCATGGGTCCAGTTAAAGTTAGGACGGATTAGTTGCGTTTTTTCGGAAACTAGCAGTCATTTTGTGCGTCGGTTCGCATTTCGCGAAATTCGTGTGTTAAAAACGGAAGTGTTTTTCGAGATCTTTCGGCGAAATGGAGTGGGCTCGTGTCGCAAGACTGAATTATTCGAATTACCCGTCGTAGTCGTTTTCGGTACAAGCTTTGATTCGGCGAGGCCATCTTTGAAAATTCATCGAACCGGGCGTAGCATCAGCCCCCATAATGAACGCTTGGCGGGAAGGTTACGAGAGAGCGTTGGCTACTCTACAGTTGTTAGTGGAAGAGAGCCAGTTCAGTTTGATTCGCGAGACAAAGACGGCGCGAGCAACATGGGAAGCGCCGAAGGAGCACCATACCAAAGCGACGTTTGGGCAGAAGGCTGCACTGCTAAAACACATTACAAACCAAAGCTATAAAGTTGGTGATGATATGGAAAGTTTTCTCGCGGGCATCGAGCGTCAGTATGCTCGTTTGGAGAGTTCGGGTCTGGAGTTGCTAGAACTTTTGAAAGTGATTTTGATTTTGCGCAATTTGGCGGAATCTTTCAACCCGCTGACGACAGCGTTGGAAGCGCGCAAGGATGATGAGTTGACCATGGAGCTGGTAAAGCTCAAACTCATCGACGAGGCCGAAAAGCAGATGAAATCGGGGGTGGATGAGCAAGCTCTGAAAGTGCGCTCCAATCAACAGCGCCGATCGTTTGTGTGTTATTCTTGTGGTGCACCGGGCAAAATTGCAAAGCCTACCTTGCATAGATAGAATAGAAGCGAAGAAAATAAGGCAAAGAAGAATTGAAAAGAAAGAGCGAAAATAGTGCGCGAAAGCGAACCTAGTGGTTCGATTACGTTTATGGTTCGTTGTGGAGATTACGGCGCGGGTGCGTGGCCCCTAGATTCAGGTGCAACGTCGCATGTTTCGAACAGTAAGAGCGCGTTCGTGAAGTTGGACACAAGTGTGTGTCCGGGAATAGCGTCAGCTGACGGAAAACCGCTCCGTGTAGAAGGCATCGAAGATTGCCGAATCGTGTGTGTAAACGAACTTGGGGAAAGTGTCCTATCATGCTGACGGATGTTATTTTCGCTCCGGAGTTGGAAAGTAAGGTCCACGCAATGTTTGACGACCGAAAATGCAAGGCCTCTATCGAATGAATCTGATTAGTGAGTGTTCTTTGGCCGTGAAGGAGAAGCGACACACATCGAAGTGTGTGTACACATGGCACCGGCGGCTAGGCCACAGAGATCCGGAAGTTCTCGGTGAAATACAGCGGAGGAATCTCGCTATGGGCATGGTTAGTGAAATCGTGCGGCATACGTGTTACTTGCCAGTGCTGTGTTGAAGGGAAAATGTCTCGCCCTCCGCTCCCCGCTAAATCCGAGAAAAAGTCTAGAGAATTACTCGAGTTAGTCCGCTCGTTGAAGTGAACTATCAAAACGATAAAGTTAACATTGGAAATGATAAAAGTGTTACTCGATCGGTCGTTTGCAATGAAAGTGATAACGATAGTGAAACATCGCAGGAGTTCTTCGGATTTGACGAATCTTCGGATTTGTCGGAGGAGCCGGTTATTTGAGGAGGAGCCGGTCGAAGTTCGACGATCCACTAGATCCAACATAAGTATGCCACCGGAACGTTACCGGGATTTGGTTGGATTAGTGGTCAATTCGACGGCGGAACCGAAGACTTACGGAGAAGCGATTGCCAGTCCTGACAGTAAGCAGTGGCGTGCTGCCATGGCTGAAGAAATGGCATCATTAGCAGAAAACGACACCTGGGTTCTGACGCAGTTACCCCCCAGCCGGAAAGCAATTGGTTCCCGCTGGGTATTCAAACGTAAGGAGGATGAAACTGGTCAGGTGGTGCGCTTCAAAGCGAGGCTTGTGGCGCAGGGTTATCTGCAGAAATACGATTGCGATTACGACCAAGTATTTGCTCCGGTTGTAAAGCAAACCACATTTCGGGCGGCGCTAACTGTGGCAACGAAACGTCGGATGATGGCAAGACATGTGGACATTAAGACTGCCTATCTCCACGGCGAGCTGCGAGAAGAGATTTTCATGCGGCAGCCGCCGGGTTTCTAAAGTGGAGATCCCTCTGCTATATGTCGTCTTAAGCGCAGTCTTTATGGCCTGAAACAGGCCGCGAGAGTTTGGAACCAGAAGATCGATAGCGTTTTGGCAGACGACGGGTTCCTTCTTCGCACCACAAAATGTAGAGAGCAGTGTCACAAATATTCTTTTCAATCATTGAAAGCCGAACGCAGCACAAGCTCAAAGTCGCGCAACACTTATTCCTGTCACAATGAAGCTTTTCGACTTTCAAGCTCACATGAAGCCATTATTGCTGTCAGTCTTTTCCAATTGAACGAATACTAGCCCGGCTTTCAGTCCAATAGGAATGAAAGCTGGAAACCGCCCTTCAATTTTCGATGACTGTGTGCTCTGTTCATATTCATATTCATTTGAAAGGCAGACATTTTCAGTCATGAAGGATTGAAAGAGCGCCAAGGAACGCTTGAATACAGCAACAACAACAAACACTACTACGTGCGGCGGTGTAAAGGACATGATGCGGTGTATGCAAATTCGATTGCACACAAGATTTTTTTGATGTGTGTAGTTTTCAGTGATTTTTTTGGAACTATGGATTGTTTTGGCATACACATTCGTTTATCTTTTCAATTTTAGTTATATTTCATAGAAATTCAAACTATAAACAAAAAAACATTAAGTCAATTTTCGGTTATCTTTCGTTTTGAAAAATAATGATCTTGAAATTATGTCCTCAGTAGGCGACGGACTACACAATTTCGATTACAGCTATCATATTAAACATCTCGTAGTGTCTATTCATTCTGAATACGAAAGACAAAAAATATTCAGGAGGCGAAAATTTTCATCAAGGACCTACAAAAATATTCATGAACAAGAACATCAATCATCTTCAATTGAATATGACTGGAGCGGCTTTCAAATGAATTTGAAAGGATTTTGACAGGAAATGAATACGGTTAAAAGCTCCTTTACTTTGAAAGATACAAATATGAAAGCTATTTCAAAGCTTTGACTTTGACAGAGAGGATGCTGTCAGTTGAGTGAAGATTGAGCTTTGACTGTGAAAATTTTGAACACTGGTAGAGAGTATCCGTCCATGGGTGTGCAAAAAATGATATTTCTAACAGAAGAAGCTTGATCGCACACCTATGTTAGTAATTTCATCGAGGGATACAAACTTGACGATCAACACAGATCATTTGGGTCACTCGTGAGTCCATAGGTACAGAAAAACTCTGAAATTCCACCTAGACTTCTGACCTTGATGCTATCCGGAGCTGCCTTTATGCTATACGGCCTTTTTCTTCACGACACTACTAGTTTAAAACATCATCTTTGAGCATTTCCTTGTTGGCTACCTCCTTATTGACAATTCAAAGTCAAGTGTTCCGATCAGGAATCGCTTATCCAGAAAACACGCATCCACTTTAGACAACACTACAACAATTCCACGGAGTTACAAGCTGTCTTCTGCTAAAGTTTGTTTCAACATCCTAACCCCAAAGCATAAAAACTGCGCTTAACCGAAGAAAAGTCCACAGAAAACTCGTAGATATAGCAACGAAACTCAGTGCCAAGATCGCTATGTGAGATTTCGCTGGACGAAGTGTAGTTGGTCACTATTTAGGTCACCACGGAAGTTAGTCATATAACCCAACAATCACTGGTCTGGTCTGAACTGGTGTAATATCAGAAGAAAGAACGATCGTGTACGGGTTCTTCAAGTCATTTGATTATCACTAATGTTCACCACTTTTTCTCAATGATGTCACCATGTCAAGGGCTGTATTTGATGATTGTGATTCACCGTAGCCCATAACAACGCAATGGAATCTGGACACTCTTGCCACCTCTTACTTACCGCTGCCGGCAGTCCGGCGATACTGCTGTAGGCCAACGCCTGGGGTATCACCGTGAGACCCACGGTAAATCCGGCCACAAGATCACCGACCGCATCCTGGGCCGTATACTTCGGCAGCCAATTGAGCACCGGGATGCGCTTGTACAGGATCTTCTTGCGGCAGACATTCTGGCACTTCCTCCGGCACCAGGGCCCTATCTCCCGCAGCTGGTCCATGGTAGACCGCCGGTCGTCGGATACTGTGAAATGGGGCAATACCAAATTTCGATGATTGGATAAGTGAAATTTTATAGCGCTGCACCGCAACAGAACGATCTTAGGCGACTGAATTTTTCAACTCAGCCTAAGCCTAAACGATGGCGATGAAAAGAAGGGACAAAACTTACGAATAAATTCATTGCTACCCCGGTAACCAGGAACGTCTTTGTGAATGGTGGGAAAGTTGAGGGACGCCTGGGAATTAGCCAAACCGTGGATGTTGTAGACTGCAGCCGATTTGATGTGGCCCTTGTCTAGCTGGCTGTCGCTTGATGTTCGCCTACACCGGGGTAGAAAAAAACGGAAAAATAGCAAAGAAAAATTACATTAGCCTATGCATAGTTGCACTTCCTCTTTTTATAAATAAAAATCCTGCCTCCGTGCCAAGATCAGGAATTCTAATAAAAAAGGGAAAAATTCACTTTTCGATTCACCTGTAGTCAAACGTGGGCCTTTCGTCTAACGACTTTCGTCGATGAGGGTACAACAAGAAATGTGTATCTCGTTACGTACTAAGTCTTCATACGTGTGACCCCAATTGGGAAAACCGGATGACGGTTTTTGTTTCTAGGTGCGGATTTGTTATCTCGAAGAGGTCGAAGATGACGCTACAATTTTTAAAGTTCAACCGTTGACTAGATTTTTCAAAGAGGAATTGAACCGGGTTCTTCCAGAAGCTTCTAACGTAATCAATATCCTAACGGATTCTAGTGACGACCCCTTGATCCCGCATCCGTCGGGATAGCAGCTTAACAAAGCGCTCAAAAAGTTAAAATAGAACCCATGAACTTTTTTACGGCGTTTTTACTTCTACTGGTTTTTCTCGGGACCGATTCTGGTCGGCGATATGAACGGACAAACAGGAGACGGCATTATTGTGTTCTTCTCACATTGAACTTGATCTACAATGACGACGATCTACGCGCAAAGATTTTGTGCAAGTTCGAGGTGAGAAGATGAGAAAAATTAAGCAAAAAAATACCACCAAACTCAACCCAACCCATCCTCAAACAGCTGACAGAATTGGCACTGGGAGCGTTTTTATTATATTTTGCTTTTCTATTCCACTGCCGCTAAAATAAAACAAACTGCACTTCGACTTATTGAAAATGCTCATCAATCTCTAAGGCGGACGCTCGGGAAGAATTTTTTTTCAGATTATCTGAAATCCTGGATGTATGCAATTTTGAAGAATTTATTTTAAATTTTTTTAAATCGAATCTGGAAACCAGAGCGTTAGGAGTCAGCTTTGTTCCTTCCTCGATCGAGCCTTTTTCCAATTTCTAGTTGATTAACAGCTGCTTATCGCCTAATCAATTTGCCTCCTACACAAACAATCGTAGCCGCAGAATGACAATGTAAACATCAATTCGCGCGGTGCAATAATCTACTGATAATGATCACGGGTGATTTGTAGAAGGTTTGGTTTATTTACCCGTTTTTTTCCTGCTCTCTTTTTTTTTCTCGAAAGTAAGAGTTAAGATTCTGGTCCGGCACGTTTTCGTCACTTGACGGGGCAATTGGGCTTATCACGAGCCGTTTGTCCAGGAGCAGTAAATTTTGACCTTGACAATCGTCGTCAGATTGTGAAGACTGTTTTGTAAACAGCTAAAGAAAGTTTAGGGAACTAAAAGATTAATTTGTAAATTACGAAAAATGGAAGTATGTTTAGCTAAACTTTATTGTAAAAAAAAATATTCATTCAATTGAATGTTACGTGATTGATAAAAGACATATTGCATACAACTTCCCTAAATGTTTCTTACATTTATGAGTTTTTTTGGACGTTAAATAGTTTGCTAGAATCATCTGTTTAGAAATGCGTAGGGTAAAACATTCGCTCAAGATATTTTTTCAAAGCTATAAATATATACCCTATTGAATGGATTCAGAAGTTTAAAAGGAAAGATGAATGGGTAGACGAATTGGCTCTCAGGAAACGCAGGGAACCAGTAGACGACACGTTGACTGGAACAGCATCAGCGTCGTCGTCATTCATTGATAGTTGAAAAGAAAAAGCGGGAGTATTGCCCTTTCACCGCTCGGCTTGTGACCGAAAATAAACACAAACAGTATGATAGGCAGAAGATTACCTAGCGCTGTAGAACACCGTTGCGTAGATTAAATTAATAGTCTACAGGTTGTTTAAAATTGCTGTTAACAAAAATATTTATTCTCAATATCCATATATGTGCTACTCCATAGTTCCTAAACACCGCCCCTAGTGATTGACCGTTGGAAGCCGAGCTGCAGGAGAAATGACACATTTCAGAGGTCACATGAAATCTCAAAATTCTTCGTTGGAAGCCATTTGGGATTTTTCCCATAAAACCATAAAGATATTTCCTTTTACGAGCAAATATTAGGGAAAAAAGGAAGAGGTTTCTTCCTGTAGGGGAGAGAGTCCATTGTGACCATTTAGTTGAGTTGTGGTATTACCGAGCGTTACTGTTTTTGCTTTGTTTTGCTATAAATATGGCACACCCGCCCTATTGGATGAAGTTGTAGGTGTTTACCGGTAATACTTCAAGCACACACTATATCTGGGGCGGACCTCCAATAGCAATCTTAGTTCCTTGAAAAGAACCATCCACATGTCTTTGTTGCATCATTAATACGTACAGTTACAAGATAGGGGAGCTAAGGGCATAGTAAGCACTACACTTTTTCACGAAAGTACCAATTTTCTAAAATAAATGTTCATGAGGAACAGCTTTTTAGACCCTAAAGTAGTAATTTTTCATCCAAAAAGAAAGCTCCTTATCATCTTTACAGAAATATTTAAAAAAAAAAACCTAGGAGGATAGTACCACCATCCGCCAAACACAGCACAAGAAGCATGAATGTGTGTGAATAGTTGGTTTTCTATAGCTATGCTTTAGCTCTATAATTCATGTTGACTCCATCGAGTTGAGTTCGCTGCTAGATTGTACGGCAGGAAATGCTCATCGTGCCCCGATTAATAGTGCTTATACTGCCCCAGTGGGGGTTCTCATTATGCCCCTTCAGTGACTGATTATCAGGTTTCGGCAAAAAAATTAAATGGATTTTAAAAGGTTTTATCTACTTTTTCGAGTTTTAGCCATTTAGAAATTTGACTTTGACTCTGACCACGAAACAATGAAGCAACTCACAAATTATATCTGTTTTCTACGGTTAAAATGGCGCCTTCTTAAATCTTAAGGTGGGCATTATGCCCTTATCTCCCCTACAGTACAGTTTTTTAGCGCTGCTATACGTACCGCGTAAATTCTCGAAAACCATTTAAAAAACCGTGCATATGGCCGAAAACCGTTTAAAAAATACTTTTGAAGTGGGGACCGCACGGAGAAAAATGTATGGTATTTCCAACAATAATCCACTTATATTCAATCATATATCCAGATTGATCCTCGACCAACTATAATTATCAACATTTCAACAATATATATTGTAGACAATCTGATTGATTTCGTACATTCAACCTGATATATATAATACATTCAACTATGGTTGTATGATTAATTTTGTGCATTCAACTATAAATATAATAGATTCAACTATAATGTACAATTATGACATACTACATACATTCAACAATAAGTAGATTCAATTTTAATTATATGACTGATTCAACTATAATAATATAATTGATTTAACTATAAATATGATACATTCAATTTTATTTCTATGATTGATTCAATGAGGTCAACTATAAATATTGTAAATTTAACTTCTGTTAATACTGAAATTTATCATATCTTAAGATGTTTTTTTCCGGAATAATTTGATGGCTACGTTTTACATATTTTCTTTGAATTTATTATTACAGCAATTTGCATCTAGTTCGTTTTAACCGCCACGATGCTAGAAAACCTGACCAGAAATCCCAATATCCACGTCCTGGTTCATCCGCTGCTGTCCTTTTTGCATCTGCATGCATGGTTTCCCAGCAAATTATGCGACTTATCTAATCGGTCCCGGAAGAGGTCTTTAGAAGTCCGTGCTTCTGCACCCTGCGAAGATTGACCTTGTGGGGGGAAAATTCACATAATATCACGACATCAATCTATCGCTATACGCTGACTTACCATAATGCTAGTTTCCTGCCAGGATCACGTACACAGCAAAAAAAAATGTAACGCTGGATGATGTAATTTGTGGAGACGACGTAGTGTTAGGGTTTTTTGTTGTTATAATACATCTAAACAACGTACGCGAATGCGAACATGTCGTGTAGTGTAATATCACAACCTTCTATGTGATATCGCATCAAGTAGTCAATGTTTTCCTCAATTGACGTTCAAATGTTATTAATTTCAAAAAGGAAGAAACGGATTACGGACCTCAGCTGTATTTGTTTGGCTTGTAAGTACAACTAAAATTTTATAAAAATGTAAGCAAAACCATAGCTTCAAATATAATGTGATTATTTTTCATTTTTAGGCAGATTCGGCAGGTTGGCATTTGCGGGTCAAAAATAATTCTACAAATATCAAACAGCCGGGTACATCAAGAAAATGTAATACTAGGTACCATTTGCGACTCAAGTTATGTGCAGGTATTTGATGTAATATTACAACACTTTTTTTGCTGTGTAAAGGAACGTCGAGACCCACATTGATTTCGCGGGCAGCCAAGGTAGGTGTACATTTCCCAATTCCATGAACTGTCGACCTACCACACGACCGCTGCCAGGAACAGGTAGATGAAAATGTTTCAGAAACTGCCGGCTACAGGGTGAAAAAAAGTCCTGTCACACTTTTTTTTGGGGTCGCCTGTAACCTATACGTTGCATCTATCGGTGCCATCTATATATCAAATGAAAGTGCTAACTTTGGTGCCCACAGTGGCAGAGTTTCGTTTCTGTGCAGTTTGTGTACATCAAGTTCTGAGTGGCAGAGTTGAGAGCAGCTGTTATCGCTGAATATGTGAGAGGGTACAAACCCGGACACATGTTCAACATCTTCAAACACCTAAAACCGCTCGTAATCAACCGGAAATTCGTGTACCAGACCATAAATCGATACCTAGAGACCGGAGGCACCGAGGACAAGACACGATCTGGACGACCAAGGTCTGTGAGAACTCCAAGGTTGAAAAAGATTATACGAGACCGGACGTGCGCGCCGCTTGCGACGACTTTCCGAGACTTCTGAAGCTGGTTCGATCAGTGAAAGGTGGTATAATTCCGAGATATCGTCTGAGAAGTATCTTGATGAGTTATTGAATAAAGCGATGAAAGTCATATTCTGATTTTCTTCTTTTTCTATGAAATATTGAGATTTTTCTGTGTGACCGGACTTCTGTTGTCACCCTAGGTGGTATGAAAAACCCCTAGCAATTGCTTTTGCTAAACTAAATCGAGCATTCGAGCAGTCGCAGAAAGCAATTGCTTCGGTTGATATGAATAAAGTTTTTTCTGACAGCTGTTTTCTCAGTCAGGAGCTTTTACTTTTAGAACAAGCTAGTTCGGTATGAATAAAGCCCAAATCTGAAGCAATCGCTCGAGAAATCTCCTAGCAATTACTTTATTTTCTAAGCATGCTTGGTAGCAGACTTTTCCAATAAACAAATTCTTCAACAACGTCATGAATTTATAAAATTAGCAATATTACACTTCAATACAATTTAAAAAGGCATTTTCAACATAGATAAAGAACAGTCGAAGTGATAACCCAACTTTTTTCATATTCCTGTCGTTGTATGAAATGATTCGTCTAAGATGAAACAAAACAAATCAGTTAGTAAATATTTCAAATTAACAAAATCCGGCTACAGTGGAAGAAGTCTCAATCGGCTTGAAGTTGGAAGAAAGTTGTAATAATTTAAAACATAATTCAGATCTCCCAAATTTATATGATTTTTTTATTATTCAAAGATTAAAAAAAAAAAACATCTAAGTTAAGATGCGCGCCTATTGCCTATTTTTTTTTTATACATCGGATTATCCCGATCCGAAAACGTGTGGGAGAGCTTATGATAAATGTTAAAAAGCTAGGCCATTTTTTGTTTGACAATATTCAATTTTCTTTAAACATCAACATACGAGCATGTATTGACCTTATTTTTTCCGATCGTTCTTACACCCACCAACCGCACCGTCGATTTCATGGCTATTTTAGCCGTACTTTTCAATTTTTTGATCGTCTTCTTTCATTTAACTTTAGAAAATTTCAGATTCTGCTGGTTGGATAGCTCTTTTTTTCGAAGCAAAAGCTATGTTCTAAGACTTTAGTACACATCTGCTAAGCAAACGTTTATTCATACCAAACTAAGCAAATGCTTTGGGCTTTTGCTTTGCTTGATTTCGAGCAAAGTAAAAGCTACCGAAGCAATTGCTAAACCTTATTCATACCACTCCCTGTAAGCCCTAAAACAGCGGTACGATCGCTGCAGGGTACATGATGGTCTCACTCTTGCGATTTATTTTTTATTTTTGCTGATGAACTCGGATGAATACTATAGTATTTAAGTATCACACAATAAATCATAACAACATAGTTTATTTATAGTTCAATAACTAGAATCAATCATACATTTGTAGTTGAATCTATCATATTTACAGTTCAATCAATTGAACCACTACAGTTGAATCCATCATATTTATAGTCAAATTTTCAAGGTCAACAATAAATGTACAGTTGAATCTATTATATTTATAGTTGAGTGCCTAAAATCAAAATGTAGTTTAATCTATCATATTAACAATTGAATCAATTATACCATCACAGTTGATTCTAATATATTCATAGTTGATTGTGTAAAGTCAATCATCAGTTTGTATGTGAGTCTATTATATTTATAGTTGAATACATTAAAATCATTTATACAATTGTTGTAGGGGCGCACCCTAACACACACAACTGTACATCGTGATTAGCCTTACCTGGTAAACATGACATACCTTGGAGAAAGGAGAACTGTCAGATGCGAGAGCGGGAAAAAGGGAATTCGGTTGAGAAACGGTAAAGCGACTGGACGTGAGTGAACGGATGTGAAAGAATATTGTGTTTTTATAACGATTCTAAGTTTTAGATTAAGATTGTTGTCGGGAAATCTCTACATCTGGCGACGAGGATAAAAAAAAAGGGTGAGTAAGAAACAGGAAACAAAAAATTCTTAAAGAAAATTGATGTTGTTCAAACGAATAAGTTAAATTTTAGTTCGACTAGGTGCGGCTTCTCGTAAAAGATGACAAAAACTTTTATGAAAAAGAATGCTTCTGAGGAAGGTGAATGCAATTCCTCTGAGGAGGAATAATTAAGTTCCTCTGAGGAGGAAGAGCAGTTCCTCTGAGGAGGAAGAGAGAAGTTCCTCTGAGGAGGAAGAGAGAAGTTCCTCTCAGGAGGAAGAGAGAAGTTTCTTCATGGAAGAAGATTTCAAATCCTTCGAGGAGGAAGAATTCGATTTCTTTGAGAAGGATTAATGCGATTCCTCTAATGAAGGAGAGTGAAGTTCCTCTGAGGAGGACGAGTGAGTTTCCTTTCAGAAGGAATGATTCAATTCCTCTGAGGAAGAGGAATTTTATTCCTTTGAGGAGGAATAATGCAACTTCTCTGAGGAGAAGAGTTCAATTCCTTAGAGAAGGAATAATGCAACTTCTTTGAGGAGAAGTTTTCAATTCCTTTGAGAAGGAATAATACAACTTCTCTGAGGAGAAGAGTTCAATTCCTCAGAGAAGGAATAAGGAACTTCTTTGAGGAGAAGTTTTCAATTCCTTTGAGAAGGAATAATACAACTTTTTTTGAGGAAAAGTATTCAACTCCTTTGAGGAGGAATAATGCAACTTCTTCGTGGAGAAGTATTGAATTCCTTTGAGGAGGAATTATGTAATTTCTCTGAGGAGAAAATTTATATTCCTTTGAGGAGGAAACTTGCTTGAGGAGAAGTATTCAATTCCTTTGAGAAGGATTCAATTATTTCTTTGGGAAGAAGAATTCAATTCCTTCGAGGAGGAATAAGGAGGAACCTTTCGGAAAACCTACAATTCCTTTGAGGAGGAATATTACAGTTCCTCTGATGAGGAATAGTGCAATTCCTTTGAGGAGAAAGATTGAATATTTTCAGAGATGGAAGAACGAGTCCTCCGAGGAGGTAAACATTAGATTATACGGAATCCTGCTATGAGGAGAAAGAAAAAAAAAATCATCGTTTGAAATATGATTTGTGTCCCTCCGAGGAGGCAATGAGAATATAAATATGTTCCCTCTAAGGAGGAGCTCAGAAAAATGCCAACCGAGGAGGATATTTTGACATAGTTTGGAAGACCTTTAAAAGGATTAGTCTGTATCCCCGTGGCAGTTGTAGTTGCACAGTTAAAATAAAAAAAAAAGTTTAGATAAACGATAAGATAACAAACTTCCACGACAAAGCAGAGCGATAATATGTGAGTACATATTAGGTAAGGCTAAAATTTCTTAAACTCCGAGAATTCATGAGTGTTGAGACTCAGAGAAGTACCGATGGCTTTGTGGTACTAGGGATGCAGGTTCAGTCGCGAAAGGCGGATGGTTCGGAGGGGCTCGATTGTTTTTCGGGAATGAGTTCAGGGGAGGATAAGCAGGAATAGCTTCGAAAGGTTTAAACATAGTTTTGAGTCTCCGAGGAGCGCACATGTTTCTGAGGAACTCTGGTGGCTTTGAGGTTGTAACAGAGTAGGAATGACTTCGAGAAGTCAATTAGTTTCTGTTAGAAGTAGCATGATGTGACTCTGATGAGCGCGGATGGTACTGAGGATCTCTGGTGCCTCTAGGAGGTCATACTTTTGCGTTCTATATAGGGTCTGTAACTCGGAGGAGTGCAGCTGGTTTTGGGATTCCACTGCAAGTGACTACAAGGTGCTGCAATGCTTGATCGTTGTGATTGTGCGAGTTTAATGAATGCCTCTGATGTACCAGCAGACAAGTTTGACTAGACGGAAATGATTTGTTCATTTATCTATTTTGCCAAATCAGATAAGTTGGGTGATAGTATTGAGGAAAAGCACATCAACGTTGTATGGTTTACTTGCTTCTGAAGGATTGTGCTTCATAGTGGCTGGATTTTGGACTGTATGAGTACTCATTGTTGAAGATGGTATCGTGATTTTTTCAAGAAATATCGATACAAAAGATCATACTACTTTGTCTGTGATACCTTGTGAGACTTGTGACGATTGCTTTCAGGGTTGTCGTTTGTACATTAAGCGAGTGGAACGTATGTTCTGTGGATCAGACTACAAGTCATGTTTCGGACTTCATTGTGCACTAGGTGTTGCATCCTCTTTGCTTGCATGCTCAGAGTGTAGTTAAGATTGCAGTTGAGTTTTTTTCAGGGAGCAGGAAGTGATGAGTACATATACAATATGAACCTTGAAAGTAACTACGCTACTCTTATTATTTAAAGTAATGTGCAGTAGTTCCAGATTGCGTAAGTGCTTCCAATTAACGTACGGTGATGTTTAGTCTATGGGTTGTGTCTATCTACAACGGCTGGATAATGGTGAAAGATGGTGGCCAGGGCAAATGAATCTTTATTTCAAGTACAAGGATAAGTATTTGCAGTTTTGCTATAACGATCTATATTTCGATTATTTCTCGATAAACAACAGCCAGCATCATTTGAATGGCCTTTAACAATCGACTCGAGTCATGCGTTTAACCTTACCTTTCACACGACTCGAAATACCTTCAAGTTTAAGCTCAGTTTTCCGAAATCGGTTAAGTCAACTAAAAGAAAAAAGAAAATCATGGAAGACCTAACATGTGTGTCGCTGGGAAAAGCGGAGCTTTATAAGAAGGGCGTAAGTTAGAAAAAAAATAAGAAAAAAATCTTATCACATTTTTTCGAGGGTTTTTATCTGATTGTTAACTTGGGTGCTTAAATGAAAAAATAATGAATACAAAGCAAAAAAAAGGCTCAAACAAATATGAAATTGAACATTTTATTATTGGTTTTATATACAGTAGCTCTATTAATTCGAGCGGATGAAACGTTGAATTTTTTTAGTCATGAGAAATTCGAACAACTGGCACAACAAAAAAAAGCATGGTTGTGTACAGAGTATTTATATATGCTTCGGTACGTGTGCAGGGATAGCTAGTAAAAACAGAATTGCATATAGGAGCATTTTTCAGCTTATAAGCTGCGCCAGAGCTTAACTTGTTGCTACGTTATCACATCAAGTCAAGATGGATTGGAGAAACTACGATGCTATTGTTCAACAAAATGGAAGGGGGTATAGTGTCAAATTCAAATTCGCACAAGGAGGGACCTCAGTAAGTGGGAGCTTGCGAAGAATCAAGAAGGACGACAAATTAAGCACAGCCTTGAGCAACAAAGAATATGAATGCTCACAAAAAAAAGAATAAATAAATATAAAATATGTATCTGAAGATAAAGGATATCAATACAGAAAGAAGAACCTCCAATAGAAATAGCTCGCCACAGAAGGTTCCGGAAACAGTACTCAAGGCGATAAGAAGCGAATGTATATCTGAAAGAAAACAGAAGCGGAAGTCGGGAATCCGGAGCAGTTGGTTTTTGCTGCCGAACAAAATTTGGAACCTGATATGAAACGTATGTGTAAGGAACCTGCTTGGTTCCAAGATGACGTGCCACACCAGATCAGGATGTGTTAAGGGGGATGTAGGGGCGCACCCTAACACACACAACTGTACATCGTGATTAGCCTTACCTGGTAAACATGACATACCTTGGAGAAAGGAGAACTGTCAGATGCGAGAGCGGGAAAAAGGGAATTCGGTTGAGAAACGGTAAAGCGACTGGACGTGAGTGAACGGATGTGAAAGAATATTGTGTTTATATAACGATTCTAAGTTTTAGATTAAGATTGTTGTCGGGAAATCTCTACAATTGTAGTTGAATCTATTATATTTACAGTTGAATCAATTACACCATTACAATTGAATCCAATATATTCATAGTTGATTGCGTAAAGTCGATCATCAGTTTGTAGATGAGTCTATTATATTTATAATTGGATGTGAAAAAGTTGTGATGACATGAAATCTGAGAACTAAGACTTGGAAACTTAGACTTGTACCTTTGGTCAAAGGTCTCAGGCCTGACCTGAAACCTTTGACCAAAGACCTGAGACCTAAGACCTCAGATTTGAGACCTGAAACGTGAGAAGTAAGTAGTGAGACCTGAGAATTGAGAAGTAAGGAATGCTAAGTGAGTCGTAAGAAGAGAGAAATGAGCCATATGAAGTTAGAAGTGAGACGTGAGAAGTGAAAATTGGAGTCTCAGGTCTTAAGTCTCAGGCCGCGTTACCACATAAAAATCTGTATTTTCGAGGCGAAAAATCTTTTAAACCTGTATAAAATCTAAAAAATCAGTCCTAAAATCTTTATCCAAAAGTTAGATTCCGGATACTAACGCTGCTCATTTTACAGTGCGTAGGACACTAAATTTAACAGCGCTTCTGATAACTGACGACTTCGGACTATCGAATAGGTGTTAATGTCATGTCGTGTCATTTCCATACACGCTAATTCCTTTTTTGGTTTAACTTTGTTGGAATTACTGTGATTGCCACATGAGTTGTTTAGTGAGTTCATTCAAAGGTAAAGCCTTGAAAAATCGACAATTTTTGCCATTTTTTTTTTAATGTACTTAACTTTTAACATTTCCTTTCTCTCTTCACCTGACGCTCACTTTCGCTTACAAATGTTGCCGATGCTGACTGTTGAGTATCGCTGTCCGCTCTTTTCCTATTTACATTGCCAATCTTTCAGTTGTACACTTTCGTTTATTTTTACTTATACTAGCCTTAACCGGAGACTCGACACTTGCAACTATTTGGACAATTAACACACAACGTATTACAGGACACGACCCTTAACGTTCTTACAAACGGTTAAAAACGATACAAAATTACCTTTTTTGTCGACCGATTTCAGGCTCGATGTTGAAAATCAAAAGAAAAAACTAATGACAGGATGTGTCGTAGTATTCGTCAAAAGATGGTCCGTTTATGGAATTTTCCTTTTGTTGAAGGTGAAAAGCGGCTACCTTATTGGTGGTTCATCTTCATACATTAGCGGTTTCTCGAAGGTACTAATAAACCTTTGCGTTCAAATGTGAAGCTTTTCTCACACATTTCTTGAAGATCACTTTTTCTCAGTTTATCGAGTGATTCATAACCGTTGCGTGGGTGGCTTCGCTGGATTCATTGATCCTGTTGTTGTCTAAAGCATTTTTGTGTTCTGTAAGTTGAACTTTAAATTTGCAACGAGTTTGGCCAATGTAAACAGCTGGGCAACTCTCATAGGGAATTTAATAGATTCTAGATCTCTCTTCTTGCGGAATCTTCTCCTTCAGAGAGAGTCACCGGCTCTTAAGGGTTTTGTCGCTCTTGTACGCTGTTTTCAGAGCGCGTTGAGAAGGGATTTTGGTTATCCCATTAGTTAGTTCAGGGTGGAACAACAGGGCTAACTCTATAAGGCTCTTTCTTCTATGGCCTGAAAGTGGTTGCATCATTTCGGTACTTTTTTCGGGCATGTTTTCGGAGTATTTTGAGGACAAATTCGATGACAAACCCGTTGGAAAGGATTTTATGTTTTTCATGTCCCTGTTTAGTTCATTGGATATACCGGTCCAGAAGTATGATAGGTTAAGTCGACGACAGGCAGGATTCTCTTATGTTGTGGTATCAACTCCTGCGTTAGCGATTATCTGCTAGCCTCATCATGCTCCTGCTACGATATTATCGCTCTAACAGAGACCTGGCTGAACGATAGAACCCTGTCTAGTCAAGTCTTCAGCTCTGACTACACTGTGTTCCGTTGTGACAGAGGTCCCAACAACAGCACGAAATCCACAGGTGGTGGAGTTCTGATTGCTATCCGATCCACTCTTTCAGCCATCCCCATCTACGACGAATCATGGAACGATCAAGAATTCGTATGGACCCGTATCGATCTTGGCACGAAAAAACTCTACGTTGGGGTTGTGTATCTGCCTCCTGATCGTACTAGAAATGCATCTTTCGCTGATTCCTTTTCCAGCGGCCTTTCTAAATTGTGTTCTCTCACGCTTCCTGAAGACGACATCGTTATCATCGGGGACTTCAACCTACCAGGACTCAAGTGGATTCCCTCGCAAGGCAATTTCTTGTTTGCCGATCCAACCAGATCTTCGTTTACGGTGCCTTCCAATACGATTCTCGACTCTCTAAGCACGGCAACTCTCCGCGAGATCAACAGCATAGAGAATGAAAATGGTCGCATGCTCGATCTCTGCTTCATCAGTGACGGACCCCAATTGGCTACGATTGAAGAGGCTCCTACGCCCTTGGTCAAGGTTGTTCCTCATCACCCTGCTCTGCTGCTTTCACTTGATATTCCTAGAGCTTTTGCCCACATCCAAAAACCTGGTCAATTCTTTCTCGACTTTAAGAACGCTGATTTCGTCGCTGTTTCACAAACGCTCGATGCTATCGACTGGGAAACTGAACTGGAATCTTCCGATCCGAACGCTGCAGCTATGAAATTTTCCCATATAATCAATTACATCATCGATCGTCACGTACCGAAACGCTCATCAGTTTCTAACCTACGAGCTCCTTGGGTAACGAAAGAACTGCGACAAATGAAAACGCTCAAGAATAAAGCTCTCCGTTATTACACTAGGCATGAGTATTGCAAACTCAACTCAGCTTACAAAAAACTATGCTCACGCTGCTACCAGAGCTACTTAATTCGGATACAGCGAGGTTTCAAAACAAAACCCAAATCATTTTGGCAGTACATCAAGGACCAGCGGAAAGAATCCGGCCTACCGCCCTCCATGTTTCTGGATGATAATTTAGCGACTTCGGAACCTGAAATCTGTGACCTCTTCGCTGACAAATTCCGTAGTGTATTTGACTCAAACTCAATATCCTCGGACCAAGTTACCAGCGCGGCTTGTAACGTCCCTCATTTGAACACATGGCTGAATCAAATTGTTGTAGACGACGATATTATTTTGAAAGCGACCGCTAAGCTGAAACACAGCCTTTCCGCAGGACCAGATGGCATACCAGCTACCTTCTTGAAGCGATATATATCACATATGCTGATACCTCTAAAAATAATCTTCCAAGTTTCACTCGATCAGTCTACGTTCCCATCCTTATGGAAAGAGGCCTATATGTTTCCGGTGCACAAAAAAGGGGACAGACGAAATGTGAACAACTATCGTGGCATTTCTGCCTTATGTGCGATAGCCAAATTGTTCGAGCTGGTTGTTTTGGAACCCATTTTTTCGTATTGCAAGCCTTATTTCTCAAATGAACAACATGGATTTATGCCCAAGCGCTCTACGACTACAAACCTGTTGACATTCACGTCTAATGTGCAAGACAGTTTTGCCATGGGATCTCAAACCGACGTCATCTACACTGATCTGTCAGCTGCTTTCGACAAGGTGAACCATTCCATAGCCATCGCCAAACTCGATCGTATTGGTATCTGCGGGTCTCTACTGGAATGGTTCCGCAGCTACCTGGTAGGACGAAAACTCATTGTTCGAATAGGGCAATCATTTTCCAGTCAGTTCTCCGCCAAATCCGGAGTGCCTCAAGGGAGTCATCTAGGACCAATAATATTCCTGATATACTTCAACGACGTGCTGTTGCTCCTTGATGGACCAAAACTAGCGTATGCTGATGACCTGAAACTGTATCGCCGCATCAACGGTCCCGAGGATGTAAACTTCCTACAGAGTCAGTTCAACCTCTTCGCCTCTTGGTGTGATGTAAATTGCCTTCCCTTGAATCGCAGCAAATGTGCAGTAATTTCGTTTTCCCGCAAGCGGCTCCCATTATCAGCCATTTATCATCTTGGAAACGAGGCTATCGCTCGCGTCGAACAAGTGAAAGATCTTGGCGTGATTCTTGACACACAGTTGAATTTCAAGACTCACACTAACTACATCGTCGACAAAGCCTCCAGATGTCTGGGTCTTCTTTTCCGCATGACGAAAGACTTCAAGGATGTCTACTGCTTGAAGAGTCTTTATTGTAGTTTGGTTCGATCGACCCTTGAATATGCCTCGGCTGTTTGGTGCCCATATTATCAAAACGGCTCAGAGCGTATTGAGGCCATCCAACGGCGTTTTTTGCGATACGCTCTCCGACAACTCAACTGGCACGACCCGTTCCGACTTCCCAGCTACGAGAGCCGCTGTCGTCTAATCGACATCGACACGCTACAAGCCCGCCGGACCGCCACACGAGCCTCGGTCGTTGCCGATCTGCTCTCATCGAGAATAGACTGCCCCGCATTGTTAGAGGAACTTCGACTCAACGTACGGCCACGAGTTCTGAGGAGTCGTGATCTTCAGCTCTTCGTCCCTCTCCGGCTGAACAATTATGGGGCCAACACAGCTCTAATCGGTGTTATAAAAACATTTAACCGCTACTCCGGGTACTTCGACTTTGACGTTTCGCGTGATGTATTCCGAAGAAAAATTCTTAGAGTTTTAAGTTTAACGTAGATTACCGCTTGTATGTACATTGTCCTAAACTATAGTTTTTCATTTGGATCAATATGTGATCCGTTGATTTATAATATAATAAATAAACAGTTCTTGGGGAACAAAGATTTTGATGAAATGGTACAGTAGGATGTATCGTGCGCTTATTGCGGGGTTGTCCCGTTGAAACAAGCAAAGCGTGATGATGTCATTTTGGACACATTTTGACCGCGTAGACCCATTTGGTTGCCACAGAATGATGCATGTTGACAGTCACCGTAGTGTTGTGGAGCTTTTAAAAGTCCTTATGTAAGCTGGGCCAATCCTTGCAGGACGCCATGCCGAAAGAGTCATTAGTCCAAATGGTCCAAATGTATTATTTAGCCGAATGTGTTATATTCAAGTATTTAAATTTTGACATGGGAGTTGCTAAAATCACAAATAAAGGAACTTAAACCGCGCCAAGCTAAAACGATCTGTGTTTTTAACTTAATGGCTTAATAGTTTCTCCATTTTGACAATTTTGATTGCAAACTCCGAATGTTCATTTTCGAAAAGGCAAGGTTAGTAGAAATGTGATAATCCATTACCGAATGAACCGTTTAGCTTCGCTCGGTAGAAAACCACCCAAGGTTTTATGGATTGATCTTTCGGTTACATAAGTGGTTTTTCTGTTTATAAACACCACCCCAAAATAAACATAACATGTCATCGTTTCTAAATTTCTAGGCACTGCAGACGGCTTATAAGATCTAACCATGTGCATACCTTTCATCGCTGCTAACAAACACCAGGAATGTGAAACCACAACTGCACTCAAGTTTGAAAGAGTGAAATTTCAAGTCTCGAAAATAACTGTAAATTAAGATGACAAATTATCAATCAATATTTCAAATTTTGTTTTTGTTGTGAATAAAGTCGTTGAAGCTCCCAAACCATTTTTCAGACCGCACGAAATTTGAGTGTGCCGTGTTCGAATGTTGTTATCGACAATGGGCGCGCATTTTCTCGATACTCTGCCAACATTATCAATGCTTTCTTGCATGACGTTAATCGAGAGCCATGTGTCGCGATCACTTGCACGCAACAGTAATTTTAAATCTCGTAGTAACCACACGTGCGTTGATCAGAAAAAAAACCGTTATTTTTCGTATCTTACCTCACATTTATTTCAGGAATCTGCAGATTCATTGCGTCTCAAGATGGGAAAAGTGGAAAATTCTTCCCTTCCCTTTCACCGATAAACCGAAACGGACCGAGATGATCGCCCGAGATGGAAAAACTAAGAAGCCGCCAAGATCGAGACATTTCACAGAACGCCGATAGTTCTGCTCCATCTGACGACGACGACGACATTGCTGACGTGACGACTTAAGCGGTTTCGAAAATTGCTTGAATGCATCGATAGAAAAGACATACTATCTCGGTGATTAACAACAAACAGTCAGTCGGTGGGCGTCTAGTTTGACTACCTACTATATTGAGATTTCGCTCGGACCGGGCGATTGTTTTTATACATGCAACAGTATAAACACAGATAATCGTTCCGTGTCGTAGGGAGACTAAACGGTGAATTGATTTTCGTCAGAAACGATACCCATTTGTATCTCAGTTCTAAGTTCGGAAAATTTATTTCTAGACATAGTATCTGATAGTCTGTTTTCCGAAATTTCGAAATCCGATATTTCCGAAACACTTTTATTTTGGAACTACTTTGAAAAAATTAAATACTTCATGGCATAAAGCTAGTCATAAGATTGAAACCAAGTCAAATTTACATCATTATTTCGTCAAATTTATGTCATTATTGAATGATTCACTGAACGATTGTGAACCCCATTTACAAGGAGCAGTAAAAGAGTCGTTAAGCTATTTTTAAAACCAATCAAATGATAAGTTGAACAACCACCATTCGAAGCTCAATTGTGGTGCAGGTGTAAAATCAGAAGAATAACAAACCATCCTGTGGAAAAAAAAACAAATGAAATCATAAGTGCATCGATAATTTTTTTATGGTACTGATATTCAAAACAAACCTATAAATTTGTGATAACTGGAATAAGATGGAAACATCTGCGAATTTTTAATTCAATTCTAAAGTGAAAAAAAACAATGAATAGAGGAAAACTTGTCATCCTTTCCGGTGATTCTGAAGTCGATTCTGTTAAGGAAAAGTCTGCTACCGTGCAGCCCATGAATGAAGGTCATAAAACACTCAAAACGGTCTAGCCTGCGGGTTTCCAGTTGTTCAATAATCTTTTTCCTATTGTTCGAAAATTTGAATGGAAGAGCTGGACGACAAAAATTAAAACCGAAAGATGGCGTTCAACAAAGTCATTGTGCCTTGTACCGTTGTTATCAATGGGTTGTAAAAATTTCAATAAACAAAACTGTTTACAATCTGTGAAAAATTGATTCATTCGGATGAGTCACTCTGATTTAGATCGTACAGTGAAGAAATCTGTTCAAACGAATCTGCTGAATTTGTTGAGTCGCTTAGATGCAAACAATTTTGATGTATGCTCTCGATTTGGATCTCACCTCTCTCCAATTGAGAACGAAAGTGGAACATTGAGTAATTGTTTCTTGATATGTTTATCTACATGCCTGCGAATGAATAAGCACATTGTTCAATCATGTTAACGCCAAGCAAAGTGTTTTTGATCCTTAATGACAGATTCTAGCATTTTTGAGGGCTGTACTGTATATACAGTGAGCGAAATAAGAATAGCTCCACTATGTGTTTTGCTTGTTAAAATATGAATAATTGAAAATAAATCAAGTATAAGTTTACTTTTTTGCACGTAGCAATTGGCGTTGAGAACCAAAAAATGTGAAAAAAGGGTGCGAAATAAGAATAGCACCACTTGAGTTTTTCAACTTAAAAAAGATTATTTTTAAAAATTTACTGTGTAAAAGTGAATAATAATGCTTCTACGAATTATTTGAATAGATAACTGCATTTTTAGGAGTTTTCCATAATTCCAAAGGTTTTGAAAGGTATTAAAAGGGGGTTTTAAGAGAAGCTCCTCTAGCGTTAAGGAATTTGATATTTGAGCTATAAACTTTATCAAACTGCTTGATTTCTTCATTAACATTCATAAGTATGATGCAAAATGATGTAACATAGATTTAAAGCTGAGTTTGAATCCAAAAAGCAGGTTGGAATTCAAAAATACTAATGTGTTTTAATAGTCAAACACTATTCCTCTAGTTTTAAGTCATAGATGGCAACACTATCTTGCCATTGAACCAAATTCATTCATTTTCGAATATCCGGGATTATTTAGGGAGTGCTGGATCATTTTGGTTAAGAAATAAATACATGTACCGTGTGAACGCTTTGGAAATTCTAAGATCACTAAATCCAAAAAAAAAAAAATAGAATTGCATCAAGGTCAGTATTATAAGTATGATTTGAAATTGAATGGGAAGTTAAGATGGGTAGGAATTTTGGTGGTTGTACATTCTTGTGTTGGTGATTCTTTTGCAAATCCGGAAAAGCATTCTGCAGTGTGAACTTCCACAAACTGTGATGGAAAAACACCTCAAAATCATGAATATGGGCCTAAATAAACCTGTAAATTCAATATTGAGACTTAATTTTTAACTGCAAGATAGTGCTGCCATCTACGACTTGAAACTGGAAAAAGTGTGGTTTACTGAACAAAATCAAGGTTTTTGATTTCCAACCTATTTTTTTTCTGATTCAAAATTAATCCCAAATATTTGTTTCATCATTTCACGTCATTTTAATGAAGGAAGTAAGTAGTTTGATAAAGAATTACAGTTCAAATATCAAATTGCTTAACGCTAGAGGAACATCTCTTAAAACCCCCTTTTAAAATCTTTCAAAACCTTTGGAATTCTGGAAAACTCCTAAAAATGCAGTTATCTATTCAAATAATTCGTAGAAGAAATATTATTCACTTTTACACAGTAAATATCTAAAAATAATCTTTTTTTTTTTTGTTGAAAAACTCAAGTGGTGCTATTCTTATTTCGCACCATTTTTTCACATTTTTTGGTCCTCAACGCCAATTGCTACGTATAAAAAAAGTAAACTTATGCTTGATTTATCCGCTAAACAATTCAGAAAAAACTGTGGAAGAAAATTTTCGTAATTTTCAATCATTCATATTTTAAAAACTAAAACACATAGTGCTGCTATCCTTAGTTCGCTCACTGTAGGTTAGTCTTACCATGACATAATTTTTTAAGTAGTTAAATCTTGTACACTCTTTCCACTCAAGGGAAGAATGACCCTGGTTGTTAAACTCCCTTGAAAAAAAAAAACTCTTTCCATGTTAAATTTGCATTTGCTTTTATCATTTGTAAAATGTTACACCCATACCTACAAACATTTTGGATGCTTAAAAACGGTAATTTGCTGAAAAAAAGCTGAGCTAAAGCATTATTGCTGTTTCAGCTTACTAGCTGAATATAGATAAACTGAAACCATGTTTCAGCGTTTAAAGAAGTGTCAGTGCAGTCAATGGGTTAAGTTGAAGAATTGTTTCTAACACCCTTTTTCAGCCTTTGGTTAAACCATTCGCTACCATTGGAATTTGGAATTTGACAGACTATGACTGTGATAAAGCTGCCATGCATGATGGCGGCTAGATTGAAATGAGAGAAGAATTTTTGTTTTCTTTATTTGATGATGGAATGCAAAGTAGATCTTCTCACGAATTGGATTTTTGTTGCTCAAAATTTAAATTCTTTCACACTTTACATAAAGCAAATCTCTGGTTGAGAGGCATTTTGGTCGCTTAGGAACGACAAATTTTCATCGCTCCGCAGACATGATTGGGTCTGCGTACTGCGGCATACGACCACAAGCCGGAGGCAGTTAAGGAATATTGAAAGAAGGTCACTGTTGCCAAGCTGTCGAAGGTTTGTACTGGTAGAACCCAAAATTTCAAAGTTAAACACATGAAAGAACTAAATTAAAATCCAATTTGATTTGGATTATGTTGTAAGGTTACTAGTTGATTGTGCTATGAGGTTTGTTTGTGTTTAATAGACTGCAGTGTGTATTATTCTTGAATTTGTTATTGAATGCACAGTCATGCTCTATGTGAAACGAGCAAAAATAATAATTTTCCCATTTCAAAAGGTCTGATTGGTAGTTTATGGCAGTGCACCTCATCGTCATGATTTGAATCTAACATGGTGTACCATATGAATTTCTAATTTAGAATATTAACTAGAGATGTACCGAATATTCGGTCGGCCGAATATTCGGCGCCGAATACCACCAAAAAACCGTTAAGCCGAATATTCGGCTCACCGAATAGTTTAGCCAGGTATTCGGCCGAATAGGCCGAATAGGCCGAATATTTATGTTTTAAAATTTTTTCAAAAACAGATTTCTCAAATTTTTAAACTGATGATGGATATTTTTTTCAATATACAAAAGTAATGTTGAAAAACCTTTAAAATCATCAAAAACTTATGGTTTCAGTATATCATTTAAGATGTATCCATGTATTTTTCACTGTAGATAGTTTCATACTTCGATTTTCGTTTATTCTATTTTTTCTTGATATATCAAGGCTTGTCCATAAACCAAATAAAAAAATTGAGAAAAGTTAAATTTGACATACTTTTTTAAACTTTTCGGATTTTACCCGGCTTTATTCAGATTTTTTGCTAAATCAATTAAAAATCAAATATCTCTTTAAATATTTTAAATTTTTTGCTACTAAACGATTTTTTGGATTAAATTCATTCGTTAGATACGATTTGAACACTGCTGTTATAATTCTATGAAAACTTTAAATTTCAAGTAATTTTATTTCTTTTTCCTCTTATATGTGTGAGAATAATGCATTGTTTCTGTTCAAATGTTCCCTTTTTAACAAGTTTAAAAAAAAAATCTTTCAGACAAGGCCGTGTGGATACGTGTCGTAGAAAGTATTGAATGCTTAAGGTTAAAGATCATTGTTCTTTACGGTAACTATTTTGATGACATCTAGCAAAGTTAGACATTCATCTAGTGCGAATTGAAAAAAAAACGCAAATTCAAATAGTTTATCTCCTGTTTTGACATGTTTTGTCCCAGGTTTCACTGGAATCCTATCTCTTTTAAGATAAACGTCCTAGAAGTCATCTGATGTCGTTTCAGCTAATGGTGACATTTTGAAAATCAAAGAGACCTCTTCTTAAAAAAGATCTGATACATCTGGTTGGAAATAATCGACTCTAAAACATGAGGCACATTGAGATGGCAGAAATCGAAGATTTCTATTAGAAATAGCAGTAGAAATAGAACTATTTCTATTGAAAACTCAACAGAATATTCGACCGAATATTCGGCCGAATGTTCGGCCGAATATTCGGCCGAATATTCGTTTGGCCGAATACTTGAAAAGGTCAATATTCGGTATTCGGCCGTTCGCCGAATACCACTATTCGGTACATCTCTAATATTAACCCCAATAAAACCATTGCAACCTTGGTTTACTAAATTCAAATAAATTGATTGAGATTGTGGTTGGATTCGAAAAATACTATTTTTGGTTATTTTATTTTATCAACGATTCAAACCTTACTGATTTCAACATTTATAAGTGTTATGGTCACCCTATTCTTAGAAGCGCCGCTGGTCGGCGCAGGGTGAATAAAGCTTCAGTTTGTGTTTAACCATCAACAAGCTATCTTCTATCCTAGCACATCCGAACGTCCCACCCAGTTAACTCTCGGATATAAAAGTGGCGACGGGAAAACGTATACATTTCTACGGTTAATTTGGTTTGGTTTCTCCGGTTTCACCGTTTGGAAAAAGTTTTTGTTGGTGGCATTCCAACTGTAAGTTTCGAGGTGATTGTGAGTTTTTTTTTCTCGCTTTGATTGAAGGCGTAGTTTGGCACCTGACAGCATCGGTTTTTTTGGCTGCCTCACCACTATCGTTGTTGTTTTTCATCTCGAAGGTTTGCTCACCAGCTTAAAACGTAAGTAGGGTTCAAGGAATATTGAAAGAAGGTAGTGCCGAGAGCCATATTGGATTTTTTTTCGTGACGTCACTGTTGCCAAGCTGTCGAAGGTTTATACTGGTAGAACTCAAATTTCAAAGTTAAACACATTAAAGAACTAAATTAAAATCCAATTTGATTCGGATTATGTTGTAAGGCCACTAGTTGATTGTGCTATGAGGTTTCTTTGTGTTTAATAGACTGCAGTGTGTATTATTCTTGAATTTGTTATTGATTGCACAGTCATGCTCTATGTGAAACGAGCAAAAATAATAATTTTCCCCTTTCAAAAGGTCTGATTGGTAGTTTATGGCAGTGCACCTCATCGTCATGATTTGAATCTAACATGGTGTACCATATGAATTTCTAATTTAGAACAATTAACCCCAATGAAACCATTGCAACTTTGGTTTGCTAAATTCCAATAAAAGATTGTGGTTGGACTCGAAAAATACTATTTTTGGTTATTTTATTTTATCAACGGTTCAAACCTAACTGATTTCAACATTTATAAGCAAAATTTTGAACTAATTATCAAGTTTTGTCAATTTGAGTTAGGATACCTCAGCAACTTCAATCGTCTAAATTAAAGCAAAACTATTACTAAATTCAACTTTTTCAGTATCAGTCTTGAAGAACAATAATATTTCTAGAATTGTGTGCCTTCAAAGTTGAAAAAATCTTCAATTTTTTTGATTGCTACCAAAAATTGAAAAAAATTCATATAAATTCACAGATAATTGGCAACAGTGACGTCACAGGCGGTACTAATACTAAAGCAAGGCTGCCTCGGCACTACCTCCTTTAAATATTCCTTGAGTAGGATTTTTGTTTTATAAAAAGGAAATAACTAGAGAAAGTTATTTTAATCAAGTGATAGTTTGCAAAGGAAACTCCATTTTGTTTGTGCGGCTGTTGCATCGCGCTGAATAAAAGAGTATATGCAACAGTGCGTTGTGTCGCAGTGGATGTCGTGCGACTTAATTGAACGCAACAAAGTTGCTAACGAAACAAGTTTTATGTCGTATGGGTGATGCAACATAGCTGCAGACACGGAGAGAATAAATAATTTGTTTTCAATAAAATTAAAAAAATATATATATTCAAATTTTAATTAAATTTGAATGTTGTTTAAATATTTTTATGCAAACGTTTTTTAAATTGTGAATGTTTTTGGTGCTTAAGAAAAAAAAAGTTTTTTTTGCTTTATTTAAAGTATTGAACCAAATAAAAAAAAATAAACTTATTGATGTGTTTGGAAATTTTAATTTACAGTTTTTGACGATCGATGCACATCTCTGCATTTGGAAAAAAAAGATAAAGTTAATTGTAATTGGATTTCGCTGTTTTTTGTTTGACAATAGTTTCCAACATCGGTTTGAATATTATTTTGTTTAAGTCATTGTATTTGGCTTGAGTATTTGCATATTTGAGAAGGAAGTTTGGTTTATATTTACATTTGTTTTTTTTTTTTTGTGTTTTTTTTTCATTTGTTTTCAATAAAGTATGCCTCTGTTGAGCCAAATTGAGCCTTACATTCCTGGTGGAATTTCGTTTGCTCAATATTTAGAACAACTTGAGTGGATCTTTTCTTACCATAAGGTGGCCGACCCTAATGAGAAGAAGATTACGTTCCTGGCAAGCTGTGGAAAGGATGTTTTTAGCGAGTTAAAGCTACTGTTCCCGGGTCGTGATCTGCAAGATGTCTCGTTCAAGGATACTACTGATAGTTTGAAAAAGCGTTTCGACAAGGTGCAGAACGACATGGTACAAAGGTTTATGTTTTATGAAAGGAAGAAAGGATCCACAGAATCAGCGGAGGATTACATCCTGGACGTCAAACAGAAAGCCGAACTGTGCAACTTTGGGGAGTTTAAGAACATAGCGGTCAGGGATAAGCTTGTTTGCGGAATTTATAGTAAAGAACTCCAGCATTTGTTGTTTGATGTGGAGGACTTGAGTCTAGAAAAGGCTGAGTCAATGATTTTGAACCGGGAACAGGCTGGGAAGCGTCTTATGATTGTTTCGGGAGAATCGAGCAGATCCAGCGTTTTGAATCGTTTGGGCAAGCGTGACGATTCCGAGAAACATCGATATCGTGAATCAAAAACCGGATTTAGGAATCGTAGCCGCAGTCGCTCGTTTTCGCCTCGCAGACCACGTTATTCGCCGAAGCAACGAACCTTGTTTTGCTCGTTTTGCAAGCGCTCTGGCCACGTTCGCAATTTCTGTTATGATCTGAAAAACAAGTCCAAAAAGGTCAAGTTTGCTGAGCCTATCCAAAAGCTCACAGAGCATCAGAAAAGCCTCCGTCGGCGCCTCAATCGGTCCGTTTCCGAGGATGAACAGGAGTCCGATAAAGAGATGGACTGTTTAATGATATCCTCAATCAACAAAGTGAATGAGCCATGCTTCCGAAATGTTTTGGTTTCAGGAAAGTTCTTGCGAATGGAAATCGATTGTGGTGCGGCAGTTTCGGTCATTAGTTTTAATGATTACAAGGAGAAGTTCGAGCGTATTCCGTTGCTAAAGAGTAATACTCGTTTGGCTGTTATTAATGGCAGTCGTTTGAAGGTGGAAGGCCGTATTGTGGTTTACGTGGAGCTGAATGACATCAAAGAAAAGGTCAACTTTATAGTTTTGCGAAGCGACAGTTTGTTTGACCCACTCCTAGGTCGAGACTGGCTGGATACCTTTTTCAACGGTTGGCGTAATGCGTTTGGATCAAGGATCAATCAATTAGCAGTTTCTACAGACCAGACCTTGAAGGAAATCCGCGGTAAGTTTGCTAACATATTTGACAAGTCTCTTTCTACACCAATCGATAATTTTGTAGCCGATTTAATGCTTAAACCAAATTGTTCCCCGATTTTCAAGAAAGCTTACGACGTTCCTTTTCGTTTAAAGGATAAAGTAATTGAACATTTGGAAAGTTTAGAAAGGGATGGAGTAATAACTCCTATAGATGCAAGTGAATGGGCTTCTCCGGTCATAGCAGTCGTGAAAAAGGATGGAGGTATCAGAATGGTTATCGATTGCAAGGTATCCATAAATAAAGTTGTAATTCCAAATTGTTATCCGTTGCCTTTGCCACAAGAAATTTTTGCTTCATTAGCTGGAACTAAAGTTTTTTGTTCTCTTGACCTAGCAGGAGCTTATACGCAGTTGCTTTTGTCAGAGAAATCAAAGAAAATAATGGTTATTAACACAATTCGAGGTTTGTTTACCTATAACCGGCTTCCTCAAGGTGTTTCATCAGCAGCGGCTTTGTTTCAGTCGTTCATGGAGAGGATTCTAAATGGAATTGGCGGAGTTTATGTTTACATTGATGACGTTTTAATAACAGGCAGTGATAGAGAAGACTGTGAAGGGAAACTTTATAAGGTTTTGGAACGCCTTTCGAAGTCAAACATAAAAGTAAACTTGCAGAAATGTAAATTTTTTGTTTCTAGTTTACCGTTTTTAGGTCATGTTTTAACGAAAGATGGAATATTGCCATGTCCTGAAAAAGTTGAAACTATTCGAAAAGCCAAAATTCCGAGTAATGTTTCCGAGCTTAAGGCGTTTCTAGGTTTATTGAACTATTACGGTAAGTTCATACCTGATCTATCTTCTCGCCTTAGCTGTCTGTATCGCTTGCTGAGAAAAGACGAAAAGTTTATTTGGGATTCAAGATGCAATGAAGTTTTCGAAGCTTGCAAAAAAGCGTTGGTTTCATCAAAATTACTAGAATTTTTCGATCCTAGAAAGCCGGTTGTAGTGGTTTCAGATGCTTGCAGCTATGGGTTAGGTGGCGTGATTGCTCATAGTATAAATGGAGAAGAGAGGCCAATAAGTTTTACCTCTTTCAGTTTGACAAATGCACAGAAATCATACCCAATTTTGCATCTAGAAGCTTTAGCTGTAGTTTGTACAATTAAGAAGTTCCACAAATTTCTGTTTGGGCAAAAGTTCACGGTTTATACCGATCATAAGCCATTGATTGGAATTTTTGGAAAGGAAGGCAAGAACAGTTTATTCGTAACACGATTGCAGAGATATGTCCAGGAGTTGTCTATTTACGAGTTTGACATCATCTATAGACCGTCATCAAAAATGGGAAATGCAGACTTTTGTTCAAGATTTCCTCTGCCAGAAAAAGTACCTTCGGCATTACAAAAAGAGTTTATAAACAGTTTAAATATTTCAGGTGAGGTTCCGATTGATTACGTTTTAATAGCTGAAGAAACAAAAAGAGACCATTTCCTACAGCAGATAGTTCAGTTTATGAAGAACGGGTGGCCTGAAAAGCTAGATAGCTGCTTAAGGGATGTGTATGCTCAACAACAAAATTTAGAGTACATTGAGGGTTGTTTGGTTTACCAAGATCGCGTTATTATCCCAGCAAGTTTACAAAAACGGATCTTGAGTTTGTTACATAAAAGTCATTCTGGAATAACAAAGATTAAACAGTTGGCTCGCAGAACAGTTTATTGGTTTGGTATGAACAGCGATATAGAGAATTTCGTGAAAATGTGCAATATTTGCTGTCAAATTAATGCTGCACCTAAAAAGATACAAGTTCCAGGATGGGCTCCATCAAATAGACCATTTTCTCGTATACATGCGGATTTTTTCTATTTAGACAAAAAGATGTTTCTTGTCATTGTTGACAGTTTCTCGAAGTGGTTGGAAGTGGATTACATGAAGTTTGGAACGGATGTCAGGAAAGTAAAATCGTCGTTTATTAACGTTTTTGCCAGATTTGGGTTACCTGATATTATAGTAAAAGATGGTGGTCCACCTTTCAATTCAAAGGAACTTATCAGTTTTTTTGAGAAGCACAACATCAAGGTAATGAAAAGCCCACCTTACAACCCATCTAGCAATGGGCAAGCGGAGCGAATGGTGAGAGTACTCAAGGATGGTTTAAAAAAGTTTATGTTGGACCCAGATCTTAAAAGTTTATCGACTGAGGATTTATTGTCGTACTTCTTGTTTGGTTACCGTAATACATGTTTTGGTAACAAAGGGTGTTTTCCTTCAGAAAAATTGTTTAGTTTTAAACCAAAGACGCTGTTGGATTTAGCAAATCCTAAAATAAATAATAAAAATCACTTGACGAAGGATGTTCCAGATGTTTCTGACAATGTTACAAATAGTGCAAATTTGGAACGTTTAAAGTTTGATTGGATTGATGGTTTGCGCCCTGGTGATTTAGTTTATTACAAAAATTTCCGTTCAACGGATATAAGACGATGGCTTGAAGCAAAGTTTGTAAGACGAGTTTCTCTTAATACCTTCCAGATATCGGTCCAAGGTCGGATGTATACGGCTCACCGCAATCAACTGAAAGCGGTTGGAAGTCGTACTTTTCCTAAGCGGGTGTTTCTCGTTGGCGGAGTTGGGTCGACGAAGAGAAGGAGGGAGAACTACGCTGAAGACGATGAGGACTCTGAGGATGGAGATTTTTACGGTTTCGCATCGGATTCGGGAATCTTTCGCGGAGGGGAATTTATTCCAGAAGAGGTCTCCTCGAATGATCCGAGAGTTTGTGATCGTCATGAAGAGAACAGGTTATCTCAGGAATCTTCAAATTATAGTTTAAAAAAGCAAGGGTTCTTTCATCCTTTGAGGCGTTCGAGCCGCGTTAAACGTTGCAAAAGAGATTCAGATTTTTTCTGTTTTAAATGACAAGTTTTCTCGAATTTTGAAAAACAACTATACAAGAATGAGTTTTCAAGAAAAAAAAATTAGAAGTTTATTTTGTAATTGTATAACACTCTTGAATTTATTACATAAAAAAAAAGTTTACTCGAGGTTACTCTCAACATAAGAATGGAGATGTTATGGTCACCCTATTCTTAGAAGCGCCGCTGGTCGGCGCAGGGCGAATAAAGCTTCAGTTTGTGTTTAACCATCAACAAGCTATCTTCTATCCTAGCACATCCGAACGTCCCACCCAGTTAACTCTCGGATATAAAAATAAGCAGAATTTTGAACTAATTATCAAGTTTTGTCAATTTGAGTTAGGATACCTCAGAAACTTCAATCGTCTGAATTAAAGCAAAACAACTACTACATTCAACTTTTTTAGTATCAGTCTTGAAGAACAATAATATTTCTAGAATTGTGTGCCTTCAAAGTTGCAAAAATCTTCAAATTTTTGTAATTGCAAATAAAAAAGGAAAAATTTCTATATAAATTCACAGATTATTGGCAACAGTGACGTCACAGGCGGTACTAATACTAAAGCAAGGCTGCCTCGGCACTACCTCCTTTAAATATTCCTTGGGAGGCAGTTGCAAAAAAAATGGTAAAGATGGTTAAAGCACTGATTGCACTGTCATGACACTTAGAACAAAAATTCAACCATTTTCTGTCTAATTTTTGCTTCACTGCAGGAAATATTCCAAAAGAATTTTCCCTTGTTATATGGAAACTGGAATATAACTTTTCATTCTATAACAAGCTGAACGGAACTGATCATGTAAGCTTTATTCAGCCCAACGAGCTTTTGATTTTAACGTATCTAAAACTAATTATGATAAAGATTAAAGAGCTTAGCGAACATTTAGGTTTTTCTGTTTCATTAAATTTGAATTACTGGAAAAGGTGATTTATTTTCGGTTATAGTCGTTTTAACATCTTTATTGTTGTTGTTTTCTTTTTTCCGGGATTTTCATCCTCGCGGATGATTCATCCCTTTTCCTTCTGTGGCTTATTTAACATCTTTATGTCATTCGCGATTTATATCAACGACGCTGTTGGCGAACAGTCATTGAAAAATTTATCCGGTACAACTGTGATCGATGTTTACTCACGGATATCGGCTCAGGAAGCAACTGACTTGCCAACTGAGTTATATCACAAGCCCGAAAAAGTCAATCATAACGATTGAAACATTTGTACTTGAACAGAGTCTATTCATTTTGTAATAGGCGATGGAAGCGAAAAGTTATTCTTTCTCTCCTTGAAAAAAAAACCCGTAAGATCTGTCAAATGTTGGGTGAAATTTTAGCGGCATCCCACTTGCACTTGTGGAGCAGGATTATTGGAGTGATCTCTAGAGAGTTTTTTCTTGAGAAAAAACATAAATTCGCAGAAAATGAATTGTAAATTTTGTGTTTAAGATACTTTGTAAAATAAAAAAAAATATCGCAAAATGATTTTCGTCGTAAGAAGACAGTTTTTGTTGTACTTAGAACTAATTATCTGCTTTAACCCTCATCCGCATTAGAGTGTCATTTTGACACTATTGCAAGTTTGAATGCTTGTAACTTTTTTCAGAAGCTTCAAAAAAGAAAAATTTCTTCGGGGACCCTAAATGAATTCAAAAGTTCTTTAATATTACATCTTTACTTTATTTATGGACGAACCCTGGAAGCCTGGACAAAAAAACTCCCTTTTCCGACTTAGAGTGTCATTTTGACACTCCAAAAGTAAAATCTATTTAATTCGTTTGAATTATTATGAAGTTCATATAAAACTTATATCAATAGAAACCTTGTAATGTCAGTAAAATATGTTTCGAACATTAGATACAGTTAAAGTTACAAGTTTTCTCGTTATTCAGCATGAAAGAAAAAAAAATCCGAAAAAACATGCCTTACGAAAACTGCTGTAGTTCATATGTTACACGTCCAAAAAAATATTTGCCTTTTGCATATGAAAGCTGAAGTTAATGCCTATATCATGAAGACAAGAAATATTTTTTATAATTTTTTTTTAATGAAATGGTCACAAAAAGTTCAAAAAAGTGGTCTAAAAAACCTACTTTTCATTCGATTGCTAGTAAATACTGTTTGAGCGATGGTAGAGTTTTGAAAAAAATATGACTACAAAATCTATTGAAATTCCAACATTTTGCTGTCTTTAGATTTTTGATGCAACAAAAATTGAATTTACTGGAATTTTTCAAAGTTCACTACTTTGCGCGATTTTTTTACAAATTGAAATTTCATCTGTTTTTGTGGTCCACTGTCAGGTTGTACCAGGATTATCAGTGCTTTTACTTTGTTTGGACCAATCAAGAGTATATTCATTGGAAAGCACATTTAATCTACATTCTAGTGAGGTGCTACAATTCATGCTGTGAGATTTCACAAAAATATGAAAATTATAAACGTAAAATCATTCCTGAATTTCTAGAACTACAAGCAGCGGTCCAGCAAAACGTGTTTGTTTGCTCTCCGAGTAGGTACGGTGGGTGGTTATTCGGGCAGAGAGCGAAGCCGAGAGACGAAATAACGATGCGTGTCGTGCATTTCTTGGTCTGTCGGCTTCGCTCTCTGCCCGAATCACCACCCACCGTACCTACTCGGAGAGCAAACAAACACGTTTTGCTGGACGAGGTGCTTGTAGTTCTAGAAATTCAGGAATGATTTTACGTTTATAATTTTCATATTTTTGTGAAATCTCACAGCGTGAATTGTAGCACCTCACTAGAATGTAGATTAAATGTGCTTTCCAATGAATATACTCTTGATTGGTCCAAACAAAGTAAAAGCACTGATAATCCTGGTACAACCTGACAGTGGACCACAAAAACAGATGAAATTTCAATTTGTAAAAAAATCGCGCAAAGTAGTGAACTTTGAAAAATTCCAGTAAATTCAATTTTTGTTGCATCAAAAATCTAAAGACAGCAAAATGTTGGAATTTTAATAGATTTTGTAGTCATATTTTTTTTTTAAACTCTACCATCGTTAAAACAGTATTTACTAGCAATCGAATGAAAAGTAGGTTTTTTAGACCACTTTTTTGAACTTTTTGTGACCATTTCATTAAAAAAAATTTTAAAAAATATTTCTTGTCTTCATGATGTAGGCATTAACTTCAGCTTTCATATGCAGTTCTTTTGTGCTGAATAACGGGAAAACTATAAGCTTTAGCTATATATAAAGTTATAAACATATTTTACTGTCATTACAAGGTTTCTAGTGATATAAGTTTCATTGTAATCGGTTATATATAAAAAGAGTTATGACGATTTTAGCTTGGAGTGTCAAATTGACACTCCTAGTGCTGATTAGGGTAATGAAATCTAATGCGGATGAGGGTTAAACGCTTAAATTAGATTTCATTATTGCAAATGTTGTTAAAATTCTACAAGCTTCTACAAAGATTGATGAGCAATTTGTGCATTTTTAAGCTTTGAATGTCACCAAAAGCTAGTGCAGGGTTGATGTCCTGAGATATAAGTGTCAATAGTAGTGTACCATAATTTTTTCTGTGATTCAAACAAGGATACGTTTGTGTTTCAAATTTTATTTCATCTTTGTTTATAATTTTACTATATTTTTCTGGAAGATGAAGATTTTAGAAAAGTGTTGCATTAAGTTTGTAATGAAGCAAACATGAATACCATTGTTCAGTATCTATAAAGATGTGTTAAAATCGGTTCTGCTTGTACGACTTTTTTTTTTTTAAAATTGGCATATCAGTGCTATTGAATTTAAATCTTTCATTCAGAAATGGAAATATTTCATAAAGAAAATTTTAATTATAATCCATCCAAAATTTGGTCAATATCAACTTGACGTATTTCTTTCAATTTTGCATTTAAAAACCTGAACACCCCTCATTTTGAAGATGTGTGTGTAGAATGTTGCGTTTTTGTGCGTTTTGTGCGTTGTTGTGTTTTGATTTTGGAATTCACTCTTCAGTTGTTAAAATGCCGTCCAAGGAAGAAGAGCAGCGTACCAAAATTTTGCTCGTGCATCTCGAAAATCCGAGCTACTCGCATGCAAAGCTGACAAAATCGCTAAAAGTTGCCAAATCAACCGTTACAAATGTAATTAAAGTGTTTGGGGAATGTTTGTTGACAGCCAGGAAGTCTGGATCGGGGGGAAATCGAAAACCGGAAGCTGCTGAGACGACAAAGAGAGTTGCCGGTAGTTTCACGCGAAACCCTAACCTCTCTCTCCAAGATGCCGCAAATAAGCTGGGTGTATCGTCTACAACCGTGCATCGAGCCAAAAAACGAGCCGGACTATCGACTTACAAGAAGGTGGTGACTCCAAACCGCGATGATAAACAACATACGACGGCCAAAGCGCGATCCCGGAGGCTGTACATGACGATGCTGACGAAGTTTGATTGCGTGGTAATGGACGACGAAACCTACGTCAAAGCCGACTACAAGTAGCTTCCGGGACAGGAGGGGAAAGGTAGCAGATATTTTCAAGCACATGAAACTGTCAAAGTTCGCGAAGAAATATCTGGTTTGGCAAGCCATCTGTACCTGTGGCTTGAAAAGCAGCATTTTCATAGCTTCCGGGACTGTCAACCAAGAAATTTACGTGAAAGAGTGTTTGAATAAACGTCTGCTGCCTTTCCTGAAGAAACGCTGTTGTTCCGTACTGTTTTGGCCGGATTTGGCATCTTGCCATTACGGTTAAAAGGCCATGGAGTGGTACGCCGCCAACAACGTGCAGGTGGTTCCCAAGGACAAGAACCCTCCCAACACGTCAGAGCGCCGCCCAATTGAGAAATACTGGGCTATTGTCAAGCGGAACTAAAGAAGATAAAAAAAAAACTACACAGGACGAGCAGCAGAAGAAGGTGGACAAGGTGGCTGTACAAAATCTAATGGCAAGGGTTGAGCGTAAGGCCCGGCAATTCGGATTTGGAAAAGCGGAAGCCTAACTGAATATTTTTCCTGAATTGTATACTAATTAAACTTGAAAAAGAAATTTAATTAGTTTTTTTAAATAAACGATTTCACCAATTTACACGCGTTTTTCCTTGACCAAATTTTGACCGTATCACCCTTTATTTGATAAATGACGACATTTCATCGTCAGTGATGTCGCCGTCGCTAATGTTGACGAGAACTTCGATTTGGTGATTCAGCGACAGTAGTAACAGATCACTTCATATAAAAATAAAGTTTTAAGCGGGCCACAGCCTACACAACATTTGTACAAATGCGATGAAATTCGATGAAATTTTGTCGCTGTAAAATCGATTTGCATAGTGTATGGCACTGCTTGAATGAGCGCCCAAACGGTTGGAGTGAAATCGGTCGGGATCGAAATATTTTGTACAAACCATCTTCTCAGCCGGGGTGGAGATGGTTTTTTTTTTGTTGCTATTGCTGTTTTCGCCAGCAATCGTTTGTGTTCGCGTGAATAATGTTTGTATAGTCTGTGGGCGAGCATTGATCAAACAATCGTCGTGGAATCATCGAATTTGTACAGGCCATTTGTGTAGTCTATGGACCGCTTTAGTCAGATCTTCTATGAATGTCCAAAAAAACAGTGATGCGGATCATCCGATGTTCTCTTTGCATCCTATTGCATTGTATTGACGTATTGACGTCAAATAGCGATTTGACAGGTGGTTGTAAATTTCGCCACTACTTATCTTAAACATTCTCGAAAGGCAATAAATTCAAGTAGTACATGTCTAATCGATGGCAATCTGTCATTCATCCCCTCCGCAAGGCCTAAGTCACGGTGCGAAGGTGTGCTGTGAGGTACGAATCTGTTCCAAAATTTACAACCCACTCAAACCAGATTGAGCTCGTTTTATGATTTCTTGTATACACTTTCAAGATTGGGGGATTAGTTTTCGCTAGGAATTTAATGATAATGGGTGCATTATCATTTAACAAGGTAATTATATAAATTTTTATTATATTTACGAACGTATTTGCTTCAGTGGTCATTCACTATTTGCTTGTTAACTGTAATTGCTAACCTATAAATTTGTTTAATTTCTGAACAAACGCAGCCGTCAGACTAACAGAGGGTTGTCAATATTTAAAATTTCACTTTCTGTGGGACACAGAATCATCGTCTCACTTTCCCTGTGCGCGTGTTTCTTGATTGTTTGACGAATGTGTTCCAAGATATTACCCAACAAGTCCGCTTATCTGGAAAACCACGCGCACGAGGACGTCCAATAAGGGGGACCAGGATTAGTGAAGTGCAAGCGTCAATGAGCCAAGCTTAAGTCGGTCTCCTACTGAAAAAAATCTTAAAGGACTGATTACCCGTCCAGATAAAGGTAAAGCTCTCAAGTACGCGTGCTCAATGGCTCCGAATCTGACACAGTTCCACCCAATACGATAATTATTATTAAGGCGATTGATGTATTCCGGATTATAATATGTTCCGGGTGATGAATTAGATGTTGTCAAAATCGAACATGCACTTGACTGATACACAAACCGATAGATACATGAATCGTTATCAGATTTGTAAGTCGTTTGGAAAACCCTCTTCACCCGGACGCATGGAACTGACGAACATTGATTTCGACTTTTGGCAAAGTGCCTGCTTTTAATTGACGCATCGACATTGAACAGCTTTTTCTTATCACGCGTTGTTCGAGGGCTCATTTTTATTTCATTATCATGTCATCCTAGTTGAGATTGATCTGTTGTTCGGTTATTTTTTTTCCTGCTCATTGTCGAACGATAGATGCTCGATTTTTGAGATTTTGCCTGTTTTTTCGACAAACACTTCGACGCATCATTGACCATTTTCAAGGTGCCGATCGGTCGTTTACTATCATATCAATATGGTATAAATAGGTCTTTGATCTCGCAGCTGGCCCAAAACGAGACCTTGTATAGTTGTGAGTTTGAGATGCTTCCTGTTGTTATGAAAATTAAAATTTTGATTTCAATTTTATAGCTTTCTTCCGTTTGCAAAAATCGTAGCTTTTTAAAAGTTTTTTTTTCTTTTTTCTCGGGATTTTCATCCCGAAGGATGATTCATCCCTCTTCTATATTTGAAAGGTACCAAATTTAAATAGGCCAAAACAACATTTTGGATTTTTCTTGATCATGCCCGCCATAAAAATATACCTATTTCTTCTGCATGTCTACCAGATATAACTGGTATCCACCCAATAACTCTATTATTGTCTTAGTCTCTGGTTTTGATTGGAGTCAAAATAGTTTTTCAATGGTCAGTCATAGAGTAGAAAAAATTTAAAATATCTAAAGTTAGTTAATGAAAATCAGAAATCAAAACGAGTCAAACACAGTAATAAAAAGGGACAAGAAGAGTGGACAAACTAGTCAAAAACAACTAAAACTAACAAAGTTTGTCGAAAACGGTTCAAAAGGATTCAAAAGATTTCGAGAGTCATAACGCGTCCGAAATGGTCTGGAAGATTCAGAAAAAAATATATTGAAAATGGCTAAAACTTCTAAAACTTTAAACAGAGCTTAGAAAATAAAACTTAATTGAGTTCGACTAGTAGAAGCATTATCAGCTCTAAATTCAAGTTCTTGTTTATTCTTTCACATTTTAATTGAGTAAAAAGTTTATTAGCTCAGAAAAAAAAAACAATTTCAATCACATCAACTAATAATATAAAACTATTCAAGATTATTATAGAATTTCCAGAAGGCAAAAATATTCAGCCAATCTAGGATTTTAGAAGTACGTTTTTGGGGTTTGTATAGACAGATCTTTTGGATAATCCTGTGAGGCTGATTGGTTCCATCCTGCTTTGTTTTGTGAATCAAGTTGTGATATTATATTTGATATGTTTTATTTGGTTTCTTTCAGACATATGTAATGCGGTTGCTTTTGTCGGTCCGGCCAAGAATCTTATACCGAAAATTCCACCTCCAAGGAAGTTCATTATTGGAGTAGAGTCTGAATTTTGGGTGTATATTTAGTATAGCAAATTTTGAACCCATTAAGGCCTGGGTTCAAAATTTGCTATACTAAATATGGATATTAAGGTGGCAGAGAAATTGGTCATCGACCAATTTGTAAATTGGTGAAAAAAATGTCCTGGGCAAAACTTCAGCTCAATCGGACTTGATTTAGGAGTGCCTCGGGTTTCGGTTTTTTAACCCTCAAAAAATACCAAAGAGAGGAAATCGGAAAAAAGGAAATTGAAATTTTGATGCCAAATGACTTGAAAATACATAAAACATCAAAATCTGGTGTTATCTAAAAAAAATTGTCGAATATATAGTTGAGAATTTAAAAAATCGCCGTTTACACCACGAACATTGATTTTTGACCATTTTTTTTTCGAGATAACACCAGATCTCGACGATTCAAGTATTTTAGATTAGTTTGGCATCAAAATTGATTTTTGAAATTATAAAGTCGATTTTTGACAAAAACAATCTTTTTCGAGACTACACCAGATTTTGACGTTCATTTTGCAACAAAATTAAAACTTTGTTTTTGTTTTATTTCCTTTAGACCTCCTTTTGTTGATTTTTTAGGGTAAAAAAAACGAAACTTTGAGCACCGCTAAATTAAGTTCGGTTGAGCTTTTTATCAATAAATTTAAGTAATCAATCAATCAAATTTTTTATCAGTAAACTTCAGTATTTTACGCTATCTCTTAAACCAGTTAACAGATTGTCACAAAATTGTGTACACGTAAACATTACATTACTCAGTAGCTTCACTGAAAATTTCATCAATTTCCATCCATGCATTCAAAAGTTATTCACAAAACAAAATGTTGCATTTTTTTCGAAAACACACCTTATCCCAGAGAATACAAAACATTTTAAACGTGTAGAAAAACTGGAGATGAGTTCAGTATACTGTCCTCAAATAGAAATGTTGTCTGCGTAGAAGTTAGTTTCTGCATTGAAGTGCTTTTAAAATCAAATCACCACTTCGAGTTTTAGTTTCAGTAAGTTCTCATCTCGAAGGTCGGGGTTCGATCCCCAAGTCGAGCAAGTTTTTTTTTTCAATAAGTTATTTGGTAATTGAGTGACCATTCTAATGCGATATATGTAGAACAAATGTAGAATGTAGAAACAAATTAATTGGAATAAATTACACGAAAGCTTGTATGCAACAAAATTGCATACTATATCATTGTACAAAACATATAAAAGATAGTTTTTATTTTATCGAAAAATTCAATAAAATCATGAATACAAAATAGCTCTCATCTTTCAAAATTTGTATTTTAGTCTTGTTATCTTTTTGTTTTTTTTTAAATATATTTTTTTCTTTTTTTTCTTTTACTTTTTTTTTATTTAACTTTTTTTTCTTATCTTTCGAATATTTGATTTTTTTCCAATTTTTTTTTCCAAAATACTTCAAACTTTATTCATTCCCCTCTTCGGTATTTTTTTTAAATTTCGAAGAGGGAGAGGGGCTCGGTTGACAAAAGAAGAAATTGATATTTGTTCCAGCCTAATGATCAATTGAAAAAAAATCTAAATAGAGATTAATGTTCAAAACACAGATTCAGTTATCGTTGAAAAATCAGATACGGAATTCGAAAGATTTTAGTACCTTAAACAAAGATCCTGAATTTTCGAAATTCAGAAAAACCATGATACTGAACTTCAGTTACTGAAGAAACAACACAAGACTTGAAAATCTCAATGAATTAATTCTGCAAAAAGACAAGATTAGAACCATAAAAGTATTCATGTCAAGAGAATCACTCTATGATATCAGCAACTCAACGATGAGATTGTTTTAATGATAATTTGAGAATGATCATTTCAAAAATGATATGCTGAATTCAGGATATTTACTTTAGTAAATGATAAAATTTTTGTTAACTCAGTTGAAATGTTTCAATACGAATTTCAAGTCTAAAGCTTAGTTCTTTTAGAAATGGGACACTTTCTTTTGGTAATAACTCGTTAATCAGACATTCAAAACTTTGACAGCATTTTGCTGCCTGTAAAAAGTACTATCAGATCTATTTTTGTCAAAATTTTAAGTTTACGCGTTTTTGAGATATGTACGATGTAAAAGAAAAAGAAAAAAATAATTTTGCACAGTTTCCTTCAAAATTCGTCATTATAAAATTGATAGCTGACAAAACCGTTGATTATTCAAAGAATTACTGTGTTTAAGTGTTGGAAAAGTTTGCCAACACTGTTGAAAATGTCCACAAAGTTCAAATCAAACATTTCAGTGAAGTACATGACCGGAAACTAAGGGTTCAGGGTTAAGGGTCATTAGGGAAGTCAAGTCTCAAACCAGCATTTTTTATTTTTAATAAGCGAAAAACTAAGTGTAGATAGCTGAGATGTCCAAATATTTTTCTCCGATAAGCTGAAAGTGTTGCCTTGATATGAGTCATTCAAACCTAACTTCAAATAACAATTTTTTGCTATTTCCGGAGCTCGTTAGCTGTATAGCCGGTACCGAGGCTTTGCGACAGATGATTTCTGATGAACGACAAAGCTTATGAAATACCCTTTTCCAAACAAATTCCAGCATATGAATACTGAACCATTTCTGCTCGTGGCAAGGTTCCTTCAGTATTAAAGTATGTGTTTGTTGGTTGATTTCTATGAAAAATAATGATTTGTCCAAACTCTGCTCTTGTGGAAAAAAAACAACAATTTTCAAAACGAAAACTTTGTAGGCTTGTTTTTAAAAGCCTAAAATGAGTAATCGTGTATATACCCTTCGGATCCTACGATCCATACCAACCGATTATACTTGAAGTTCAATCTAATGATTATTTTACTTCGTTATTGTCAGATTTTGCCAGATTAATTTCGGAACAGCTGTTACCACAAAATTGCTCTCAGTTTCATTCAAAAGAGATCAAAAAGTAGCAGAAGTTGAACGAGGAGGATGTAGCCACCTAAAATACAGATTAGACGAATTATAAATTTGAAAAACTGATCAATATCATGACTGAAAAAAGTGTGCGCTTGCCAATGGGAAATACCAAGAATAAAATAGAAATTTTTTCTTACAAAAACGATAAATTTTTTTTTTCAAAATTTTTCATGATTTATCATAAGATTACCTTCATTTTCTTCATAGAAAGTATTTTGATCAAACGAATAGTTTTTAAGATACACGCATTCGTAACTGCCCCATTTCTTAATGCACTAAGCTTTAAGACAGAAATTTGGATGGAAATTTAATAAAGAATGTCAGTACTGTCGATTGGTTTAATTTAAGCAGCAATTTTCAAAGATTTTATTTTTAAAAATAGGGAGGGAATACTTGGTATTAATCCGGATACTACCCGGGTAAAATTCTGAAATGTTTATCATAAAGCACTGTTCTCTCTTATCACTGTGAGCCAGTTTTGCTGCTAAGCTGCAAAATTAGTGCAGTAACCATTACTTGGAAAGTGAACATAAACTTCACAGTCAAAGACTCCAAAATATATAAATAAAGAAATAGTAACTTTTTATTGTGCAACACATTTGCATGTAAGAAAATGAGAAGATGTTTTTCTTCATTTTACGTGTTCTGTACAGAATATACTGAATGACAAGTTTCGATGGAAAAAATTAAAATTTAAAGGTGTATTCTTCTTAATTTTCTTATCGATTTTTTTTCGAATTCGGTTTACATTATTTTTGTTCAGATTTTGGGTAGAAAATTTTGAAATTCAATACCAAGATTATGATATTCTCAGCCCGCTTAATGCGAGAGAAGTCCTTCACTGCTTACTCTAGGGATGTATATGTTATATGTAAGAGGAAAATTATTCTTTATATTATCTGACGGGGCCCCTTAGTTGTTATATTTCAAGTTTTCACTCCGATTTTCTAGTTTTGATTTCTTTCCATTCATTTGTAGAAATTGAAGTAGTAAGATTATCGGGAGGGGGGGGGGGGGGGGGGGCGAGGCAAATGCCTCTATATCACACCTCCCCCCTTAATCCGGCCTTGATTTTAAGTCAAGAGACTCATTTATGTAGCCACGATTTGATTGTCTTCTACAGGATGATGTTTGGCTAAAGTCTTTAATCCTGAGTTTGAATTTAAGATTTTTAGGGTTTGTGTGTTTTCCTTTCTTTAAAGTCTATTCGGTATAATCTAATTCTTAAATAGACGTAGTCAGAAAAATTATTAGTTTCACCAGTTATTATTAATATTACAAAATCATGCGATTTTGACCATGCATACTAAGAAAAAGGGGTAAGAAGCAACAAACTTTGTTTTCAATTGAAATCAAATGAGAAAGTTTGAAAACAATAAGACCAAGTGCAGTAACTTTTGGTTTTGTTCGAATAAAATTTTACTTTTTTTTTCTTTCAAAAATGTTTTTAAAGAAAAAGCATAAGGGTGCTGCATACATCTAGGGGTAAAAAATACTACAAAAAGTTTTACCACATTTGACTTAACAACATTTAAAAATTAATGGTTCGATGGATGAAATTTTGAAATTAACAAACGCATGACTCAAAACAATCATATTTCAGCATATGAAAACGAGATTTAAAAGGTGAAACTCTCACCTCTCAACATTTTGATGCATTTTAGCCCTGACTGGTAACTAAATTAAAAAAAAAAATCTCAATAAAATTTGATGATTGTCCGAGAAACTATGACATTATAATTTTATTATCATTAAATGATAACTTTATTCCGTAATATTAAAATAAAAATTTAATAAGTGTTATGGTGTTCAAATATTGCATCTAACCAGGCTGTTGAATGATGTCCCGTTTGACGGTATATCACAAGCCACTACGGCTTTTGATTAACTTTCAGATCGATTTTCTATACTGATTCAGATTAATTTGAAATCAGGATCATTGTCTCAGCTTTATGCCAAACATGGTTT